>NW_025533975.1:0-320985 GCF_020615455.1 Coregonus clupeaformis
CTGCACTGTTGGAGATAGGAACACAAGCATTTCGCTACACCCGCAATAACATCTGCTAAATATATGTATGTGACCAATACAATTTTATTTTATTTGACAACAGTGAAGTCCAAGAATGAAACAAAAAGGGCTAAAATTGTTGTGGAAAATGAGTCTGATGAATCGTTGCTTGTTGGAATACATTTTTTGGATGAGGTTGTTTATTTGGGAAACCCGTTTGAAGTCACGAGGATGGTGAAGAAATCGTTGGGAAAAGTGGATGCAGTCAAAGTAACCAGGAGTGGTGTGGTGTTGGTATCATAGTAACCAGGAGTGGTATGGTGTTGGTATCATAGTAACCAGGAGTGGTATGGTGTTGGTATCATAGTAACCAGGAGTGGTATGGTGTTGGTATCATAGTAACCAGGAGTGGTATGGTGTTGATATCGTGTGTATCTAAAGAACAAAAGGAGCGTGCATTGTGGCTCGCAAAATGATCAACGCATGAAGTAGACAGCTCTGATTTTCGGAGCGGGGCACCAGTAAAAGGTGTTATCTCTGGCGTCCGGTTGGACATTGATATTCAATATCTTAGGCAAAAAATTCCAGGAGTAGTTAATGCGCGTCGCTTGACCCATATAGGGAAAAAGGAGCACACTTTATCTGTATTATTGATGTTTGATGAGTATTTCCCACCCTATGTAAAGTTGCGATATATAAGAAATACAGTAAGCGCGTTCGTGCAAAACCCAATGCAATGCAAGAAGTGTAAAAAGTTTGGCAATATGCCAAGTGTTTGCAGACGGAAGGAATATGTTATTGAAGAGTCTGTGAATGTAAAATGTTGCAACTGTGGTGGGGATATTATTTCCGAATTCCCTGAGTGCCCTGTTAGGGTGAAAGAGGTTGAGGTGTCAAGGATCGTGGCTGTACAGCAAATCTCCTATGTGGAGGCGGTGAAGAGAGTCGAAGGGGCAAGAGGCCACAGTTCTGATGAAGATACGGCGGTGGATGCACCACAACCAGTTGCAAATGTTATGTAATTCAAGTGATCTGGATAAACTTATTGTGAAGAAGGTGGATTTTGTAGCATTCATAGCCACAGTTATTAATTGTACTGCACAAGTGTCCAAGAAGCTGGACATCATTATATCTGCAGCCGAGAAGTTTTTGGGCCTCCAAGACTTAACGGCAGAAGCACTGCAAGGACTACTGTCGCCAGGAAATGTTCCGCCATCACAGGATCCTTCTGAGCCTGTGTAGGGACCTGATTAAAACAGAAAAGCAGGCTGATTTAGTTTAACATTTCGCTATTTTGTTGCATTACAACCTGTAATTTAAATGGATTTTTATTTGGATTTCATGTAATGGACATACACAAAATAGTCCAAATTAGTGAAGTGAAATGAAAAAAATTACTTGTTTCAAAAAATTATACAAAATAAATAACGGAAAAGTGGTGCGTGCATATGTATTTCACCCCCTTTGCTATGAAGCCCCTAAATAAGATCTGGTGCAACCAATTACCTTCAGAAGTCACATAATTAGTTAAATAAAGTCCACCTGTGTGCAATCTAAGTGTCACATGATCTCAGTATATATACACCTGTTCTGAAAGGCCCCAGAGTCTGCAACACCACTAAGCAAGCGGCACCATGAAGACCAAGGCGCTCTCCAAACAGGTCAGGGACAAAGTTGTGGAGAAGTACAGGTCAGGGTTGGGTTGTAAAAAAATATCCGAAACTTTGAACATCCCACGGAGCACCATTTAAATCCATTATTAAAAAATGGAAAGAATATGGCACCACAACAAACCTGCCAAGAGAGGGCCGCCCATCAAAACTCACGGACCAGGCAAGGAGGGCATTAATCAGAGAGGCAACAAAGAGACCAAAGATAACCCTGAAGGAGCTGCAAAGCTCCAGAGCAGAGATTGGAGTATCTGTACATAGGACCACTTTAAGCCGTACACTCCACAGAGCAGGGCTTTACGGAAGAGTGGCCAGAAAAAAGCCATTGCTTGAAGAAAAAAATAGGCAAACATGTTTGGTGTTCGCCAAAAGGCATGTGGGAGACTCCCCAAACATATGGAAGAAGGTACTCTGGTCAGATGAGACAAAAATTGAGCTTTTTGGCCATCAAGGAAAACGCTATGTCTGGTGCAAACCCAACACCTCTCATCACCCCGAGAAAACCATCCCCACAATGAAGCATGGTGGTGGCAGCATCATGCTGTGGGGATATTTTTCATCGGCAGGTACTGGGAAACTGGTCAGAATTTAAGGAATGATGGATGGCGCTAAATACAGGGAAATTCTTGAGGGAAACCGGTTTCAGTCTTCCAGAGATTTGAGACTGGGACGGAGGTTAACCTTCCAGCAGGACAATGACCCTAAGCATTCTGCTAAAGCAACATTTGAGTGGTTTAAGGGGAAACATTTAAATGTCTTGGAATGGCCTAGTCAAAGCCCAGACCTCAATCCAATTGAGAATCTGTGGTATGACTTAAAGATTGCTGTACACCAGCGGAACTCATCCAACTTGAAGGAGCTGGAGCAGTTTTGCCTTGAAGAATGGGCAGAAATCCCAGTGGCTAGATGTGCCAAGCTTATAGAGACATACCCAAGAGACTTGCAGCTGTAATTGCTGCAAAAGATGTCTCTACAAAGTATTGACTTTGGGGGGGTGAATAGTTATGCACGCTCAAGTTTTCTGTTTTATTGTCTTATTTCTTGTTTCTTTCACAATAAAAAATATTTTGCATCTTCAAAGTGGTAGGCATGTTGTTTAAATCAAATGATACAACCCCCCCCCCCAAAAAAATCAATTTAAATTCTAGGTTGTAAGGCAACAAAATAAGAAAAAAGGGGGTGAATACTTTCGCAAGCCTCTGTATGTATCATATTCATTGTTTACATTTCCGTGTGCCGACTGACAGTTATTGTGAACTACTTTTTTGTGTGCAATGACTCTTATCAAAGACTTCAGGTCTTGAACAGGTCTGTGCTTTGTCCCTTGAGCAGTATGATAAACAGCATTCTCTGTTGTATTGACAATTTATAATTGGTTTTAACTATTTATTGATTCAAAGAAAATCATTACATGCAATACCTGTTTCAAAATGCATTTTGTAGCAGCTTATGTACAGTACAATATAAAACTAACTAGAAAGGAAGTCCCTGGTTGACTATTAAGGGTACAATATTTGTTGGCCTATTTTACATGATTAGTTAATGTTCTCACCATCCATCAACAAGCTGAAATTCTCAATCTAGTGCAGGGGGTATCTAAGTAATTTCATGACTATCACACAGAGTATAGCTCTATACAGAAAGGATCTGTTCTCTACATGCACACAGGAACATACAGTACATTAGGGTGGTGCCTGAAACGGGTCTAAGAAAAGCATACAGTATTTTAGTCACTGACGGTACAGTTCTGACCAGCTTTTTCCTGTGTTACTGTAGGTAGGCCCCCAAGTAACACAGCAGCTGTTAACTTGCTAACTTTCAACCTTTATTTCCAGTCTAAATGCACCATTACAATGTTATCATCAAATTAGCAGTTGTATTGTTATTTTATTCCCCATTGCTAAATTATCAACATCTAGAATCCGTTTTTCATATTGAGCGCAGGCAGGATTGAAGCCAGTGAGACTGTTTTATGATCCACATCTAGCATGGACAATTGTGTGTGCATGTTTTTGTGTGGGTAAGCCTATTTTATACAGGTGTGCATGGCTTAGTCCGGCTGCCCTGAGGGCTCTCTTCTGCTGTGTGTTTTATAAAACTGATAGCCCGGCTCATTGTAAAAACGGATTTGTAAAACTGATAGCCTGGCTTGTTTATCTCTAAACAGTGTCAGTAAGCAAACATGTCCCAGGCAGCAGGCACCAGCCGCACAAGTCATGGGAAGGCCTCTGCTGCAGAGTGACCTTGTCAGGTGTCATCATGGAGGTTTTGGTTTAGCCAAGCCTGCCTGCACCGCCATAGAGGCAAATTGTGCGGTCTAGAGCTGCTCTATAATCATTAACTAGCCTGGTACCTGCTCTACTCTGTTCCCCTGCTCTCCCTGTACCAAAACAGAAAAGGGAACGTTTAACTTTGTCTCTCTCGCTCTCATATTTACCACTTTAGTTGCAGGTATACCCCTTGTATACATGTCAGTGGGTAACTGTGGGCGGCAGGTAGCTTAGTGGTTAAGAGCGTTGTGCCAGTAACCGAAAGGTTGCTGGTTCTAATCCCCGAGCCGACTAGGTGAAAAATCTGTCGATGTGCCCTTGAGCAAGGCACTTAACCCTAATTGCTCCTGTAAGTCGCTCTGGATAAGAGCGTCTGCTAAATGACCAATTATTATTATTATTATTATTATTAACTGGCAAATTGTGAGGGGTGTTAAACCATGGGGGCTGTTTGTAGTTCAAATTAGGGAGGTGTTAATGAATTTACCTGCAAAAATCTGAGAACCATTCACACACAATCTATACCTGTATTTTGGTTGCAGGATCTTTGAAAATGCAGAACTCATGACTAGGGCCCTATCCCCACTACAAAAGATTGAGAGTCTGAGGAGCGGAATGCCGAAAGAGATTTCTGCTTTTCTATTCACATTACATCGTTGCCTACCTTTTCGTTGTCTGGCAACGTGACATTCTTGGTCCGCCGCTCAAATTGACCGTAAAAATCACAGTAGCCACTAGCCAGTAAGCACAAACTATTTAACAATCCAAGCAACTTTTCTTCTAAAACTTATTACAATATTGAATAATCTAACCAAACCATATTACACTCTTGAAAAATGCAACAATCCACCAGCATGTGCAGACAGTTAAAGGGTTTAGTTTCTCATCCGTACACATTAAATTAGCTGACAATACACAGCCAACTCCTGCTAGCAAGGTAAATAACAACATGCTTCATGATCAAGTAACGTCAGCATATCAATAATGAACGTTTACCCCTCAAATACGAATATTAACGTTATCATACATTGTCATTGCTATTATAATATAGCTAGGCTACACCAGGGTTTCCGTGGAGGCGCTGGACAACGTGACCGGGAAGATTTGTAATTTACCGTCCATTTGAGAATTTACCGGACACATATGCATTGGGTGCATAAACCATTAGGGCGTCCACCCACGGTGCTCAGAATAACAGAAATCACAGTTAGATTATGGTAATGAATCTTAACAGAACATGCAAATCATGTAATGAAGCAACCAATAAAACGTCATTTTCAAACATTTGCAAAAATGCAATTCGCGGGAAAACACTATTCTAAACAGCGCACCTGGGAAAACACCATTCTAAACAGCGCACCTGATAACGGTTCCATATGTGACAGATTAAAATCTCTGTTAGAAAGGGGGGAGGGGTGTGTGGCAAAGAGATACTCATTCAAGGGTTTTTGTTTATTTTTACTATTTTTTACATTTTAGTATAATAGTGAAGACATCAAAACTATGAAATAACACATACAGTGAGGAAAAAAAGTATTTAGTCAGCCACCAATTGTGCAAGTTCTCCCACTTAAAAAGATGAGAGAGGCCTGTAATTTTCATCATAGGTACACGTCAACTATGACAGACAAAATGAGAAAAAAATGCAGGAAAATCACATTGTAGGATTTTTTATGAATTTATTTGCAAATTATGGTGGAAAATAAGTATTTGGTCACCTACAAACAAGCAAGATTTCTGGCTCTCACAGACCTGTAACTTCTTCTTTAAGAGGCTCCTCTGTCCTCCACTCGTCACCTGTATTAATGGCACCTGTTTGAACTTGTTATCAGTATAAAAGACACCTGTCCACAACCTCAAACAATCAAACTCCAAACTCCACTATGGCCAAGACCAAAGAGCTGTCAAAGGACACCAGAAACAAAATTGTAGCCCTGCACCAGGCTGGGAAGACTGAATCTGCAATAGGTAAGCAGCTTGGTTTGAAGAAATCAACTGTGGGAGCAATTATTAGGAAATGGAAGACATACAAGACCACTGATAATCTCCCTCGATCTGAGGCTCCACGCAAGATCTCACCCCGTGGTTCAAAATGATCACAAGAACGGTGAGCAAAAATCCCAGAACCACACAGGGGGACCTAGTGAATGACCTGCAGAGAGCTGGGACCAAAGTAACAAAGCCTACCATCAGTAACACACTACGCCGCCAGGGACTCAAATCCTGCAGTGCCAGACGTGTCCCCCTGCTTAAGCCAGTACATGTCCAGGCCCGTCTGAAATTTGCTAGAGTGCATTTGGATGATCCAGAAGAGGATTGGGAGAATGTCATATGGTCAGATGAAACCAAAATAGAACTTTTAAAAACTCAACTCGTCGTGTTTGGAGGACAAAGAATGCTGAGTTGCATTCAAAGAACACCATACCTACTGTGAAGCATGGGGGTGGAAACATCATGCTTTGGGGCTGTTTTTCTGCAAAGGGACCAGGACGACTGATCCGTGTAAAGGAAAGAATGAATGGGGCCATGTATCGTGAGATTTTGAGTGAAAACCTCCTTCCATCAGCAAGGGCATTGAAGATGAAACGTGGCTGGGTCTTTCAGCATGACAATGATCCCAAACACACCGCCCGGGCAACGAAGGAGTGGCTTCGTAAGAAGCATTTCAAGGTCCTGTAGTGGCCTAGCCAGTCTCCAGATCTCAACCCCATAGAAAATCTTTGGAGGGAGTTGAAAGTCTGTGTTGCCCAGCGACAGCCCCAAAACATCACTGCTCTAGAGGAGATCTGCATGGAGGAATGGGCCAAAATAGGTGTCAATGCGGAAAATTTCAAGAACTTTGAAAGTTTCTTCAAGTGCAGTCGCAAAAACCATCAAGCGCTATGATGAAACTGGCTGTCATGAGGACCGCCACAGGAATGGAAGACCCAGAGTTACCTCTGCTGCAGAGAATACGTTCATTAGAGTTACCAGCCTCAGAAATTGCAGCCCAAATAAATACTTCACAGAGTTCAAGTAACAGATCCATCTCAACATGAACTGTTCAGAGGAGACTGTGTGAATCAGGCCTTCATGGTCAATTGCTGCAAAGAAACCACTACTGAAGGACACCAATAAGAAGAAGAGACTTGCTTGGGCCAAGAAACACGAGCAATGGACATTTAGACCGGTGGAAAGTTGTCCTTTGGTCTGGAGTCCAAATTTGAGATTTTTGGTTCCAACCGCCGTGTCTTTGTGAGACGTGGTGTGGCTGAACGGATTATCTCTGCATGTGTATTTCCCACCGTAAAGCATGGAGGAGGAGGAGGAGGTGTTATGGTATGGGGGTGCTTTGCTGGTGACACTGTCTGTGATTTATTTAGAATTCAAGGCACACTTAACCAGCATGGCTACCACATTATTCTGCAGCGATACGCCATCCCATCTGGTTTGAGCTTAGTGGGACTATCATTTGTTTTTCAACAGGACAATGACCCAACACACCTCCAGGCTGTGTAAGGGCTATTTTACCAAGAAGGAGAGTGATGGAGTGCTTCATCAGATGAGCTGGCCTCCACAATCCCCTGACCTCAACCCAATTGAGATGGTTTGGGATTAGTTGGACCGCAGAGTGAAGGAAAAGCAGCCAACAAGTGCTCAGCATATGTGGGAACTCCTTCAAGACTGTTGGAGAAGCATTCCAGGTGAAGCTGGTTGAGAGAATGCCAAGAGTGCGCAAGCTGTCATCAAGGCAAAGGGTGGCTATTTGAAGAATCTCAAATTATAAAATATATTTTGATTTGTTTAACACTTTTTTGGTTACTACATGATTCCATATGTGTTATTTCATAGTGTTGATATCTTCACTATTATTCTACAATGTAGAAAATGCTAAAAATAATGAAAAACCCTTGAATGAGTAGGTGTGTTCAAACTTTTGACTGGTACTGTATATGTATGTATGTGTGTGTGTGAGTCTCTCTCCAGAATAGCTCCGCTGTCTCCTGCCAATTCTTGCGCATTCATTGTTTCATTGTGTGAATTGTTTGCCCTTTGAATATTTGTTTAATAAATTCCCCATTACATATGTCACCAGTCGTAAATGTACCGTTAATTCCAGTCATTCATATCTGTTAATGCATGTATTAAGTACAGTCATTTACCGTTCTCATTCTTGGAATGGATTTTTTTTTCAGAGTTCACAACCTGCTATACTTGTGAGAAACAAGTTTATTTATTTTTCTTAACCATCATTTACAAGATTTGGCAATTTTTTAAATTGTCTTTTGTTTGGAGTGCTCCGCATGTGTCTGGTTTCTCTGTCCTGATAATGTTGAGGGAGCGAGCGCGCCTGAGCACGCATAGAAGTACACTATATATACAGAAGTATGTGGACACCCCTTCAAATCAGTGGATCTGGCTATTTCTGCCACACCGACGTGTATAAAATCGAGCACACAGCCATGCAATCTCCATAAACAAACATTGGCAGTAGAATGACCTTACTGAAGAGCTCAGTGACTTTCAACGTGGAACTGTCATAGGATGCCACCTTTCCAACAAGTCAGTTCATCAAATTTCTGCCCTGCTAGAGCTGCCCCGGTCAACTGTATGTGCTGTTATTGTGAAGTGGAAACGTCTGGAAGCAACGTCAGCACCAGAACTGTTCGTCGGCAGCTTCACGAAATGGGTTTCCATGGCCGAGCAGCCGCACACAAGCCTAAGATCACCATGCGCAATGCCAAGCGTTTGCTAGAGTAGTGTAAAGCTCGCTGCCATTAGACTCAGGAGCAGTGGAAATGCGTTCTCCGGAGTGATGAATCACGCTTCACCATCTGGCAGTACGACGGACGAATCTGGGTTGGGCGGATGCCAGGAGAGCACAACCTTCCCAAATGCATAGTGCCAACTGTAGTTTGGTGGAGGAGGAATAATGGTCTGGGTCTGTTTTTCATGGTTCGGGCTATGCCTCTTAGTTCCAGTGAAGGGAAATCTTAACACTACAGCATACAATTCTGTGCTTCCAACTTTGTGGCAACAGTTTGGGGAAGGCCCTTTCCTGTTTCAGCATGACAATGCCCCTGTGCCTAAAGCAAGGTCTATACAGCAATGGTTTGTTGAGATCGGTGTGGAAGAACTTGACTGGCCTGCACAGAGCCCTGACCTCAACCCCATCAAACACCTTTGGGATAAATTGTAACGCCAACTGCGAGCCAGGCCTAATCGCCCAACATCAGTGCCCGACCTCACTAATGCTCTTGTGGCTGAATGGAAGCAAGTCCCCGCAGCAATGTTCCAACATCTAGTGTAAAGCATTCCCAGAAGAGTGGAGGCTGTTATAGCAGCAAAGGGGGGACCAACTCCATATTAATGCCCATGATTTTGGAATGAGATGTTCGACGAGCAGGTGTCCACATACTTTTGGTCATGTAGTGTACCTGGCTTGTGCGGAAATGTAGGAAAGTATTTTTTTTTTTTTTACATCCATTGCGAATGATAATATATTAAAACTATTGTTCCTCACAGTAAGCTATTTGAAAAATCTTTACAACATTCTCCCCCTCAATAATCACCAATCCTTGGTGTGAAAGAGCAATGGAAGTTGTAGGCCTATTGCTGCATTGGCCTACAGGCTATGTCTATGAGTTCCATGCGCTCATTTCTTTAGCTGCCAATGGATCACGGTGTATCTATCAATGTGTCCATATGGCAGAGGCTGGTGATCTCGCATTAGTTTACTTAGAAAAAAAAATTTTTATCATTTGAATTCAGATTTTTCTGATGAACCATGTGAGAATAATTTTGAGAAACTAAAACCTTTATTATTGAATTGAAACTGTTCCACGAAAATGTGCATAAAAAATCATAACTGGCACGCAGAATGGTAGAAATTGTAGGATAAATTGCAAGCTTCCCCAAACTTGAAACTCACGTGCCGCCTATGAAGTATTTTTATAAAATAATTGCCTCCACGTTTCCATGGTCAGATTTTGCCTATAGGCTACTTTGAAGCAAGGTAAGACATGCCTCCATAATATGAAATACAACATTCAGGTTTCAAGCAATTAAGTACTGTATGTTTTTAAAATGCATACTGCCTTCAGCTCACATTGTAAAGTGGTGGGTGACTTGCTGTGAATTGCAAATGGGAGGCGCGCTTCAATTACCAGTTGAGAAATAAAAATAGTAGCTCTTTTTAATTGTGCATCAAAATAGTTTTTAACACAATTGCATTTAAAATTGCTGTGCAATAAAGGGGCTTATAAGTCGCTCTGGATAAGAGCGTCTGCTAAATGACTCAAATGTAATGTAAATGTTATAAAAGCACGTTTTACTCCAGCAGCAACCGCTGCGTGCGTGTTAAAATTCTAATTCCACCAAATTATTCAAATGAACCTATAGACTGATAAGCATGACGGTCAAATGTATTTCCATCAATAAATAAAAAGCATTATTTTGCAATGGGTGATTTTTATTTATCTGCTTTTTTTTCTTTTTTTTTGCCAAAAAAAGCCAGCAATTGCCGGCTAACGAAAACCCTGGGCTACACAGCTAGGTAACTTTAGCTAGCAAGCTAGCTAACTAGCTAAACAAAATAACTTATTTCTCACATCAACGTGCTGGCTGGTAGCTGAATGCTGACATTTAGCTGAACCATTGCAACATAGGAGCACTTAGGCTTACACTAGCATATTCAAGTTGCCTTAGAACAAACCAGGCTTAATTTTATAAATATCATGGAAGTCATTAAGCCTATATGAGGTAAAAGCAAATTGCACCTGAAAACGATGATCATTCCCTGGGGAGTTGCTTCTTGCCTGGACATGGCTCAGTGCAGTCAAGAAAAACAAAAAATACCACAGTTGAGATTTAAAGCTACAGTGAAAATTATCGAATGTATCAGGCTGTTACTACAATTTCAGGGAAAAACTAAATAAAAAATAGTCTCAAAAAAAAGAAATGTATGTACATTTCAGCAGTTTCAAAAACATTGCTCTGCTATTACAATTTTTGCTGTGAGAGTGTTGGCGCAACCTGACAATTCTGTTTACATTGATTGCACTGCTTACATTGCAACTGTCGGGCGAGTGTCGTGCGTTACTTCGGGAGGTAGCAGTCGAGAGGTGACATTGCAGTAATTTGTGTAGCCGAGGGTATCTTTGGCGAAAAGTCTAAGTGTGAAGACCCTCTAGGTCTGGGATCATCAACTAGATTCAGCCGCGGGCCAATTTTTTTTCTGGAGTGGATGGTCGGGGGGCCGGAATATAAATACAAATAATTTGTAGACTGCAGATTGTCCGCAAGAAGCCCAAACAGATGTAATGTTTGACAAAAACATAATCATTTGAAACCTTGCTTACATTTGTATATACGATCACGTGTCTCTCTATTATGCGTGGGAATACTTGGGAACAGATTTTTAAAATTAAAATCACTTGGAGCTGATTTCCTTGTGTTTTTATAGCCAACAATGAATTGTTAAAAAATAATTCTCCGAACTTGGGGGGCCAAATAAAACCACCTGCGGGACGCCAGTTTAGGACCCTGCTCTTGGTCTTTAGGTGATTATTTTTTAAATGTTATTTTTAATCCCCTACCCCTTTCTGATATACGAAAAAAGTTGGGATATGAAAGGGATCCCCCCATCCTGTAACAGCACTCTCCTCTCTGTCCTTCCTTTTCCATCCTTCCGCCTCTCCCCTTCCCTTCCCATGGCTTGTTCATTAACGGGGAAGGTTTACTCTCCCCCTCTCTCCCCCTCCCCCACACCCATCCTGTAACAGCACTCTCCTCTCTGTCCTTCTCCATTCTTCCGGCTCCCCCTCCCCCTGGTTTGTTCATTAATGGGGCAGGTTTGTTCTCTCACTGGCTTGTTTCTCGGTACAGTGGGGGATTTGCAGCAGTAATATGCAGGATAAGCCTCAGGTCACTTGTAAAGTGGTTATCCCACTGGCTATAAGGTGAATGCACCAATTTGTAAGTCGCTCTGGATAAGAGCGTCTGCTAAATGACGTAAATGTAAAATGTAAATGTCATTCCACCATCATCTGTGCAGACTGCCAGCTAAAAGCAACTCTTTCGGCAAATTGTTTTGCCCCTTCCCTCTCAGCTAAATCTCTCACTTCAGTACACTTCATTGCCAGGACATTTTCTTAATCTGTTGCTAGCCAGATGTTTAGCAATACAGTGCTCCAAACACCATTCTTGCATCCCAAATGGCACACTTCCTATAGTGCATTACTAATGTAGAGGTTATTGTGTAGAACGGCATGGCTGACTGTCTGTTTAACCCCTGGCGAGATAACAAAATGGCATTTATATACCCCCAGCCACTACTCGTTCTATAATCTTTAAAAAATGTATTAGTAGTCTAGATCTAGGTATTCAGTATTTCATGAATCTATTGCTGAATCTGGATCTCACTATCAGTTAGCATGACTGTGTAGCCTATTTAATTCGCATGAAGTTAATTGTGTACTAAGTAGTTATTCTAGTACATTTTTGTGAATGAACGGATGCATACCCTTCAATTACGTTTTTGTGTTATCACTTAAACAGACTAATATGTAGTAGACAGCCTGGATGTTGTAGTTCTGTGACAGCGGAAGGACAAGCGCGTGTGTGTGTGTGCGCCTGTGGACGTGCACATATGCCTGTGCACACGTATGGGACGCTGTGTCTGCTCAATATGCCGTTGCTCTTTAAATCATGTGGCTGCAACATGCGGCATCCATTCTGACACTCTCGTTGGTCAATCAGGGGCGGCAGGGCTGATTACATCACTGGCCCGTCAGCCAATCTGGGCCGTGGGGAGGCGGGACTCAGGGAGACGTTTAGTTTGACATTGTAAATAAGCAGGGAACAGTTGTCAGAGAGCAGCCAGTGGTTCCTTTCTTCTCCGTCCAGCCATGAGAAACGCAAGATCAGCCGGAGGACACAGAATGCAGAGGCAAGCTACCGCCACAACTTCCTCACTCACTCGCTAACGCGCTTTTAAAAATAACTTTATTTCTCTTTTTGCTCGTTCTTCTTTCTCTCTCGTCCTCTTTTTGTCCCCTGACCCCTATCCTTCAGCTCAAGGTAACTTAAAACAGGAAGTTGGCTGTCGGTGAAATGGGGGTTGGGTGGAGGAAGGGGGAGGAGCGGGGATAGTGTCAGAGCCTACGAGCGGGTGGCTTGGCCAATAGAACACAAGGGCTTTCACCTCTCATTGGGGGATCGGCTGAGAGCGGGGTAGGAGCCCGGCCAGGGGCGGGGTCTGAGTATCACGTAGCAGACTAGATTGATTACTTTTGAATATTAACGGGAAAGGAGGCAGGAGGAGATTTTTAACTGTTCTGCCGTCGCTCCTTCAGCGCTCTTGTTTTCTTTTCTTTTTGCCCTCCTGTGTGCTGAGTCAGGGGTCAACTGAATGACAAACGCAAGGGTCGCTGTCCTGGAGAGTGAGAGGAAACGAGTGAGGAAAAAGAGGGAGACTCTCAGCTGTGGGGCATTGGAGGGAACTTGGTTAGAGGAGAAACAGGAGAGAGGGGTGTGTGTTTAGGAAAGGAGGGCCGGGGGGACTGAGTTGAGGAGGGAGGGGGAGGGATAGAAAGGGGTGGTGGTGAACGCTCTTCTCTCTCTCTCTCTCTGTCGGGCAGGCTGTAAGCTTTTTAAAGGCGGCGAACAGGCAGACCGCGTTCTGTCTCCCTGGGACCGGGGCCTGAAGAAGTTAAGGGCTACAGAGATTTAGTGTCAGCCAGCCCCCCCTCTCTCTTCTACAGTGCAGAGTAGAGTACAGCCTTTCTCTCTCCTGCTCTCCCACAGCGTACTACACAGCATGAAGGGCACGGGGTAAGTGTGACCACACACACACGCTAGTAACCACAGACCTGGGAACACAGCACGACTCCTCCACTACCCATGTGTACTTTCTCTCTCTCTCTCTCTCTCTCTCCCTCTCTCCCTCTCTCCCTCTCTCCCTCTCTCCCTCTCTCCCTCTCTCCCTCTCTCCCTCTCTCCCTCTCTCTCTCCAGAGATGGGATGCTCTCTCTGTCTTCCTCCTCCTCTTCTGTCGTCCTCTACTTTTCTCATTGAGAGAAATCTGAGTGTGTTTTTTTCTGCATCGGACAACAGTCTGCCTGGTCACCCTCATGTCCTTCAACTGTCACTCCAGTACAGGACCGGTGTTGTTGTTGACATCTTTAGTTAGCATTTAGTACAATTGAAAGTGGTGCAAATGTATATTTTTTTTTACAGTTGATTTGAGTCATGTTAATGTTTTCCTATGAATACTACAATGTAGGTTACTAATATTGAAGACAAGTTCTATTGAATAAGGCTGGTTGTTCTGTGGAACGGCCGTAGCTGGTGTTTATTTGAGACCCTGCTGCGGCTGTGTTTTGACTTTGGACTTTCAAGCAGGACGTTAGCAGCTATTAGTCTCTCTCTCTGGGCTGTGTTGGTTATTGACTCTCTGTAGGCAGACAGACTTCAAAGTCATCTAGGATGGTTGCGGTGCTGTGACTGCGGTTGCTGTCCAGGGCCCGTCCCAAGGCCCGGTCCTCGGAGCGTTGTTTACACTCACCTGATAGTGATGCAGAGGAGAGGGCAAGATGGTCGCTGGGCTGACTGCTGGATGTTTAGGGGACAATCTGAGACCTCGTAGTTGTGGGGTCCTGGAAGGGGGGTGGGGGGGAGGACCAGAGGTTTTTGATGTGTGATTGTGAGATCTCTTTAGATGGGGATCTTTATACCATCTCTAGCTCTGTTCTGACTCCCCTGCCTCCCCTCCTCCTCCCTAATTGAACGTTTATTTTGGTGCCTTTCTCTCTGACAAAATGAAGTCCCGTTGGGGAGAGGGAGGCCAAAAAAGAGCTGAAGCCCTGGCTGCCAAATCCCAGCGCCCGTCGCTGTTTGCATGAGATTTGAATATCATTTGCGGGTGGCCCGTACTGCATCATACGCAAAATGGGTGGGAAAGTCAATGAAAACAAAAACACACACACACTCGACCATACACACATACAAGCACCCTCTCCAGCTAAAGTGACCACACACAGCTCTTGTGTGCCTGCAGGCAGCCCTGTTTTGAGTGTGTATGTAATGCTGTGTGTTGTCAACACATGAGCCAAGCTGCCAGGTAAAGTTAGCTGGTGGCGTTATGTTATTGAGGCTGATATGCAGGAAGCGGCGTTGGGCCTGCCTACCTTGATGATGCCAGAGCTGCTTGGGCCTAGTGTTGGATGAAGGTCACAAGAATGTGAGACTGACTCCCGCACTCTTTCTGTCAGTGGAGGAAGGGATGAAAGGACAGTGAGGGACCCGAGGAATAAGGGACTTTGCGGACAGAGATATCTTTCTTTGCGCTCAAAGGAAGACCCCCTCAGAAAGAAGTGACGAAAATGGGGTCGCGCATGCAAGTGCTGCAGTTGAAAGTTGAAAAACCTGTCCTCTCTTTCCCCGTCTCATTCTCTCTATTGTTCGTTCTCACCCCCCCTCCCTCTTTCCCGCTCTCTCGCTCCCTCTCTGGTTTCTCTCTCTCCTCTGTTGAATGACCTTGGAAGATCAGAGCCGAGCGAGTTCTTCCTGGAGTTGGTTTGAAGCAGAACCAAGGGCAAAGTTTGCAGGGCCAGAGCACAGCACAGGGCCAGGGGGACGGAGGACTTTGGCACGGGTCAGGGCTTGCTGTCAGATATTATTACAGGCCGCGGCTCTCTTCAAGCACAGAATCCACCGCGAACTGATCACAACGTGCACATACAGGTCTGGCTACGTGTTCTTGGTTAGTCTGGAATTCACTGACTGTCTGAGAACGAGAACCTGGCTCCTTGTTTTTTTGTTGTTCTTGAGTAGATAATTTACCCGGCACTCTGCAACACTGCCAATTTCTGTTCTCTTATTTGTGTGTGTGTGTGGGGGGGTTTGGATTTGACCTCTGCCCCGAATGAATATAGATGGATTTGGTTTGATATGCCGCTGCCGCTTTGCCCTTAATAGGGCCCCTAGGATTCAACAATGATTGATTCTTCTGGGGGAGTTTTTCTTTTCAGTTTCTCTTCCCTCAGTTATAATGTTTTCCAATGCTTTATTTAGAAATGTTCATGTTCACACTTGTCCTTCACAGTTTTACCCCCACTGATGTCATTTGAATAGAACTGGATACAGCAGTTTGGTTGAGCTTCCAATGTCAATCCATAACGTGAGAAGAAAAATAATGAAATGGTGTTTTATTTGCGATCAATTCCACCCCCCAAAATATAATTTAATTCCCAAAAGGCTGATTCTGTGATTGGTACAGTGGTTTTCTGCTAAACAAAATCCTAGAGGGCTTGTTTTTAGGGACTTTTTAGTTGACCGAAGGCATTCATGCTTCTAGAATGTGACCTCCGCTATTGACGTTGCATGCAGCTTGTGCAATGTGTACCCTCTTACTGTTTGCACTGTAGGCTTATCATACATCATTTACTGATAGCCTAGCTAGCTTATATAGCCTAGCCATAGCCTTTGGTTGAATAACTTCAGTTTTGTGTTCTTGCACCTGACATTTTGCAGTAGGTCACCTTAATGATCATTATAAGGATATAGCATTATTCCGACAATACAAAAAGTTTATTCAATTCAGAGGCTAATCAGATCAGGTTAGGCCAAACACTCCCATCCTGTCCTGTTGCGGTCATTTTAGGTAATTCTCTCTTTCTCTCTCACTTTCTCTCTTTCTCCCTTCCTCTCTTTCTCTCTATTTTGCCTTCTTTCTCTGATTGGGGGATCTGATTAGTGACCTCTATTACTCTGATGGGGGGATCTGATTAGTGACCTCTATTACTCTGGATTTGCCCTCATCACTTTGCTATTTTCACAACAATTAAGGAGGGGAGAATGGAGAGTGGGGTGGATGGAGGAGGGGTGGATGGAGAGTGGGGTGGATGGAGGTGGGGTGGATGGAGAGTGGGGTGGATGGAGGTGGCAAGTGGGATTGACACGAGATGTCTCTTTTGAGCACCTGTCAACATATTACAAATCTGTGAATACTTAATAATTTGGTTACCAAAGGATGATTTTTCCTGTACAAGTTCCAGTCTGGTAAACAGTGAACTACACATTTTGTTTTTGGGATGGATTTTTTTGTTGTTGGCCAAAAGCGAAGTGGTAGGCTACATTCCTCTGTTTAGAAAGGTCATTCGAGTGAGAGGTTGACTAAATAATCCAGGAGTAACATTAAGTCAAATCATGTTAGTGTTAAAACAACACAATGCCCGTAGCCAAATAAACCCTCACATGAAGCATGTAGTTGACCATTGAATTTATTCTTGTTTTTCTTCAACATTTCAGAGTTAGTCAGTGCAGGCTGTCGTGGGGGAGTTTCACAAGTCTGGATTAATGAGTTAGCCAGAACTACTTCTGTCAACATTTTGAAACCAGTCAGGAGGAGTCATGGTACCATGACTGCAACATTTTTATCCTTTAACCTGCTCCATGCTAGCCTAATTTGAAACAATACTGACTACTGCATAGCATGCAAGACCATTATTGATATCCTACTGGTATTATTGGAATACATTAGAAAGGGCCTTTTTGAATGTTGTTCTCACTCAGGCCAAGGTTTGGCTATAGGCTAGGCTACACTAATTGTCCATTAGTCAATAAATCTATTCCCTTTGTGAAGTTCCCCTGTGTTTGCATTACGTTGTGAGTCTCTGCACTGAAGCTTTAGGTTTGAAATAGGACAAACTAGGGTTGTGATGGTCATGGAGTTGTGGATGACAGTAATTGGCTCCATTCAAATCCACCAGCCAGGCCATTAAGGAAGCTATTAACTCAGTGTTCATCATTAGTGTTTTACTCATTCATTTTCTTTCCGTCAGCCATGCATTTACCTGAGTAGTGACCACCTCCCTATGCAGAGTGCATTTCTGTTAGCTAAAAGCTACCTGCAGTGCATCACTCCAATCGGAACACTCACTCCTTTCTTGCACCTCGGATTCCCCCCTTGCAGAATCTAAAAGGACAGGACCAGTACAGGCAATATGATAAATGTCGTCTCTAGTCAAGATCTGAGAGGACTAGATGAAGTGTTTCCACCATTTTCCTTGCACCTATCCAGTTCTTTCTGATGTTCTAGGGCGAGTGTAGTCCCAGAAGGGCCCAGGTAAGGGAGTGTCATTGTCAGTTTGGACCTGAGCCCTGAAGCTGATGATGCTGCTGCTGTGAGTGTGTCCGTGGCCGACCTGCCAGGGCAGAGCAGCAGAGAGGCTGGGGTTGGCAGGACAACAATGCTGCTGATTCAGCAGATCCTGCTGCTTACTGCTGCTGAACACCGTTGACTTTCTCAGAGGAGAGAGACAGAGAGGGATGCAGGAGGAGGAGTGGCGGCGGATCGTCAGTGTTGCCGACGAAGCACAGGCACACGGCGCAGGTCAGGAGAAACTGTACACCGCCATCTCTCTCTCTCTCTCTTTCTCCTCTCTTCTCTCTGACCACTGAAGGGCAATGGAACCGCAGAGGAGAGGAAAGCAGCACAGTGCAGCATAGAACCGCCAGCATAGTGGAACACAGCACAGTAAAGAAAAGGGCAGTGGAACTGTAGAAGAACACATCATATCAAAGACCAGCACAGTGCAGCACATTACAGTACAGCACATTACATCATGTCACAGTGCTATGTGGACATAGGGTCCAAGTAGAGAGACACACCAGTGCAGCCAAGTGTAACCCGTCAACATCACCAGCGGTGTAGTGGAGAGAGAACACAGTTTACGTACCTTTAAGTTTGCGCGAGCACCTATCGTAGAAAAATAAAATTCAAAATGACTCACTGAACGGCGATCAGTGTAGCCATCTATTTTGTTCTTGACCTCTACATCACACTGAACACCACAGCCTGACGCTCCTAATGGACATGTGTTGGTCACTGCCTCTTCAAGGACATCAGTCCCCATTTGGAGAGGCTCACTCGTAGGTGAGCTTGACCATTTATACTATTCAATCAGGTTTATGTTTAGCTAGGACTGCAGAAGGAGAGACACTGTTTTATTGCCTACAGTGCTTATATGCATAGTGTCTATTGAAGTGAGAACTGGTCTGTGGCGGGCGTTGTGGGTATATTGAAGGTCGTAGGGTCACACAGTATCACATGCTCTATCCGAGCGCAAAGCCCCGCTCCGGAGGTATTTAGTTCAGTCAGCTGAGGTTTGGTGTGTGTGTGTGTGTATGAGCGGAGACAGCTGTGGTGGTTAGGTCCTACTTATTTATTTATTTATTAATTAATTAATCTCTTTTCATTAATTGAAGTTTTTGCTCTTTTAATTCTCGCTCCCGCTCTCCATTTCCTCCCTGGGCCACCGCAGAAATCCCACTGTTGCCATGGTAATTAGCCAGATAGTCCTCTGTCATGGTGTTAAGTGAATTGTCTAATTATAATTTCTTATCTGGCTACCAGTTGGAGAGATTACACACACACACACGGATGTCCTCTCCTGCTGCATCCATCACAAGATCAATTCCTGACGCCGTTCTGAATACGCTGGGCTGCCTTGGAGCTGTAAAAAGTAGACCAATAAAACAGTGTTCCTGGAAGGAGGCGTGTCATTATACTGTTCTTTATTGTTTGCTTTGTCATTCTCCCACTCAGACCAGAACAGGTAAAATAAACAAGACACAATGGCATTCAGTTCATCATTGTAGGCTTAGCCTGACTCCACCATAAGACTACAAATCCCATCATCGTTACCTTCATCTGTGCCCTCAGGAATGGTGGGATTGTTTTGTAGGCTAAGGGGAAGCTGGTTAGTGATTTGCGACAGGACTTCAATCAACCTTGAAATGAAACTGGACACTGGGCAGTCCAACTCATCACCCGCCATTACATCTGGTCTGATTGATTTATCGACCCCTCCACCCCCCCCCAACTCCATTCTGATTGATTTACTTTCTATTTGAAAATAACAGAAAGAATGCTCATGGTTCAGAACTGATTTATTGTCATACTGTCTGTGTTTAGAACTACTGGAGGACATGAGCTCAGCTGTGGCCAATGGCTGAGAGGCAGGACTAAGCTGTGGCCAATGGCTGAGCGTTAGGACTAAGCTGTGGCCAATGGCTGAGAGGCAGGACTAGAGCGTCTTTGTGTGGTCATGCTTTTATGCCTCTCTCTCTCTCTCTTACCATCATCATCATGTTTGACCCACATAGCTGGTTTGCATAGCCGTCTGACTGCTACGGCCCTCCCTCCCTCCCTGCCTGTCTCTTACCTCCCCCTGTTCCAGCCTCTGGCACTTTGTCTCAGCGTTGGGTTAATGCTGCTCCGCTGTACACACCACTGACTGGACACACACACCACACCCAGCTATTATAGTTTCCCTTTCCTCTTGCCGCCTGCCCATTCTTCCTAGGAAAGAAGAGAGGGAGAGGTGAGGTTGCACTGTAGACTGGCTCGGACAGGCAGGCTAATATTCACAGCAGAATTCCTGGCATGCCATAGTAACCTGGCATGTTCCCTTTCTGGGAGCCAGACTCTGGCCTCACGTTACAGAGGTATGTGGATTTGGAGGTGTGTGTGTTTTGGTGCTTGAGTGCGGTGGTGAGTTGTTACTCTCTAGGGAGTGGAATACTCTGAGCTAGGCTTGGGGCGGTATACCGGGGTATTTTGAATTACCTACGGTATGATTTTTGTCGAAAGCAAATGTGTGGGCTTCCTAAAGCTTATAAATATAAGTTAACTATCTAAGATGTGCCAAATACATTATGTTCAGCTATGCATGTGGTTTGCTAACTTGCTAGCTAAGTAGCTAGATGGCATGATCAAGATCCCTGCTGCCTAAAAAATGGGGCACTCAGGCCTGTCCTCAGACTTGGGGTCACTAATACACCACACAATGACATGACAGACTAGAGTCTCCAGTTTGATGTAGCTGTAGGCTACTAATGTGGTTGCTCCATGCAGCGAGCTGTCATTAGGCATGTCAAGGATTGATGGGCGGCAACAGAAATAGAAACGGCCTGGGCTATATTTAAAATTCAATGTATTCTAATTGTAGGTTCTCCTATGGAGTTCCTAGAGCTCTGGCCAGTGGGGCCTTTGGCTGCCAATGTCGGTCAGTTCTGGTGTACTGTTATGGTAGATTGATTCACTCATCCACCTTTCATCACTCGCTGCTCAAGATCATAGTTCATTCATACAGTAGATCATAGTTCATTCATACAGTAGATCATAGTATATATTTTTTAATCTCTCTCTTCCTCTCTCTCTGTCTCTTCCACTCTCCTCCCTCCTTCTCTCTCCCTCCTTCCCCCTGCAGTGAGCATGTCTGCAGATTCGTTTGGCGCCGGGGGCAGCGATGCCCAGCAGAGCCTACAGTCCTTCTGGCCCCGCGTCATGGAAGAGATCAGGAACCTCACGGTGGTACGTCACGCCCTCCCTCCCTCCGTCACACACACACACACACACACCCCTCATTGTGGTACACATACGCACCTAACAAGTGGTCTTCCACATGACCTGCCTCTAACACCCCTTGGCTCTGTTTCAGAAGGATTTCCGCGTGCAGGAGTTGCCTCTCGCCCGAATCAAGAAAATCATGAAGCTGGATGAAGATGTGAAGGTAGGAGGCGGGGCTTACACAGCACAGGTCACCGCCCTCTGGGATCACTCTATGAAGTTTTCATCAACACCCTATTCAGATTACAAAACATGGCGATGTGTAGCTGAGGTGTGTCTCCACAGCTGGCTGAAATGAACAGGGGATTCACAGGACCCACTAGCTCATTTAGTAGAAAATGCTTCGAGGAGGCATGTTATTTGCAATCGTACCTCATCCTATGTTAAGTGAGTCCCACATCACATGTTATGCTATATGTTATAGTCCTTGTATATCCACTTCATTAGGTCATCCTATGGTCACTTTCCAATAGATCAGCTATTCAGCTTATCACTCAGCAGGGCTATTCCTGCTCATGGGGAGGACACTGAGGGTGGAGTGTGTCACTGTCAGGATGCTAGTATGTGTGTGACGCCGCGGTGTGTTTGTGTGTGTCCAGGCAGGGCTCCTCCTGAGATAGCGGCGTGTCCCGAGATAGCGGCGTGTCCAGAGATAGCGGCGTGTCCCGAGATAGATAAGCAGTAGCAGCTTAAGTAGGTGGAGGAAGGAGCTGAACTTAAAGCTGCAGTTACACGACGCAACTTGCACGCAATTTTAGTTGCTTGCAACTGAGTTGCTTCGTGAAACACCCCTCTGGAACTTATCTGCAACTTGGTTGCACCCAGTTGAAACTTTGTGGAACTAGTTGCAAGCAACAGCCAATCAAAACAGACACTTTTGTCACATGATCCACTCGGCGGGTCTGACTTAGAATATGTGGACAACTACAAATACCTAGGTATCTGGTTAGACTGAAAACTCTCCTTCCAGACTCACATTAAGCATCTCCAATCCAAAGGTAAATCTAGAATCTGCTTCCTATTTCGCAACAAAGCCTCCTTCACTCATGCTGCCAAACATCCCCTCGTAAAACTGACTATCCTACCGATCCTTGACTTCGGCGATGTCATTTACAAAATAGTCTCCAACACTCTACTCAGCAAATTGGATGTGGTCTATCACAGTGTTATCCGTTTTGTCACCAAAGCCCCATATACTACCCACCATTGTGACCTGTACGTTCTCGTTGGCTGGCCCTCACTACATATTCGTCGCCAAACCCACTGGCTCCAGGTCATCTATAAATCACTGCTAGGCAAATCCCCGCCTTATCTTAGCTCATTGGTCACCATAGCAACACCCACCCGTAGTATGCGCTCCAGCAGGTATATCTCCCTGGTCATCCCCAAAGCCAACACCTCCTTTGGCCGCCATTCCTTCCAGTTCTCTTCTGCCAATGACTGGAACGAACTGCAAAAATCTCTGAAGCTGGAGACTCTTATCTCCCTCACTAACTTTAAGCATCAGTTGTCAGAGCAGCTTACCGATCACTGCACCTGTACACAGCCCATCTGTAATTAGCCCACCCAACTACCTCATCCCCATATTGTTATTTTGCTCATTTGCACCCCACTATCTCTATTTGCACATCATCTTATGCACATTTATCACTCCAGTGTTAATACTAAATTGTAATTATTTTGCACTATGGCCTATTTATTGCCTTACCTCCATAACTTACTACATTTGCACACACTGTATATAGATTTTCTATTGTGTTTTTGACTGTACGTTTTGTTTATCCCATGTGTAACTCTGTGTTGTTGTTTTTATCACACTGCTTTGCTTCATCTTGGCCAGGTCGCAGTTGTAAATGAGAACTTGTTCTCAACTGGCTTACCTGGTTAAATAAAGGTGAAATAAAATACAAATAAAAAAGGTTTGGAATTCCGACCCAGTTGTCATGTCAACAGAGCTGTCAGTGCTTCGCAGCACAACCTGCAATCAGGGTTGACAGAGCAGAGACTAAAACAGCAGGAGATATATACAAATTATAGTACATGGTTTAGTAGTCAATAAATGTAATTTCGAAGTGAACCCAAACTTCTGCCTGACCAGTTTCAACTGAAATGGTCCACCATTTGATATTGCGGTGTGAGGGGTTGAGAGGGCCTGCCTCGCAGTGGACTCTTTCCTGACTACTGCCGAGGTGTGGTGGTCTTTCTGGCGCTTATAGCTGGTGGGTGCTACACTTCAGTAGTGGACTATCCAGCCTACCTACAGAGGAGGAGGAGGAGGAGACAACGAACGAGGTGCCTGATGAAGAGCTCCGAGTCTGGGCCTGTCTAAGTAACTGGTGCTGCTCCTTCTCTGTGCCATCGAAGCTCCATCCACTTAAACTACTGCCCAGCCTTTCTGAACTGCCTGTCTGAACAACACCTTATCATCTGAATCTGTGGAAGACCATCGCCCAAGACCTGCCAGATCTCTACATTTCTTTGATATATTTTTTTACAGCGTCTTTGAGATTCTCTTTGTAATGAAAAGAGCTATAAAAAAATACATCTATTATAGTTCGTTGCTAGCTTGTTTAGCTCGTAGGTAGCTAGCTGTGTTGGCGTTTGCAATGTCATTTTGGCTAACTAGCTAAATTGTACAGGCTACATTTCTTCTATATCCTTGCTGTTACAATAACCAAATGGTTGGATAAACAAATAATTTGTGAAATCACAATGTAATGCAGCAGATGACATGTGGTGAGTTTAGAATTCTCAAAAAAGCTAATGTCACTCTGGAAAGGTTTTCAAAAGGTTAGGTTAGGTCTCTCCCTTTGGTAGCAAAGGCTACAGTCGGCCTATCTATACAACCCTATCTAGCTGTGTACGTTTGTGTGTTATGTGTGTGTGTTCCCTGTTTCCCCCTAGTTCTAACATGTCATCGCTGTGTCTCCATAGATGATCAGTGCGGAGGCTCCGGTGCTGTTTGCCAAGGCAGCTCAGATCTTCATCACAGAGCTCACGCTGAGGGCCTGGATCCACACTGAAGACAACAAGAGACGCACCCTACAGGTCAGTCACACCCTCCCTAGTGTGTAAAGAGGTCACACGTGCACTCTCCCTAATGTGTAAAGAGGTCACGCGTACACACGCTCACGCAGATGCACATGCAGTCTGCTGAAACAATTTTACATTTAACGACAACACATACACACATATGCAGTTGTACTGGTCTCAGTGTTTGTGTAGAGGCCCCACACCGCCATCCACTGAGGACCGGCTCTGTTAAATTCCTTCCTCTCTCTGTCCACTCTGAAAGCAAAGCTTGGCTCCCGTGACCCACTTTTACTCCCAATGTCATTTTGCTCTCTTATCCCAGAGCCAGGAGAATTACATGGATCCTGAAGTGACGCTAGAGAATGGGGAAGACAAAGTGAAAGAGAGAGAGAGTGTGTGTGTGAGAGAAGACAACGGGAGAGCAAGAGTGAGAAAAGCGAGTGAGATAAGCAAGAGAGGAAGGGAGAGTGAGAAAAGATGGAGTAAAGAGAGAGAGGGAGAGAAAAGATGGAGTAAAGAGGGAGAGAGAGTAAAGAGAGAGAGAGAAAAGATGGAGTAGAGAGAGAGAAAAGATGGAGTAGAGAGAGAGAGAAAAGATGGAGTAGAGAGAGAGAAAAGAGAGAGAGCGAGAGAAAAGATGGAGTAGAGAGAGAGAGAAAAGAGAGAGAGCGAGAGAAAAGAGAGGAGCGAGAGAGAGAAAAGATGGAGTAAAGAGGGAGAGAGAAAAGAGAGAGAGAGAAAATATGGAGTAAAGAGAGAGAGGGAGAGAAAAGAGCGCGTTGATCAGAGGGGTTTGGAAAGCCAGGGCTAGTCACACCTGTGTGTTAGAGGGTAGACCAGCCAGTCAGCCACACACTGAAACATTAAAGCAGAGTGCCCCAGTTGTCTCTCTTCTTCATCCATGCACATACATGCCTTCAGAAAGTATTCACACCCCTTGACTTTTTCCACATTTTGTTGTTACGAAGTGGGATTAAAATTTATTGAATTGTAATTTTTTGTCAACGATATACACAAAATACTCTTAATGTCAAAGTGGAAGAACAATTCTAACATTTGTAAAAAATAAAAAATACTATTTTTAAACCCCATGAGTTATTACAGCTGTGAGTCTTTCTGGGTAAGTCTCTAAGAGCTTTGCACACCTACATTGGACAATATTTGTACATTCTTTTTAAAATTCTTCAAGCTGTGTCAAGTTGGTTGTTGATCATTGCTAGACAGCCATTTTCAAGTCTTGCCATAGATATTCGAGCCAATTTAAGTCAAAACTGTAACTAGGCCACGTTCAATGTCGTCTTGGTAAGTAACTCCAGTGTATATTTGGCCTTGTGTTTTAGGTTATTGTCCTGCTGAAAGGTGAATTGGTCTCCCAGTGTCTGTTAGAAAGTAGACTGAACCAGGTTTTCCTTTAGGATTTAGCCTGTGCTTAGCTCTATTACATTTTTTTTTATCCTAAAAAACTCCCTAGTCCTTAACGATTACAAGCCTACCCATAACATGATGCAGCCACCACCATGCTTGAAAATATGAAGAGTGGTACTCAGTGATGTGTTTTGTTGGATTTGCCCCCAAACAATGCATGCACTCACTAAACTGTAAGTCGCTCTGGATAAGAGCGTCTGCTAAATGACTAAAATGTAAAATGTGTTCAGGACATAAAGTTGATTTCTTTCTCACATTTTTTGCAGTTTTACTTTAGTGCCTTATTGCAAACAGAATGCAGATTTTGGAATATTTTTTATTCTGTACAGGCTTCCTTTTCACTCTGTCAATTAGGTTAGTATTGTAGAGTAACTACAATGTCATTGATCCATCCTCAGTTTTCTCCTATCACAGCCATTAAACTCTAACTGTTTTAAGGTCACCATTGGCCTCATATTGAAATCCTTGAGCGGTTTCCTTCCTCTCTGGCAACTGAGTTAGCATGGACGCCTGTATCTTTGTAGTGACTGGGTGTATTGATACACCATCCGAAGCCTAATTAATAACTCCACCATGCTCAAAGGGATATGTCTGCTTCTTCTTTTTTTTTTTTTACCCGTCTACCAATAGGTGCCCTTCTTTGCGAGGCATTGGAAAACTTCTCTGGTCTTTGTGGTTGGATCTGTGTTTTGAAATTGACTGCTCGACTGAGGGACCTTACAGATAACTGTGTGGAGTACAGAGATGAGGTAGTCATTCAAATATAATGTTAAACACTATTATTGCACACAGAGTGAGTCCATGCAACTTATAATGTGACTTGTTACAATTCTTCTTACTCCTGAACGTATTTAGGCTTGCCATAATAAGGGGGTTGAATACTTATTAACTCTAGACATTTCAGCTTTAAATGTGTAATTAACTTGTAAACATTTAGAAAAATCATAATTCCACTTTGACATTATGGGGATTGTGTGTAGGCCAGTGTGTGTGTTGGGGGGGGGGGTATAGGTAGCATAAACATAACCACATGTAACATATGGATTTGCATTAGTATATGCATCAAAAGTATTGTTACAGATATGCATGCAAGGTTGCTAGCAGACTAGCCTGCTAACGTTATGTTAGCACAGCATGAGTCAGCCAGTTGCTATCAACACCTAGCTTACAGCTGCATTAAAGTAAACCATCTAACCAGTTATCAAATAATGTTAACTGCATATACTGGTATCTTAGCCATCTAGCTAAAATTAGCTGGCTAAGCTAGCTAGCAGGCTAAAATAACTAAGTAACCTAGCCAACCACCACCGTCAACATAGCTAAGTAGTAAGCCAGAGAACAACTAGTCTAGCACAGGCAGGAACCCACAGAACACACACAAAAAAAGCCAGCAGTTATAAAGTAGAGAGAGCGGAGACTTACCGATTTGACGGCTGGGTCATTCTCACGGAACATTTGAGCCAGAGAACAACTAGTCTAGCACAGGCAGGAACCCACAGAACACACACAAAAAAAGCCAGCAGTTATAAAGTAGAGAGAGTGGAGACTTACCGATTTGACGGCTGGGTCATTCTCACGGAACATTTGACCAAAAAATTCTCAAGTGTTCTTTTTCATGAAATTTCCTTTTGGATCACTGAGATTAGGAAATGTACTTATTCATTTTATAATTATTCATTTTTTTTTTAAAATCAGATAAGATGCATTTTACCACAATTTCCACAACTACCAGCGCAAAAAAAGTAATTACTGCAACTGTTTATCCAAGGTCTTTACAGGTAATATTGGTTTATTAAGATGTGGATATTTGTGGTTGTAAGGTATTTTAGATGTATTTCTGGATTGAATGGGATCCTATGGGCAAACAGTATAACACAATATGCCTATAAAGTATTTAAATACTTGACGTATGGACCAAAAACTGTCTTGGGATATCAAACAACCGTATAGGTAAGTGTAAAAACAGGTACACATGTCAAAATGGAGTATATCCTCCTTTGAGTCGTGGGGTTGCTCTTTGCTAAAACATAAACTGCCGATTGTGGCTTAAAGTAAGTTAAATGGGATTTATACACCCCATATTTCTTGACAAACCCTACTTAATCAATTAACTGTTGTTTTACAAAAAATCTATACAATAGGTTTAAGAAGTGGTCCTAGTAAATAAAGTTACCAGAACAGCACACCCATTGACTATATACATTAGAATGAGCTTATTATCACTACCGAAATAAGGTTCTCATTACCGAAACTGACCTACAAATGACGTGGTAATGAGAAATGTGTGTTTCGTAATGGGAGGCCTTTAGATCAATCTGCAAATAATAGGAGACAGCCATTATGAGTCAGCAAACAATTGACCACATCACTAAAGCCCATTCATTCTTCCATGTTGGTTAGGTAATGGTTCTCTTACTTTTCCCCAATTTGAGCTTTTTAGTCGTTTCGTTAACGAGAAGGCCAAGTTGGGTAAAGGGGGTGTTTTGATAATAAGAACCTGATTCTGAAGGCAGATAAGTGAATAAATTAACTTAACTAAAACTTTATTTAAAAACTGATTGGAGTGTTACGGTAATGAGACCACACACACACAGTTTTTACGTAATAAATATTCTAGTTTAATGTTAACTTCAACTAGTATATAATTTTTATGATTTATGGACAAATTACAGCAACATATTTTGTTTTATTCAAATAAGTTAGGTTTTTCTAAAGTAAAATTGTCTAAAATTACCACAGTTGAAATCCGGACACATTTCAGTAATGAGAATTTGGGGTGGAAATGTAAAAAATGTGGGCAAAATGTTGACATCTATTTAAAATAACACTTTTTAACACTAAAATAAAACATCTTAGTCTTCAGAATGCAGGTGCATCATGGTTTTGTAACATGTTTAAAAATGGTTTCATGAGAATCACCCAGGTGAGTTGGCTAACAAAGAAGAACCAAGGAGAGAGGTGCTTCAGAGGGAAGCCGAGGGAGAGTCTGCTAATCCAATAGCGATATAGTGAGGTAAATCCAAAGTAGATAGATTCCAGAGGCGGTATTGGTCACAGGAGACGAGGAGAAGAGTCAACAATAAGACGGCGATCGTAGGAAGGCTCCAGGCAGATTGAAATTATCACAACATTACAGTCAGTCAGCTACTGTAGCTCGCTAGTACTAAGCCAAGGTTGAAAAACTCTGGTAGCCTACTTTGGAGATCATACGGCCCCCACATGTGGCGAATCTGATTGGTTGTTTACTTCACACCTCCTCGTGTTTGGTGGATTGTAGCTCACCACGGACAACACTCGGTCTGCATGGCTAGTGGCTATCGTTAGCCAGCTCGAGCTAGCTAACGCAGAGTAGATAATCCATATGATGTTGAGAAATAGTGCATTGTGGGTAGTTTAGAAGATATCCCCAGACAGAAGTTAATAAATATGTAAATAAACCAAAGCATACAATGGGGGGAAAAAAGTATTTAGTCAGCCACCAATTGTGCAAGTTCTCCCACTTAAAAAGATGAGAGAGGCCTGTAATTTTCATCATAGGTACACGTCAACTATGACAGACAAAATGAGAAAACAAATTCCAGAAAATCACATTGTAGGATTTTTAATGAATTTATTTGCAAATTATGGTGGAAAATAAGTATTTGGTCAATAACAAAAGTTTCTCAATACTTTGTTATATACCCTTTGTTGGCAATGACACAGGTCAAACGTTTTCTGTAAGTCTTCACAAGGTTTTCACACACTGTTGCTGGTATTTTGGCCCATTCCACCATGCAGATCTCCTCTAGAGCAGTGATGTTTTGGGGCTGTCGCTGGGCAACACGGACTTTCAACTCCCTCCAAAGATTTTCTATGGGGTTGAGATCTGGAGACTGGCTAGGCCACTCCAGGACCTTGAAATGCTTCTTACGAAGCCACTCCTTCGTTGCCCGGGCGGTGTGTTTGGGATCATTGTCATGCTGAAAGACCCAGCCACGTTTAATCTTCAATGCCCTTGCTGATGGAAGGAGGTTTTCACTCAAAATCTCACGATACATGGCCCCATTCATTCTTTCCTTTACACGGATCAGTCGTCCTGGTCCCTTTGCAGAAAAACAGCCCCAAAGCATGATGTTTCCACCCCCATGCTTCACAGTAGGTATGGTGTTCTTTGGATGCAACTCAGCATTCTTTGTCCTCCAAACACGACGAGTTGAGTTTTTACCAAAAAGTTCGATTTTGGTTTCATCTGACCATATGACATTCTCTCAATCCTCTTCTGGATCATCCAAATGCACTATAGCAAACTTCAGACGGGCCTGGACATGTACTGGCTTAAGCAGGGGGACACGTCTGGCACTGCAGGATTTGAGTCCCTGGCGGCGTAGTGTGTTATTGATGGTAGGCTTTGTTACTTTGGTCCCAGCTCTCTGCAGGTCATTCACTAGGTCCCCCCGTGTGGTTCTGGGATTTTTGCTCACCTTTCTTGTGATCATTTTGACCCCACGGGGTGAGATCTTGCGTGGAGCCCCAGATCGAGGGAGATTATCAGTGGTCTTGTATGTCTTCCATTTCCTAATAATTGCGCCCACAGTTGATTTCTTCAAACCAAGCTGCCTACCTATTGCAGATTCAGTCTTCCCAGCCTGGTGCAGGTCTACAATTTTGTTTCTGGTGTCCTTTGACAGCTCTTTGGTCTTGGCCATAGTGGAGTTTGGAGTGTGACTGTTTTGAGGTTGTGGACAGGTGTCTTTTATACTGATAACAAGTTCAAACAGGTGCCATTAATACAGGTAACGAGTGGAGGACAGAGGAGCCTCTTAAAGAAGAAGTTACAGGTCTGTGAGAGCCAGAAATCTTGCTTGTTTGTAGGTGACCAAATACTTATTTTCCACCATAATTTGCAAATAAATTCATTAAAAATCCTACAATGTGATTTTCTGGATTTCTTTTTCTCAATTTGTCTGTCATAGTTGACGTGTACCTATGATGAAAATGACAGGCCTCTCTCATCTTTTTAAGTGGGAGAACTTGCACAATTGGTGGCTGACTAAATACTTTTTTCCCCCACTGTAAGTATGTTTGTAGTTATAAGTAACCATATCGTGACTACAACTAAGTTACTAAGTCTTTGACCACACTGTGTTGTTACTTATGTGAGTAAAAACAAATGCTTCCTACCCTTTAACAACCTCGAAATAGAATGCCAATTTGGTTTCAAGATCCTCACGTTAATTGCATTTTTACACCACAGGTGGTGTTACATGTGTTTTATTAATAAGACAGCTCTGCTTGCAATCACACTAATTTTATCTCTCCATTTCACACACACACACCGGCTCTCGTCGGTGCTAGGGTTCCATTGTGCCAGTGGCACGCCGATCAGGGTCGCCATGGCGACGCTCATCAATATATCAACTGTGGATGTGATCCGATGTTACCTGATATATTAATCTCACAGCGCTATAAATACACAGATGTAGGGGGCCTCAATGTGGGGACTTAGATGCCAATATCCTGTGGAAAATGACACACGCGCTAGAGGAGTGGGCCTCGGGAGGACAGTGATGCTAAGAATACATCACACAACTCCCAATGTCCTTAATCTGGTGCTGCTCATAGTGGTCCTATGGCTCTATGGTTAATTCTGCTGTTTTTACATGGTACAGTGGTGGAAAAAAGTATTTAGTCAGCCACCAATTGTGCATGTTCTCCCACTTAAAAAGATGAGAGAGGCCTGTAATTTTCATCATAGGTACACGTCAACTATGACAGACAAAATGAGAAAACAAATTCCAGAAAATCACATTGTAGGATTTTTTATGAATTTATTTGCAAATTATGGTGGAAAATAAGTATTTGGTCAATAACAAAAGTTTCTCAATACTTTGTTATATACCCTTTCTTGGCAATGACACAGGTCAAACGTTTTCTGTAAGTCTTCACAAGGTTTTCACACACTGTTGCTGGTATTTTGGCCCATTCCTCCATGCAGATCACCTCTAGAGCAGTGATGTTTTGGGGCTGTCGCTGGGAAACACGGACTTTCAACTCCCTCCAAAGATTTTCTATGGGGTTGAGATCTGGAGACTGGCTAGGCCACTACAGGACCTTGAAATGCTTCTTACGAAGCCACTCCTTCGTTGCCCGGGCGGTGTGTTTGGGATCATTGTCATGCTGAAAGACCCAGCCACGTTTCATCTTCAATGCCCTTGCTGATGGAGGGAGGTTTTCACTCAAAATCTCACGATACATGGCCCCATTCATTCTTTCCTTTACACAGATCAGTCATCCTGGTCCCTTTACAGAAAAACAGCCCCAAAGCATGATGTTTCCACCCCCATGCTTCACAGTAGGTATGGTGTTCTTTGGATGCAACTCAGCATTCTTTGTCCTCCAAACACGACGAGTTGAGTTTTTACCAAAAAGTTCGATTTTGGTTTCATCTGACCATATGACATTCTCCCAATCCTCTTCTGGATCATCCAAATGCACTCTAGCAAACTTCAGACGGGCCTGGACATGTACTGGCTTAAGCAGGGGGGACACGTCTGGCACTGCAGGGATTTGAGTCCCTGGCGGCGTAGTGTGTTACTGATGGTAGGCTTTGTTACTTTGGTCCCAGCTCTCTGCAGGTCATTCACTAGGTCCCCCCGTGTGGTTCTGGGATTTTTGCTCACCGTTCTTGTGATCATTTTGACCCCACGGGGTGAGATCTTGCATGGAGCCCAAGATCGAGGGAGATTATCAGTATGTCTTCCATTTCCTAATAATTGCTCCCACAGTTGATTGCTTCAAACCAAGCTGCTTACCTATTGCAGATTCAGTCTTCCCAGCCTGGTGCAGGTCTACAATTTTGTTTCTGGTGTCCTTTGACAGCTCTTTGGTCTTGGCCATAGTGGAGTTTGGAGTGTGACTGTTTGAGGTTGTGGACAGGTGTCTTTCATACTGATAACAAGTTCAAACAGGTGCCATTAATACAGGTAACGAGTGGAGGACAGAGGAGCCTCTTAAAGAAGAAGTTACAGGTCTGTGAGAGCCAGAAAACTTGCTTGTTTGTAGGTGACCAAATACTTATTTTCCACCATAATTTGCAAATAAATTCATAAAAAAATCCTACAATGTGATTTTCTGGAGAGAAAAAAATCTCAATTTGTCTGTCATAGTTGACGTGTCCCTATGATGAAAATGACAGGCCTCTCTCATCCTTTTAAGTGGGAGAACTTGCACAATTGGTGGCTGACTAAATACTTTTTTCCCCCACTGTATGTGTTGTGTGTGATTGAAGTAGGCAAAGCCTTTTATAGTTCCACTGAGAGCGACCTCCTTTTAGTATTGTTTACAGAACTGCAGAATGTTCAAGTTTGACCTAGAAGTTTTTCTAAACTGTATTTTCTTCAAACGCTTCCAAAAAGGCTATATTTGGAGAGAGCAGCAGAAGTACAAAGCCGGTTTTATATTTAGCCTAGTTTTTTCACATACTGAATGAGGAGCCTAACGTTCACCCTCAACTCTTACTTCCTGTGTTACAGAGGAACGACATTGCCATGGCGATAACGAAGTTCGACCAGTTTGACTTCCTCATCGACATCGTGCCCCGGGACGAGCTCAAGCCCCCCAAACGACAGGTAGTGTGTGTGTGTGTATGGGTCTATCTGCATTTAATTTCAGGACCCAGGCAGGATGGAGTACCACTCCTGGCAGCCTGGAGGCGCTGTAAACATCCTTGACTGGAAGCTGGTGTTTGGGCAACAAGGGCTTTCAGTCGGATGTTTGCAGCGTCTGGCTGCCCCTTACTTCCTACAACCCCCAACAGTGCCACCATAGCCTCTAATCTCCAACAGAACCACCACCAGTACACCACCATAGCCTCTAATCTCCAACAGAACCACCACCATAGCCTCTAATCTCCAACAGAACCACCACCAGTACACCACCATAGCCTCTAATCTCCAACAGAACCACCACCAGTACACCACCATAGCCTCTAATCTCCAACAGAACCACCACCAGTACACCACCATAGCCTCTAATCCCCAACAGAACCACCACCATAGCTTCTAATCTCCAACAGAACCACCACCAGTACACCACCATAGCCTCTAATCTCCAACAGAACCACCACCAGTACACCACCATAGCCTCTAGTCTCCAACAGAACCACCACCAGTACACCACCATAGCCTCTAATCTCCAACAGAACCACCACCATAGCTTCTAATCTCCAACAGAACCACCACCAGTACACCACCATAGCCTCTAATCTCCAACAGAACCACCACCATAGCCTCTAATCTCCAACAGAACCACCAGCAGTACACCACCATAGCCTCTAATCTCCAACAGAACCACCACCAGTACACCACCATAGCCTCTAGTCTCCAACAGAACCACCACCAGTACACCACCATAGCCTCTAATCTCCAACAGAACCACCACCATAGCTTCTAATCTCCAACAGAACCACCACCAGTACACCACCATAGCCTCTAATCTCCAACAGAACCACCACCAGTACACCACCATAGCCTCTAATCTCCAACAGAACCACCAGCAGTACACCACCATAGCCTCTAATCTCCAACAGAACCACCACCAGTACACCACCATAGCCTCTAATCTCCAACAGAACCACCAATACCCCATAGCTTGTAATCACTATCAACATAATCACCACCGTGTTAACTGATGCCCCCTCTACCACATTACAGTCCTGACTCAGATTGATGGTGTTTTAGGCTGGGCAGTGGCTCCTAAGCATTTAAAGTTGTGACCAACCTAAATAGACCGATTCACCAAGTCTGTGGCCAGGGGTGTAAACATCCTACACTCTCAGCTGTGACATCATCGAGCTGGGAGAGGGGTGTTTACGCTTCTGGTGACGGGGAAACTGCTAGCTCCTACACTGTTACCCTGTACTTCTGACGACGATGAGGCCTTGAGTGTACTTCTCAGAGCACAAAGAAATGTGGAAGCTTGTAGTGATGTGGCATTGCTCTAACTGGCAGGGACTTAGACCATATTATACTATACACAAAGAGCCTTCATGCTTGTTAATGGCTGACGTAATGTCCAATGTGTCACTGAATGAGCTTTCCATTCACAGTTTATGATTAAAACATTCTCAATAGTGTGCCAAGGTCTTGTTTTCATGAATGGAAATGATCCCTTTCTGTCTGTTGAAGTGTTCTTGTGTTCTGAAAAGTGTTGTTGGGTTGTGAAAATCCATTGTCTTGATGAAGACCCATAAGGCCTTGAGCCTGAGTGTTGTCCACTGGGCTCATCAAGGTCCTCCAGTGCTAATGGATCCTCCAGTTGCGTTCCAAATGGCACCCTATTCCCCATAGTGCACTACTTTTGACCAAGGCCTATAGGGCTGACCCATGGGGCCCTGATCAAAAGTAGTGCACTACATAGGGAATAGGGTGCCATTTGGGACGTATCCTCTATTCAGAATCACATTACTCATCCATCCAGGCCCTATCAGTTATTTATCTGGGCCTCTTACCTATTGTATTACACTGGCAAAATAATTAATGGATTTGTAATGGACTGATAGTTCTCTCTCTTCTCTCTCCTCTCTCTCTCTGTGTGTGTGTGTGTGTGTGTGTGTGTACAGGAGGAGGTGCGTCAGTCGGTGGCCCCAGCAGAGCCGGTCCAGTACTACTTCACCCTGGCTCAGCAGCCAGGCCAGGTCCAGGGCCAACAGCAGGCCACAGCACAACAGGCTACCACCATCCAGCCTGGACAGATCATCATCGCACAGCCACAGCAAGGACAGGTACACTTAAGAATAGACCTGCACCACAAACACATATATACACACACACCACATAGACACACACACACGTGCACTGACACAGACAGAGAGACCATGTGTGCAGACACACACACACATACACACACCACATAGACACACACATGTGCACTGACACAGAGAGAAAGACCACGTGTGCAGACACACACATATATACACACACGCACCACACTGAACACACTACGCCACAAACAACCAGTAAGCTACCAACATTCAGCCAGGCAAAGGTATAGTGTAACACACACACACACACACACCATGACACAGCCTGGCAGATCACCAGCTCTCCTAACACTCTCCCAGTCAACATCCCTCTCCAACCCTGTCCACTATAAAACAGTGTTAATGGGGTAATAACAGTGGGTTTTATTGACATTATCCTTGGCAAGCACAGCCGATCCACACTCTGGCCTCAACACTTTCCCACTAGCAGGGATGAATGAACCTACACACCCAGCTATAAAAGCAATGATACAGGGCCATTTGATCTGCCCACTTCAGTCACTCCTCTCTCCACTGGAGGTCCAGAACAACACAGTACAGTAACACTAGGGCTGCGTCTCTAATGGCACCCTATACCCTATTCAGTGCACTACTTTTGACCAGGGCCAAAAGTCCAAATCCAATTTTATTTGCCACATGCGCCAAATACAACAGGTGTAGACCTTACAGTGAAATGCTTACTTACAAGCCCTTAACCAACAATGCAGTTTTAAGAAAAAAAGTTAAGTAAAAATATAAATAAAAAATAATTAAAGAGCAGCAGTAAAATAAAATAACAGTAGGGATGCTATATACAGGGGGTACCAGTACAGAGTCAATGTGCGGGGGCACCGGTTAGTCGAGGTAATATGTAAATGTTGGTAGAGTTATTATTATTATTAGTTAAAGTGACTATGCATGGATAATAAACAGAGTAGCAGCAGTGTAAAATAGGGTGTGGGGGGGACAGTGCAAATAGTCCGGGTAGCCATAATTAGCTGTTCAGGAGTCTTATGGCTTGGGGGTAGAAGCTGCTAAGAAGCCTTTTGGACCTAGACTTGGCACTCCGGTGCGGTAGCAGAGAGAACAGTCTATGACTAGGGTGGCTGGAATCTTTGACAATTTTTAGGGCCTTCCTCTGACACCGCCTGGTATAGAGGTGCTGGATAGCAGGAAGCTTGGCCCCAGTGATGTACTGGGCCGTACGCACTACCCTCTGTAGTGCCTTGCAGTCGGAGGCCGAGCAGTTGCCATACCAGGCAGTGATGCAACCAGTCAGGATGCTCTCGATGGTGCAGCTGTAGAACTTTTTGAGGATTTGAGGACCCATGCCAAATCTTTTCAGTCTCCTGAGGGGGAATAGGCTTTGTCGTGCCCTCTTCACGACTGTCTTGGTGTGTTTGGACCATGATAGTTTGTTGGTGATGTGGACACCAAGGAACTTGAAGCTCTCAACCTGTTCCACAACAGCCCCGTCGATGAGAATGGGGGCGTGCTCAGTCCTCTTTTTTTTCCTGTAGTCCACAATCATCTCCTTTGTCTTGATCACGTTGAGGGAGAGGTTGTTATCCTGGCACCACACGGCCAGGTCTCTGACCTCCTCCCTATAGGCTGTCTCATCGTTGTCGGTGATCAGGCCTACCACTGTTGTGTCGTCAGCAAACTTAATGATGGTGTTGGAGTCGTGCCTGGCCACGCAGCCATGGGTGAACAGGGAGTACAGGAGGGGACTGAGCACGCACCCCTGAGGGGCCCCTGTGTTGAGGATCAGCATGGCAGATGTGTTGTTACCTTCCCTTACCACCTGGGGGCGGCTCGTCATGAAGTCCAGGATCCAGTTGCAGAGGGAGGTGTTTTGTTCCAGGGTCCTTAGCTTAGTGATGAGCTTTGAGGGTACTATGGTGTTGAACGCTGAACTGTAGTCAATGAATAGCATTCTCATGTAGGTGTTCCTCTTGTCCAGGTGGGAAAGGGCAGTGTGGAGTGCAATAGAGATTGCATCATCTGTGGATCTGTTGGGGTGGTATGCAAATTGGAGTGGGTCTAGGGTTTCTGGGATAATGGTGTTGATGTGAGCCATGACCAGCCTTTCAAAGCACTTCATGGCTGCAGACGTGAGTGCTACAGGTTGGGAGTCATTTAGGCAGGTTACCTTAGTGTTCTTGGGCACAGGGACTATGGTGGTCTTCTTGAAACATGTTGGTATTACAGACTCAGTCAGGGAATGTTGACCTGCTTAAAAGTCTTACTCACATCGGCTACGGAGAGCGTGATCACATAGTCATCCTGAACAGCTGATGCTCTCATGCATGGAAGTGATTTAGCTCGTCTGGTAGGTTTGTGTCATTGGCAGCTCGCGGCTGTGCTTCCCTTTTGTAGTCTGTAATAGTTTGCAAGCCCTGCCACATCCGACGAGCGTCGAAGCCGGTGTAGTACGATTCAATCTTAGTCCTGTAATGACTCTTTGCCTGTTTGATGGTTCGTCGGAGGGCATAGCGGGATTTCTTATAAGCGTCTGGGTTAGAGTCCCGCTCCTTGAAAGCAGCAGCTCTACCCTTTAGCTCAGTGCGGATGTTGCCTGTAATCCATGGCTTCTGGTTGGGGTATGTACAGTTGAAGTCGGAAGTTTACATACACTTAGGTTGGAGTCATTAAAACTATTTTTTCAACCACTCCACAAATTTCTTGTTAACAAACTATATTTTTGGCAAGTCGGTTAGGACATCTACTTAGTGCATGACACAAATAATTTTTCCAACAATTGTTTACAGACAGATTATGTCACTATCAGAAACTTCTGATAGGCTAATTGACATAATTTGAGTCAATTGGAGGTCTACCTGTGGATGTATTTCAAGGCCTACCTTCAAACTCAGTGCCTCTTTGCTTGACATCATAGGAAAATCAAAAGAAATCAGCCAAGACCTCAGAAAATAATGTGTAGACCTCCACAAGTCTGGTTCATCCTTGGGAGCAATTTCCAAACGCCTGAAGGTACCACGTTCATCTGTACAAAAAATTGTTTTGCAAGTATAAACACCATGGGTCCACGCAGCTATCATACCGCTCAGGAAGGAGACGCGTTCTGTCTCCTAGAGATGAACGTACTTTGGTGAGAAAAGTCCAAATCAATCCCAGAACAACAGCAAAGGACCTTGTGAAGATGCTGGAGGAAACAGGTACAAAAGTATCTATATCCACAGTAAAAACGAGTCCTATATCGACATAACCTGAAAGGCCGCTCAGCAAGGAAGAAGCAACTGCTCCAAAACCGCCATAAAAAAGCCAGACTATGGTTTGCAACTGCACATGGGGACAAAGATCGTACTTTTTGGAGAATTGTCCTTAGGTCTGATGAAACAAAAATAGAACTGTTTGGCCATAATGACCATCGTTATGTTTGGAGGAAAAAGGGGTCCACTTGCAAGCCGAAGAACACCATCCCAACCGTGAAGCACGGGGTGGCAGCATCATGCTGTGGGGGTGCTTTGCTGCAGGAGGGACTGGTGCACTTCACAAAATAGATGGCATCACGAGGAAGGAAAATTATGTGGATATATTGAAGCAACATCTCAAGACATCAGTCAGGAAGTTAAAGCTTGGTTGCAAATGGGTCTTCCAAATGGACAATGACCCCAAGCATACTTCCAAAGTTGTAGCAAAATCGCTTCAGGACAACAAAGTCAAGATTTTGGAGTGGCCATCACAAAGCCCTGACCTCAATCCTATAGAAAATATGTGGGCAGAACTGAAAAAGCGTGTGCGAGCAAGGAGGCCTACAAACTTCACTCTGTTACACCAGCTCTGTCAGCAGGAATGGGCCAAAATTCACCCAAGTTATTGTGGGAAGCTTGTGGAAGGCTACCCGAAACGTTTGACCCAAGTTAAACAATTTAAAGGCAATGCTACCAAATACTAATTGAGTGTATGTAAACTTCTGACCCACTGGGAATGTGATGAAAGAAAGAAAAGCTGAAATAAATCATTCTCTCTACTATTATTGTGACATTTCACATTCTTAAAATAAAGTGGTGATCCTAACTGACCTAACACAGCAAATTTTTACTAGGATTAAATGTCAGGAATTGTGAAAAACTGAGTTTAAATGTATTTGGCTAAGGTGTATGTAAACTTCTGACTTCAACTGTACGTACGGTCACTGTGGGGACGACGTCATCGATGCCCTTATTGATGAAGCCAGTGACTGATGTGATGTACTCCTCAAAGCCATCGGAAGAATCCCGTAACATATTCCATCTGTGCTAGCAAAACAATCCTGTAGCTTAGCATCTGCGTCATCTGACCACTTCCTTATTAACCGAGTCACTGGTTCTTCCTGCTTTAGTTTTTGCTTATAAGCAGGAATCAGGAGGATAGAGTTATGGTCAGATTTGCCAAATGGAGGGCGAGGGAGAGCTTTGTATGCGTCTCTGTGTGTGGAGTAAAGGTAGTCTGGAGTTTTTTTTCCTCTTGTTGCACATTTAACATGCTGGTAGAAATTAGGTAGAACGGATTTAAGTTTCCCTGCATTAAAGTCCCCGGCCACTAGGAGCGCCGCCTCTGGATGAGTGTTTTCCTGTTTGCACTCAATGAGCTGTATAAGGCCATCAGCAAACTTAGTTCCAGCATCGGTTTGTGGTGGTAAATAGACAGCTATGAAAAATATAGAAGAAAACTCTTGGTAAATAGTGTGGTCTACAGCTTATCATGAGATACTCTACCTCAGGCGAGCAAAACCTTGAGACTTCCTTAGTATTAGATTTTATGCACCAGCTGTTGTTTACAAATATACACAGACCGCCACCCCTTGTCTTACCGGAGTCAGCCGTTATATCCCGCCGATGTAGCGTATATCCCACCAGCTGTATGTTATCCATGTCGTTGTTCAGCCGTAAAACATAAGATATTACAGTTTTTAATGTCCCGTTGGTAGGATATCCTTGATCTTAGGTCGTCCATTTTGTTTTCAAATGATTGTACGTTGGCTAATAGGATTGATGGAAGAGGCAGATTACTCGCTCGCCGTCGGATCCTTACAAGGCACCCCGACCTACGTCCACGATATCTCCATCTCTTTCTCATGGGAATGACTGGGATTCGGGTCTTGTCGGGTGTCTGTAGAATATCCTTCATCGCTGTCCTGATATCTAGAAGCTCTTCTTGGTCATAAGAGACGGTGGCAGAAACATTATGTACAGAATAAATTACAAATAACGTGAAAAAACACACATAATAGCACAATTGGTTAGAGGGCCATAAAACGGCAGCCATCTCCTCTGGCACCATCTAATAGGGTGCCATTTGGGATGCAGCCTACACTCCCTGTGAGACTGCTCTCTGCCACTCCACTGTTCTTCTCTCTGAAGAGGAGGAACATATGAATAAGCAGATGGGTGGGTTGCCCCCTCATCCCTAGTCTTTTTTTCTTTCTCTGATTGTGGTTTCCCAGGCACCCATCTGTCTCGCTCTCTTTTGTTTTCTCTCTTGTTCCATTATTTTCCCTCCTGTACTATCTTTCTAGTGTGTTCTCTCTCCTGGCTGATCAGTGCTGCTTCAGCAGGCTGCCTTAGTTTGGCTGCGCTGTCACAGTTCCACAGCCAGAGTCAGGCTAGAGCTGCTGCTGCTGCTGCCGCAGTCCCCCCACAGTCACCGAGCAGAGCAGGGGAGGTCACAACATGCCGCAGTCCCCCCACAGTCACCGAGCAGAGCAGGGGAGGTCACTACATGCCGCAGTCCCCCCACAGTCACCGAGCAGAGCAGGGGAGGTCACTACATGCCGCAGTCCCCCCACAGTCACCGAGCAGAGCAGGGGAGGTCACTACATGCCGCAGTCCCCCACAGTCACCGAGCAGAGCAGGGAGGTCACTACATGCCGCAGTCCCCCCACAGTCACCGAGCAGAGCAGGGAGGTCACTACATGCCGCAGTCCCCCCACAGTCACCGAGCAGAGCAGGGGAGGTCACTACATGCCGCAGTCCCCCCACAGTCACCGAGCAGAGCAGGGGAGGTCACTACATGCCGCAGTCCCCCCACAGTCACCGAGCAGAGCAGGGGAGGTCACTACATGATTGGCACCTTAGAATAGATGACTAGTGTAGACTACTGGGTTACAGTTAAGAGGCCAGGGAGGAAGAGGGATGGAAGAGGGGAAAGGATCTTAAAAACAGATGGATAAAGTGTGATTTTTGAAAGCGAGAGATATCTGGAGATTGAGAGTGAGGGAGGAGGGTGAAGAGGTCCTAATTCATTGCTCAATTCCTGTGTGTGTGTTTGCGTCTTCGGCAGACTTGCCTGCAAAGAGCTTTCAGTGTCACTAGTTGTCACTGTTGTACCAGTTCTGTCAAATTCCCTCTCTGGTCACAAAGTCCCTAATGGACTGATCCGTTACGAAACCAAACCTCAATTTCTATTGCACATCTGCATTGTATTAATGGAACTGCCATGTCCTACTGTAGGATACATCTTTATGTTCATTAACTTCACCTGGATTTCACAGCTGTTATTTCTCCATTCATTCTGCATCCCTTCTGCTCTATGCGTTTCTTCCACGCATAATTAAGTTGTGCTCACATGCTCATTGTTTGTTGCGTGTGATCTGATGACAGGTGTCTGACTGAATGTGTGATCTGATGACAGGTGTCTGACTGAATGTGTGATCTGATGACAGGTGTCTGCCTGTGTGTTTGATCTGATGACAGGTGTCTGACTGAATGTGTGATCTGATGACAGGTGTCTGACTGAATGTGTGATCTGATGACAGGTGTCTGACTGAATGTGTGATCTGATGACAGGTGTCTGCCTGTGTGTTTGATCTGATGACAGGTGTCTGACTGAATGTGTGATCTGATGACAGGTGTCTGACTGAATGTGTGATCTGATGACAGGTGTCTGCCTGTGTGTTTGATCTGATGACAGGTGTCTGACTGTATGTGTGATCTGATGACAGGTGTCTGCCTGTGTGTTTGATCTGATGACAGGTGTCTGACTGAATGTGTGATCTGATGACAGGTGTCTGCCTGTGTGTTTGATCTGATGACAGGTGTCTGACTGTATGTGTGATCTGATGACAGGTGTCTGCCTGTGTGTTTGATCGGATGACAGGTGTCTGACTGAATGTGTGATCTGATGACAGGTGTCTGACTGAATGTGTGATCTGATGACAGGTGTCTGCCTGTATGTGTGATCTGATGACAGGTGTCTGACTGTATGTGTGTGCTACTTCCTGTGTGCTCTGCATGTGCTTGTAGTCATGTTTGTAAAGCTCCCTCTTTCTCTTCCTCTTTCTCTCTCCTCTCTCCTCCCTCCCCACTTCAGGTGCTGCAGGGGACCACAATGCAACAGTTACAGCAGGTGCAGGTAGCCCAGTCACAGGGCACACCTATCACGGTAAAAACCCCTCCTCAGCCCCCCCTGTCAACATCTGAATCACCCCTCCCATCCCAGCACTCCTCGGTGTAGGGTGAAGTTACCCCTAGATGCTGATCTTGGATCAGTTTTGCATTTATCCCACTTAATGGTTAAGGTTAAGATTGGGGGAGGGGATGCTGATCCTAGATCTGTACCTAGGGGAAATGTCATCCTGGAGCGCACCCCTCCACATTTAATCAGGAAGGTTAGTTCACCCCTGAGGGCCTTCCTATCTCTCCAGTCCTTCTCATCTCCAGGCCTGCAGCTTAGCTTGTGACTCAGCAGCAGCAGTCTCATTAGAGACATTAGTCAGGTCAGCGGGTTCATTAGGGACGTTGGCCAGATCAGATCAGCTGGTTCATTAGGGACGTTGGCCATCAGATCAGCTGGTTCATTAGGGACGTTGGTCAGATCAGGTCAGCTGGTTCATTAGGGACGTTGGCCAGATCAGGTCAGCTGGTTCATTAGGGACGTTGGCCAGATCAGGTCAGCTGGTTCATTAGGGACGTTGGCCAGATCAGGTCAGCTGGTTCATTAGGGACGTTGGCCAGATCAGGTCAGCTGGTTCATTAGGGACGTTGGCCATCAGATCAGCTGGTTCATTAGGGACGTTGGTCAGATCAGGTCAGCTGGTTTATTAGGGACGTTGGCCATCAGATCAGCTGGTTCATTAGGGACGTTGGTCAGATCAGGTCAGCTGGTTCATTAGGGACGTTGGCCAGATCAGGTCAGCTGGTTTATTAGGGACTTTGGCCATCAGATCAGCTGGTTCATTAGGGACGTTGGTCAGATCAGGTCAGCTGGTTCATTAGGGACGTTGGCCAGATCAGGTCAGCTGGTTCATTAGGGACGTTGGCCAGATCAGGTCAGCTGGTTCATTAGGGACGTTGGCCAGATCAGGTCAGCTGGTTCATTAGGGACGTTGGTCAGATCAGATCAGCTGGTTCATTAGGGACGTTGGTCAGATCAGGTGGTTCATTAGGGACGTTGATCAGATCAGCTGGTTCATTAGGGACGTTGGCCAGATCAGGTCAGCTGGTTCATTAGGGACGTTGGCCAGATCAGATCAGCTGGTTCATTAGGGACGTTGGCCAGATCAGATCAGCTGGTTCATTAGGGACGTTGGCCAGATCAGATCAGCTGGTTCATTAGGGACGTTGGCCAGATCAGGTCAGCTGGTTCATTAGGGACGTTGGTCAGATCAGCTGGTTCATTAGGGACGTTGGCCAGATCAGATCAGCTGGTTCATTAGGGACGTTGGCCAGATCAGGTCAGCTGGTTCATTAGGGACGTTGGTCAGATCAGCTGGTTCATTAGGGACGTTGGCCAGATCAGGTCAGCTGGTTCATTAGGGACGTTGGCCAGATCAGGTCAGCTGGTTCATTAGGGACGTTGGCCATCAGATCAGCTGGTTCATTAGGGACGTTGGTCAGATCAGATCAGCTGGTTCATTAGGGACGTTGGCCAGATCAGGTCAGCTGGTTCATTAGGGACGTTGGCCAGATCAGGTCAGCTGGTTCATTAGGGACGTTGGTCAGATCAGCTGGTTCATTAGGGACGTTGGCCAGATCAGGTCAGCTGGTTCATTAGGGACGTTGGCCAGATCAGGTCAGCTGGTTCATTAGGGACGTTGGCCAGATCAGATCAGCTGGTTCATTAGGGACGTTGGCCAGATCAGGTCAGCTGGTTCATTAGGGACGTTGGCCAGATCAGGTGGTTCATTAGGGACGTTGGCCAGATCAGGTCAGCTGGTTCATTAGGGACGTTGGCCAGATCAGGTCAGCTGGTTCATTAGGGACGTTGGTCAGATCAGGTCAGCTGGTTCATTAGGGACGTTGGCCAGATCAGGTCAGCTGGTTCATTAGGGACGTTGGCCAGATCAGATCAGCTGGTTCATTAGGGACGTTGGTCAGATCAGATCAGCTGGTTCATTAGGGACGTTGGCCAGATCAGGTCAGCTGGTTCATTAGGGACGTTGGTCAGATCAGGTCAGCTGGTTCATTAGGGACGTTGGTCAGATCAGATCAGCTGGTTCATTAGGGACGTTGGCCAGATCAGGTGGTTCATTAGGGACGTTGGCCAGATCAGGTCAGTTGGTTCATTAGGGACGTTGGTCAGATCAGCTGGTTCATTAGGGACGTTGGTCAGATCAGCTGGTTCATTAGGGACGTTGGCCAGATCAGGTCAGCTGGTTCATTAGGGACGTTGGCCAGATCAGGTCAGCTGGTTCATTAGGGACGTTGGCCAGATCAGGTCAGCTGGTTCATTAGGGACGTTGGTCAGATCAGATCAGGTGGTTCATTAGGGACGTTGATCAGATCAGCTGGTTCATTAGGGACGTTGGTCAGATCAGATCAGGTGGTTCATTAGGGACGTTGATCAGATCAGCTGGTTCATTAGGGACGTTGGCCAGATCAGGTCAGCTGGTTCATTAGGGACGTTGGCCAGATCAGGTCAGCTGGTTCATTAGGGACGTTGGTCAGATCAGCTGGTTCATTAGGGACGTTGGTCAGATCAGGTCAGCTGGTTCATTAGGGACGTTGGTCAGATCAGATCAGCTGGTTCATTAGGGACGTTGGCCAGATCAGCTGGTTCATTAGGGATGTTGGTCAGATCAGGTCAGCTGGTTCATTAGGGACGTAGATCAGATCAGCTAGTTCATTAGGGACGTTGGTCAGATCAGATCAGCTGGTTCATTAGGGACGTTGGTCAGATCAGATCAGCTGGTTCATTAGGGACGTTGGTCAGATCAGATCAGCTGGTTCATTAGGGACGTTGGTCAGATCAGATCAGCTGGTTCATTAGGGACGTTGGCCAGATCAGGTCAGCTGGTTCATTAGGGACGTTGGTCAGATCAGGTGGTTCATTAGGGACGTTGGCCAGATCAGGTCAGCTGGTTCATTAGGGACGTTGGCCAGATCAGGTCAGCTGGTTCATTAGGGACGTTGGCCAGATCAGGTCAGCTGGTTCATTAGGGACGTTGGCCAGATCAGGTCAGCTGGTTCATTAGGGACGTTGGTCAGATCAGGTCAGCTGGTTCATTAGGGACGTTGGTCAGATCAGGTCAGCTGGTTCATTAGGGACGTTGGTCAGATCAGGTGGTTCATTAGGGACGTTGGTCAGATCAGGTGGTTCATTAGGGACGTTGGTCAGATCAGGTGGTTCATTAGGGACGTTGGTCAGATCAGGTCAGGTAAGCCGTTCCTGGAGAGACTGGGTTGCCTGACACTATATCACTTTCACATCATCGTCTCTCCGCTTGCAGGATGAGAGGGTGCTTTAAACCCTGCTGTGTTCTCTCTTTCTCTCTCTCTCTCGCTCTTGAAGGGGTTTTGGGTTCTCTCTGTGGGACAATCATTACATGTCTCCGTCACCAGACTCTCACCAGTCGTTCAACAATGAACTGTCCCTCTCCCCCTCCCTTCAGGGTGCTCCGATGACCATGCAGGTGGGGGACCAGCAGGTCCAGATAGTACAGGCGTCGTCGCAGGGCCAGACCCAGACGGTACAGTCAGGACAGACCATGCAGGTCATGCAGCAGATAATCACCAACACCGCAGAGATCCAGCAGATACCAGTAAGAAAGGGAGAGAGGGAGGAAACATTATAATTGTAAAGCTCAATTTTCTAATGATATTAATACAAAATGTTCTTCAGTTAGAAATTGGAGATAAATCTCCTTACACTGTAGAGCTGGAGAACCTTATACTTTCCTCCATTTTGACTCTAACTAGCTCAGTGATCATGATAACCTCTGCATTGTGTATCGATGACCTTCCCAGCCTAAAGTGTGTTTGTCTCCCCCGTGTGGTGGCTGTGTGTAGGTGCAGCTGAACACTGGTCAGTTGCAGTACATCCGGCTGGCACAGCCTGTCTCTGGCACACAGGTGGTTCAGGGACAGATCCAGACGCTGGGTAACACTCAGCAGGTACAGGTACTGAACAATAACCTTTTAGATCTATAGTATTGCATCAGATGTATGTAGACACTTCACCTCTGTAATGTAGTCTCTGGTCTGGTATTAGTATAAGGTGAATGCACCAATTTGTAAGTCGCTCTGGATAAGAGCGTCTGCTAAATAACGTAAATGTATATAAAATAACATTAATGTTAATGTAGTAACATATGATACGATTATTAATCTTTAAAATGTGTGTTTTCTATATTGTTTCGTAAATCGTTTTCTATATTGTCCATTGCCTTCAGTTGCATTTGACTAGAGGTGTAGGTTTGAATAGTGGCTGTGTGAAGCACTGTGACTGACTCCTCTCTCTCTGGTTTGTTCTCAGATTACACAGACAGAGCAAGGCCAGCAGCAATTCAACCAGTTTACTGACGGACAGGTAAGAGGAACATCTCAGTGACCTCCTGTCGCTCGCTCGCTCGCTCGCTCACATCCTTTTCTCTCTCTCTCTCGCCTAACAGCAGTTGTATCAGATTCAGCAGGTGACGATGCCGGCGGGACAGGACCTGAGCCAGCCCATGTTCATCCAGTCCACCAATCAGACGGCCGATGGACAGGTCACCACACAGGTCAGCGCAGACTGAGGCTCCGGAAACATCCGCCTGACCCCCAGACCACCCAACCATTGACCACACCACCTGCTACCATCCATAAGGACAACACTGGCTCAAACCTCCAAGGGACCTCCTAGGATGCGTCCAAAATGGCACCCTATTCCCTGGTGAAAAGTAGAGCACAATATAGGGTGCCATTTGGGATCTACGCTCATTCAATACACTGGTCTATGACATGATACTTAAAAGGGACTCTCTGACAACATTCAGTACACTGGGTCAGATACCAAAGGGACTGCCCTACAACTCCCTCTCATCCCCATGTCATATCATCTCTCTCTGCCTCTGTTAGTTTCTCCAGGCCTCACTTAGTGCCCATTCATGAGAGCCACACACAGGGTATCCAAACGCTGAATCCTCCAGGTCCCAACTCTTCTCCTTTTTAGTGACCAACTGTTCTTCCTCAGTGTCTGTAAACCCTTTATGTACAAACCTCATCTATATATTCTCTGTCTCTCTGTGAAGTACACGGTATGGGTGGCTTTTGTGTTCTCTATTTTTGTGTCCCAAATGCACCCTATTTCCTATACAATGCACTCATTTTGACCACAGTCCATAGGGTTTTGGTCAAAAGTAGTGCACTATATAGGGAATAGAGTGCCATTGGGACACATCCTATGGAAGGCTTGGCCCTTGTTTTGTCTACAAGCCAAGAGAACATAAATCATGACCTTTCGATGTAATGTTTTTATGTGTAGACGTTTAAAAGAAAGAAACTATAAAGCCATACTCTTACCTAACCCATTCAATTCACAATAAATCATTGTCAATTGTATGAGACCAGCCATGATAGGTCAATTAAGTTATGTTAGTTTCTCGCAGGTTTTTCACATTGACGAGACATTGCCATCGATGAAAGGGCTTCTAACTGTATGATTGAGTTTGTATTTTGTATGTATGACCTCCATGTGTGTGTGTGTCATTCAATATTGGGCAGTTACTGCAGTATACCTTCCCCATTGCCCAGTGATCCTACTCACCTCTTCAGTTCCCCCTCTTCTCTTCCCTCTTCAGTTCCCCCTCTTCTCTTCCCTCTTCAGTTCCCTCTTCAGTTCCCCCTCTTCTCTTCCCTCTTCAGTTCCCCCTCTTCTCTTCCCTCTTCAGTTCCCCCTCTTCTCTTCCCTCTTCAGTTCCCCCTCTTCTCTTCCCTCTTCAGTGCCCCCTCTTCTCTTCCCTCTTCAGTGCCCCCTCTTCTCTTCCCTCTTCAGTTCCCCCTCTTCTCTTCCCTCTTCAGTGCCCCCTCTATCGCTCCATTCATTTCCACTGATCACTCTTATCATTGTTAGAGCAGGGAGGGGTTAGGCCTTTGTCTCTATGCAGTCTCTCCTTCTGTCTCTCTCTCTCTCTCTCTCTCTCTCTCTCTCTCTCTCTCTCTCCTTCTGTCTCTCTCTGTCTCTGTCTCTCGCTCTGTCTCTCGCTCTGTCTCTCGCTCTGTCTCTCGCTCTGTCTCTCGCTCTGTCTCTCGCTCTGTCTCTCGCTCTGTCTCTCGCTCTGTCTCGGTCTCTGTCTGTCTCTCTCTCTCTCTCTCTCGCTCTGTCTCTCGCTCTGTCTCTCTCTGTCTCTCTCTCTCTGTCTCGGTCTCTGTCTGTCTCTTTCTCTCTCTTTCTCGCTCTCTTTCTCTGTCTCTCTTTCTCTCCCTTTACATTTGTCTCTATCCAGAGAGATTTGTGATTCTCCTGCCCTGCTCTTAGAGGAAGCCTCATGTATAAAAACGACTCCACTGGAGGGAAGGCCCCTTTTTATATACTCTTTTTTTTTTATACCAGTTGTAACATGTCAAGGTTTATTTATTTTAAATGACCACCCTTCTCCCTCCCCTTTCTTATTTAGTATCATTATTATCATAGTTGTTCTTATTATTGTCGATTTGCATGTAGTTTAAACTGCCAGCATGATATGCAATAGATGGGTACACATTTTATTTTTGTCGTTCTTTTTTGTAAGCAAACTTTGGGTTTGTGATAAAAAAATAAAAATACATGCAATCTTTTTTTTTGGTGTTGAAATGTGTGCATAAAAAAGATTGTAAGAGGTGATAAAAATGTATTACAACAGGCACAGTTCTTTAGCAAAGCAATTTCGCACACTGTATAGCCATTTTGGGTACTTCAGATTAGGTGTCTGTAATTATCTCCGGACTTCTGTGTGGCCTTATCACGTAAAATATATCAAATAATGAAATAAGATCATTTTAAAATAAAAAATTGAATAACAAATCTTTAAAATATTATCCTAAATATAAACCATCAATTTACAGCAGTGGAGGCTGCTGAGGGGAGGACGACTCATAATAATGGCTAGAATGGAGCGAATGGAATTGCATCAAACACATGGAAACTGTTTGATGTATCTGATACCATTTCACTCATGCCGCTCCAGCCATTACACATTTATTTGACTAAAGTCAATAGTTGTAAGAGTTGCAGAGTTAATTGAAAATGCCATTGTTGATTAGATTATTTTTTCATTCATTAGGGTATTTTCTCCTGAAACATATGGTATATCCACTAGAAACTCATCGGCAATATGGACACCGGTATAAAAAATGAGTACTATATGAATATATATATTTTTATAGTTATTCAAGTATAAATTACTAAAATTGCCATAGATTGCAATAGATTACCTGTTAATTACCAAAATTACAGAAGATTCCGGTAATGTTTGGTGAATTACCAGTAGCTTTGCAACCCTAAATGTATCTAAAAAAGTTAGTACTCTATGGTCACAAGGTGGCGACTGAATCACCTACAGTGGGTATCATAAGTATTCACCCACTTGAATTTCTTCACATTATATTGTTACAAATTAAAATGGATTTGTCATTTTCTGTCAACTATCTACAAAAAATTCACTAATGTCAAAGTGAAAGATATATATATATATATATATATGTTTTTCTATATTAATGAAAAATAAAACACAAATAAATACCTTGATTAGATAACTATTCACCTCAGAGTCAATACATGTTAGAAACACCTTTTGGCAGTGATTACAGCTGTGTCTTCTTGGGTACGTCTCTATTAGTTGCGCATTATTCTTTTTAACATTCTTCAAGCTCTGTTAAGGTGTTGGGGATGATGGCTAGACGACCGTTTTCAAATCTTGCCATAATGTTTCAAGCAGATTTAAGTCAAAATGGTAACTTGGCCACTCACAAACATTCCCTGTCTTCTTAGTTAATAGCTCCAGTGTAGATTTGGCCTTGTGTTGTAGGTTACTGTCCTGCTTAAAGGTGAATTCCTCTCCCAGTGTCTGGTGTAAAGGAGGCTGAATCAGTTTTTCCTCTAGGATTTTGCCTGTGCTTGCTTAGCTCTGTCCCATTTTATTTTAACCCTGAAAAACTCCCAAGTCTTTGCCGATGTCAAGCATACCCATACCGTGATGCAGCCACCACCATGCTTGAAAATAAGGAGGCAGTTCCTCAGTGTTGTGTTAGATTTGCCCCAAACATAAGGCTTTGCATTTAGGCCAGAAAGTGTATTCCTTTAGCATGTTTTTTTGGTAGTATTACTTTAGTGCCTTGTTGGTCCTCTGTAGCTCAGCTGGTAGAGCACGGCGCTTGTAACGCCAGGGTAGTGGGTTCGATCCCCGGGACCACCCATACACAAAAATGTATGCACGCATGACTGTAAGTCGCTTTGGATAAAAGCGTCTGCTAAATGGCATTATATTATTGCATACAGGATGCATGTTTTGGAATACTTTTATTCTGTATATATTTTTATTCTTCTTTTCACTCATTTAGGTCATTATTGTGGAGTCACTACAGTGTTGTTGATCCATCCTCAGTTTACTCCCATCACAGCCATTGACCTCTGTAGCTGTTTTAAAATCACCAATGGCCTCATGGTAATATCCCTGAGCAGTTTAATTCCTGTCCTGCAGCTCTGTTCAGAAGGATGACTGTGTCTTTGAAGTGTCTGGGTGGTTTAATATTAACTTTACCAATTAACTTGACCATGCTTAAAGACATATTCAGTGTCTGATTTGTTATTGTTACCCATCTACCAATCACTGCCCTTCTTTGTGAGGCTTTCGAAAAGCTCCCTGTTCTTTGTAGTTGAATCTGCTTGAAATACAATACTTGACTGAGTGATCTTACAAATGTTGTATGTATTGGGGACAGAGTAAGGGTTAGTCATTCAAAAAGCATGTCAACCCCAATTATATCGCATAGAGTCCATGTAAGCTATGTGATTTGTTAAGCCAAATTCTACTCCTGAACAAATTTAGACTTGCCTAAAAAAGGGGGTGAATACTTATGAAACCACTATATTTTAGTTATTTAATTAGTGTTCATTTATATATATATTTTTAAATAGGACCTTTTCACTTTGACATTATGAAGTATTTTGTGTAGATCAATGACAAAAAAAACGAATCTATTTCAATCCCACTTTGTTACTTATATAAAAAATGTATAGATTACAACACCTTCATTTATTGCCCCACATGGGTATATAACACATTTACACTGAACAAAAATATAAATGCAACATGCAACAATTTCAAAGATTTTTACTGAGTTACAGGAAATCAGTCAATTGAAATAGATAAATTAGGCCCTAATCTATTGTTTTCACATGACTTGGAATACAGATACAGTGGGGAAAAAAAGTTTTTAGTCAGCCACCAATTGTGCAAGTTCTCCCACTTAAAAAGATGAGAGAGGCCTGTAATTTTCATCATAGGTACATGTCAACTATGACAGACAAATTGAGGGAAAAAAATCCAGAAAATCACATTGTAGGATTTTTAATGAATTTATTTGCAAATTATGGTGGAAAATAAGTATTTGGTCACCTACAAACAAGCAAGATTTCTGGCTCTCACAGACCTGTAACAACTTCTTTAAGAGGCTCCTCTGTCCTCCACTCGTTACCTTTATTAATGGCACCTGTTTGAACTTGTTATCAGTATAAAAGACACCTGTCCACAACCTCAAACAGTCACACTCCAAACTCCACTATGGCCAACACCAAAGAGCTGTCAAAGGACACCAGAAACAAAATTGTAGACCTGCACCAGGCTGGGAAGACTGAATCTGCAATAGGTAAGCAGCTTGGTTTGAAGAAATCAACTGTGGGAGCAATTATTAGGAAATGGAAGACATACAAGACCACTGATAATCTCCCTCGATCTGGGGCTCCACGCAAGATCTCACCCCGTGGGGTCAAAAGGATCACAAGAACGGTGAGCAAAAATCCCAGAACCACACGGGGGACCTAGTGAATGACCTGCAGAGAGCTGGGACCAAAGTAACAAAGCCTACCATCAGTAACACACTACGCCGCCAGGGACTCAAATCCTGCAGTGCCAGATGTGTCCCCCTGCTTAAGCCAGTACATGTCCAGGCCCGTCTGAAGTTTGCTAGAGTGCATTTGGATGATCCAGAAGAGGATTGGGAGAATGTCATATGGTCAGATGAAACCAAAATATAACTTTTGTCTGTCATAGTTGACGTGTACCTATGATGAAAATTACAGGCCTCTCTCATCTTTTTAAGTGGGAGAACTTGCACAATTGGTGGCTGACTAAATACTTTTTTTCCCCACTGTATGTATCTGTTGATCACAGCAAAAAAAATGGGGTGACCACAATTTGCCTCATGCAGCGCGACACATCTCCTTCGCATAGAGTTAATCAGGCTGTTGATTGTGGACTGTGGAATATTGTCCCACTCCTCTTCAATGGCTGTGCGAAGTTGCTGTATATTGGCGGGAACTGGAACATGCAGAGCATCCCAAACATGCTTCATGGGTGACGTCTGTTGAGTATGCAGGCCATTGGAGGAATTGGGACATTTTCAGCTTCCTGGAGTTGTGTACAGATCCTTGCGACATGGGGCTGTGTATTATCTTGCTGAAACATGAGGTGATGGCGGCAGATGAATGCCACGACAATGGGCCTCAGGATCTCGTCATGGCATCTCTGTGCATTCAAATTGCCATCGATAAAATGCAATTGTGTTCGTTGTCTGTATCTTATTCCTGCCCATACCATAACCCCTCCGCCACCATGGGGCAATCTGTCCACAACGTTGACATCAGCAAACCGCTCGCCCACACAATGCCATCTGCCATGTACAGCTGAAACCGGGATTCATCCGTGAAAAGCACACTTCTCCAGCATGCCAGTGGCCATCGAAGGCGAGCATTTGCCCACTGAATTTGGGTACGACGCCGAACTGCAGTCAGGTCAAGTGTCACGCCCTGGCTCTGGGACTCCGTTATGTTGAGCCAGGGTGTGTAGTTTCTATGTGTTTTGTGGTCTAGGTCGTTTATCTAGCTGATGTGTTTTCTATGTTGGCCGGTGTGGTTCTCAATCAGAGGCAACGTGAATCAGCTGTTGATTGTTGTCTCTGATTGGGAACCATACTTAGGCAGCCTGTTTTCCACAGTGTGTTGTGGGATCTTGTTCCGTGTATGGTTTGTGTCTCTTACCTAGGACTTCACGTATCGTTTTGTTGTTTTGTTTCGTGTGGTGAATCAAAATAAAGTATGTTCACTCATCACGCTGCGCATTGGTCCACTTCTATCGACGATCGTGACAGAAGATCCCACCATAACTGGACCAAGCAGCGTGTCCAGGAGCCAATGCCAGAAGTGAATCTAGCGGATATCCACCTCGACTGGGTCAAGCAGCGTGTCCAGGAGCCAACGCCAGAGAGGACTCTAGCGGATATCCACCTCGACTGGGTCAAGCCGCGTGAGGAAGAGAGAGGTTGGACTTGGGAGCAGAGGCTGGAGAGTCTGGCGAGAGCCATGGAGGCCATAGCCACGGGGGAGAGACGAACCCAATACATTTTTAGGGGGGGGCTCACACCGTGGACGACGGGACTGCTGGAGGCAGATAAGGGGCGAGTTAGTGGACGAGGAGAGAAGGCCACCGGGTTACGGGAGCCATTGGCGAGTAGAGGGAAGGAGAATGTAGAGGCACGGTGAGAGGTACTGAGGTGTGTTGCCAGTCCGGTCCGGCCCGTTCCTGATCCCCGGGTAAGGCCAGTGGTGTGTGTTCCCAGTGCGGTCCGGCCTGTTCCTGTCCCTCGCACCAAGCCTGTGATGCGCGTCGCCAGCCCGGTCCGGCCTGTTCCTGCCTCTCGCACCAAGCCAATGGTGCGCGTCGCCAGCCCGGCCCGGCCTGTTCCTGCTCCCGCACCAAGCCAATGGTGCGCGTCGCCAGCCCGGCCCGGCCTGTTCCTGCTCCCCGCACCAAGCCTATGGTGCGCGTCGCCAGCACGGCCCGGCCTGTTCCTGCTCCCGCACCAAGCCTATGGTGCGCGTCGCCAGCCCGGCCCGGCCTGTTCCTGCTCCCCGCACCAAGCCAATGGTGCGCGTCGCCAGCCCGGCCCGGCCTGTTCCTGCTCCCCGCACCAAGCCAATGGTGCGCGTCGCCAGCCCGACCCGGCTTGTTCCTGCTCCCCGCACCAAGCCTGTGGTGCGCATCGTCAGCCCCCGGTTCGGCCCGTCCCTGCTCCCCGCACCAAGCCTGTGGTGCGCGTCGTCAGCCCGGTCCGGCTCGTTCCTGCTCCCCGCACCAAGCCTGTGGTGCGCGTCGTCAGTCGGGCACAGCCCGTGCCTGGGTCACTGGTGCCTGGTCAGGTACCGGTCAGCTGCTCCACATCGGAGCCTAAGCAATCCGCTCCACCGATGTCCAGTCCAGCTCCAGCCAGCGGGGCCAGACCGGACCAGGGGCGCTATGGAGGGTGGTGGTCAAGCCCGGAGCCGGAACCGCCTCCGAGGAGGAATGCCCACCCGGCCCTCCCCTGTTCGGTTTATGTTTGGCGCGGTCGCAGTCCGCGCCTTTGGGGGGGGGGGGGTACTGTCACGCCCTGGCTCTGGGACTCCGTTATGTTGAGCCAGGGTGTGTTGGTTCTATGTGTTTTGTGGTCTAGGTCGTTTATCTAGCTGATGTGTTTTCTATGTTGGCCGGTGTGGTTCTCAATCAGAGGCAACGTGAATCAGCTGTTGATTGTTGTCTCTGATTGGGAACCATACTTAGGCAGCCTGTTTTCCACAGTGTGTTGTGGGATCTTGTTCCGTGTATGGTTTGTGTCTGTTACCTAGGACTTCACGTATCATTTTGTTGTTTTGTTTCGTGTGGTGAATCAAAATAAAGTATGTTCACTCATCACGCTGCGCATTGGTCCACTTCTATCGACGATCGTGACATCAAGACCCTGGTAAGGATGACGAACACGCAGATGAGCTAGCCTGTGACGGTTTCTGACAGTTTATACAGAAATCCTTCAGTTGTGCAAACCCACAGTTTCATCAGCTGTCGGGTGGCTGGTCTCAGACGATCTAGCAGTTGAAGAAGCCAAATGTGGAAGACCTGGGCTGGCGTGGTTACACGTGGTCTGTGGTTGTGGGGCTGGTTGGACGTTCTGCCAAATTTTCTAAAGCGAATTGCTCACTAACATGGATGTAAACAAATTTGTGCACAACATTTGTGTTAAATAAGCTTTTTGAGCGTCTGAATAATTTCTGTGATCTTTTATTTCAGCTCGTGAAACATGGGACCAACACTTCACATGTTGTGTTTATATTTCTGTTCAGTGTAGATCTACACTTTCATAACAAATACATTTTTGCAGTGCACTGCAGTAGTATTTTATGGCAAAAGTCCATTTATCCAAGTTCAACCCCTAGAGGCCCAACCTTCAAGAGCAGAAGAATGTAGTTCCTACAGTTTCTTCTCACTTCTCTACTTCTGGAATGGGCTGTTCGTTGTGAAAGGGCAAGCGGGTAACAATGGAATCACGAGTTCGTTAGTTAGTTGGCTGGAGACAGCTCAGCCCTTTAGAGATCAGACAGCATTCCTTTTCCGACCTAAATCTTAAAAGGAAAAGAGGTAATTACGCTGGGACAGAAAATTAGGGAGAAACATACTTCCCTCATTTACCTCAAAGAATTGGTTTTGTCACATAGGCCTAAACCGCAATTTGTCAACAAAAAAGGTTATATTATATTACTGATATTTCCCTATAAGAATGGCATACGGGCCGAACCAGGCCCTATCTATATAATGTATGAGTAGGGCCAGGAGTTATTCCTGTCTGCATGACTGACCATGAAAAACTCCTGGTTCTACTTATTACTAACCTCTTCTCCAGGTGGGCCGGTGAGTCTAACTTATAGCCAATGAGAAGATTTACCCAGCCCTATTTTTGGGGCTGGGTATTTAAAATATGTCTTGTCCAATAACATTTACATTTACATTTTAGTCATTTAGCAGACGCTCTTATCCAGAGCGACTTACAGTTAGTGAGGGCATACATTTTCATTTGGTTGGGTCAGTGAGAGTGTGAAGGGGCTAGGTCTTCATTGGTTGGGTCAGTGAGAGTGTGAAGGGGCTAGGTCTTAATTGGTTGGGTCAATGAGAGTGTGAAGGGGCTAGGTCTTCATTGGTTGGGTCAGTGAGAGTGTGAAGGGGCTAGGTCTTCATTGGTTGGGTCAGTGAGAGTGTGAAGGGGCTAGGTCTTCATTGGTTGGGTCAGTGAGAGTGTGAAGAGGCTAGGTCTTCATTGGTTGGGTTAGTGAGAGTATGAAGGGGCTAGGTCTTCATTGGTTGGGTCAGTGAGAGTATGAAGGGGCTAGGTCTTCATTGGTTGGGTCAGTGAGAGTGTGAAGTGGCTAGGTCTTCATTGGTTGGGTCAGTGAGAGTGTGAAGGAGCTAGGTCTTCATTGGTTGGGTCAGTGAGAGTGTGAAGAGGCTAGGTCTTCATTGGTTGGGTCAGTGAGGGTTTTAACACTGGACACTGTTTAGGTTATGAGACAGGTAAACAGTGACTCTACTCCAGTCTGTAAGCCTACTGGTGGATTGAGACGCGTTCCCGCACTAATCGACTTAATTGCTGAACAATAACTGCATTAATGAGTACAGACTCATGCTCACCTCTGTCTAATAAGGGGCAATGAGAATTGCGAGAAATGTTTGAGCTTAAGTCGAGCGTGAATAGGATTGTCCAGCGGTATTTTTCTTTGCTGCCCCGTCCGCTTGGATCAAGGGAACCTCAGAGAGATTAATTAGGGCTGACTGCTCTTGCTCCACATTGGGGCTGAGTCTCAAATGGCACCCTATTCCCTATTTAGTGCACTACTTTTGACCAGGGCACATAGGGCTCTGGTCAAAAGTAGTGTCCTATATAGGGAAGAGGGTGCCATTTGGAACGTACACTGGAACTTGTGATGTGGCCGCCACACCAGCTCCTCTCACCAAGTTAACCACACAGACCTTATTAAGACCAGTTGACTTTAAGTTAGATGGATTCTGGTCCATAATGTGTTTGATGGTCTTTATCTTCCTTGAGGTGTGGGAGATCTGTGAGGTGATAGAGCTCATTCTGTGGTTACCCAGGGCTCAGGCATCCCAGTTACAAGGCAGAAGGTCAGGGGTCAATCCATGATTAACCAACCAGTGGGATTCAGTATGTAGCAGTCTAGTATGGACAAATACTTGATGTACATAAATTGAGGGGGATAATCTGATTATAGTTAGATTAAGATTATACTTTAGGGCTTTAACTGTTTCTTAGCAGTTTCTTATGAAGACTACTTGGCCTGTTAGTAACTGGACAAAGCTGTGGGTCTCTGGCCAAATCAGGAGCAAAAAGACTAGACATGATGCAAGTAACTATCTTTAATCTCTTTACGATTAATAAAAAGAAAGATAGTATTAAACTGATATAGTCTAGTAAAATAAGGTCTGGGGGTGTCACTCTCAACAGACACAATTGTTTGGAGTCTAGAGTTTAAGTTGGAGCTGTATCACACACCCCTAGCTTGTGTTCTCGGGTTCGGCCTGACTTCTTATAGTGCAGGGCCATCTGGGGACCGGGGCAGATATGCTAGGGGAGCGGAGGCAGTGACGCAAGATTTGTTTTGGAACAACCAACCTTCCTCTCCTCCTCTTTTCCTGGTATGGTGCAGGAAAAGGAAAGCAGGCTACTTCACACTGCCACAGCTGAGCCCTGCTTACTCATAGTTTATAAGAGGTAAGGGGTGGGGGGGGGGGGGGCAGGCATGGTACAATAGCTATTTTCACGAGTAATGAATGTGCTGGTAGTTAGCGAGGCCTCCACCCATCCGACTGTGTCCTCCCGGTGCTGACAGACAGACAGTTAAGTTAGTGTGTTCTTGTTTAAAACCATATAATAGCATTAATATAAATGTTACAACAGTGTATCACTGATAAAATCTTGAGGTTCACTCCTGTCTGACATTTTCCATCTCTATGTGAATCTTAGAGTGGATTTAGCTTGTTAAGACATAGGTTAAATGACAGCAGCATCTCTCCAAAGACTACTACCAAGTCTATCACAACAATAAGCAACAAACACAACAACACACTGTATCAACAAATACATCTGTGTTACCCCTCCTAGTTTTTTCTCTGATGTTTTCCATTAAGTGGAATCCGGGGTAAAAATGAAACGCATGCAGATTAAGGGAAGGAGAAAAAATGAGGGGGGGGACACAGAGGTATTTGTTGAAACAGTGTGTTGTTGTGTTTGTTGAAACAGTGTGTTGTTGTGTTTGTGAAATAAAACCAAGCAATAGTGTGGTCTGGGAAAGCCATTAAGTGGCGTAAGTAAAGCTCCAAGTTGCTTAGCCGATATAAAAGGTTGGTGAGGTCCGTCGGAGCGAGAGCGGGCAGAGTTCTGCACTGTGTACTGCCGATGTGGGGGTATTTTTAAGTTCTCATAGATTCCCAGTGCGGCTGTCAACTCCTGGAGCTCAGCTAGGCTCTGTGGGGCGTGAGTGAATGCCGGTCTGAGAGCAGAGCGGTATGGAATGGAGGAGATGAGAGCACAACCATACCAGCCCAACGCCTGTCCCCTTCGATCCCATACATTACATGGTGTCACCTGTCCCCTTCGATCCCTTACATTACATGGTGTCACCTGTCCCCTTCGATCCCTTACATTACATGGTGTCACCTGTCCCCTTCGATCCCTTACATTACATGGTGTCACCTGTCTCCTTTGACCCCTTACATTACATGGTGTCACCTGTCCCCTTCGATCCCTTACATTACATGGTGTCACCTGTCCCCTTCGATCCCTTACATTACATGGTGTCACCTGTCCCCTTCGATCCCTTACATTACATGGTGTCACCTGTCCCCTTCGATCCCTTACATTACATGGTGTCACCTGTCCCCTTCGATCCCTTACATTACATGGTGTCACCTGTCTCCTTTGACCCCTTACATTACATGGTGTCACCTGTCCCCTTCGATCCCTTACATTACATGGTGTCACCTGTCCCCTTCGATCCCTTACATTACATGGTGTCACCTGTCCCCTTCGATCCCTTACATTACATGGTGTCACCTGTCTCCTTTGACCCCTTACATTACATGGTGTCACCTGTCTCCTTTGACCCCTTACATTACATGGTGTCACCTGTCCCCTTCGATCCCTTACATTACATGGTGTCACCTGTCTCCTTTGACCCCTCACGTTACATGGTGTCACCTGTGCCCTTTGACCCCTCACGTTACATGGTGTCACCTGTGCCCTTTGACCCCTCACGTTACATGGTGTCACCTGTGCCCTCTGACCCCTGACGTTACATGGTGTCACCTGTGCCCTCTGACCCCTCACGTTACATGGTGTCACCTTTGCCCTTTGACCCCTTACGTTACATGGTGTCACCTGTGCCCTCTGACCCCTTACATTACATGGTGTCTCACAAAAGAACTCCATTCTGATAAAGAAGTCAAGAGGACAAGGAGTGTTTCTGATTGTGTGAGTGTGGGCTTGTAATACCAAAGTGGATAGTTGTGCAGTCTGTGGAATGTGTGTGTGTGTGTGTGTGTGTGTGTGTGTGGGTGTGTGTGTGTGTGAGTTCGCAAGTGCCTCTGTGTGTATTTGTGTTGGCTTCCCAACTGTACAGTACTGGAGTGTGAGAGAGAGTCAGTGTCTGTTTGTGTGTGTATGAAGTGTGTAAGTGTGTTCTTTAGTGCCACTGTGTGTGTTTGCGTGTGCGTGCGAGCGAGCGAGCGTGTATGCGTGCACGTGCATGTCTGTGTGTTAGAGGGGAAGTCTTTGTGCCTGCTTTTTAACTGTGACCTTGCCTAGCTGTTGTGTCTTGTCAGAAGCCCATGCAGTCACACTACAGCGGCCTAGGAGCCAGCCCTGGTGGTGCTTGGCCCCGCCCAAGGAGGGTGGTGGCTGAAAGATGGAGAGGGAAGGTGTGTAGATTGGTCCGTTTATGTTTTGCTGATGCCCTCTCCACTATGACTAAGGGGTATGAGGGTATCCCCACTTGTTGAATGTTCTGGATCCTCCTCCAGAGAGCCTCTGCACACTCAGGGTCCATTTGCATGTCTGATTTTATTGTGGCTAAGCTTTCGGTCAAAGCGACCTTCTTCACCGGGGCAATATTTCCCTAGGGTCAGGATGGATGGAGTCTAGTGTCAAGCAAAGCCAATGATGACATCCCATTATGATTTAGTCTACTAGGGTATAGTTTAGCTTAATATTCAGAAAATAAGTATCCAAGAAACACACTGTTTATAACTGGTCTGCATCCCAAATGGCACCCTATTCCTTATATAGTGCACTACTTTTGACCAGAGCCTGATGAGGGCCCTGGTCAAAAGTAGTGCACTACATAGGGAATAGGGTGCCATTTGGGACACCTCTGTACAGGGTGATATTTGGGACACCCATGTATGTAAAGCTCTTTGTATGCATTCTGAAGCTGTGTTAAGAGTTAATGCTGAGTGATGTAAAGTTATGTAAGCAAAGGGCCCTGGGAATAATGTGGAGATTTGTGACTCCAGCACAGCAGTGGCCCCACCATGCATTCCCCTGCTAATTCCTCAACCCTGCATGTTCCATAAACTAATGTAAAGAATCCGACACAGACCAGGAGTGTATATTGTGCACCACAGTACATTAAGCTACATACCAAAACGGTGACAATGAATGCTTGTATTGTAGGTTACTTAGGCTAAACATTCCTTGTTTTCCAGTCACAGAAGGTCATAAGTTACCTATCTCTTATATCAATTTAATTTAGTTTGTGTACGTTTTGGGGTTCCTGTCTTGGATTTTATGCTTTAGACCAGTAGTTCTTAACTGATTTTGTCTTGGGACCCAAATTTCACCAAGTTGCCTCAGTCACGACCCAATATTGTAATCGTGGGTGGGAAAAATCCTACAAAATGCAATGTGGAGAAACTATTTATAATGTTGTATTGATAATAAATGTGGCAATTATGACAAGGGATAAACATTCCCTCCTAACCTATATTGATGATTAATACATTTTCGTTGTCAATAATTCCATATTGCTCATTTCTTGATGAAGAATGTTGAAAAGCTCATTGTTTTGAAACCACAAAATCAACCAATTAGAGTTGCTAATAGTGCTATATTGAAACGATTGTCATCATATAAAATACATGTTTTACTCAAACCTCCCACCCGCTATCATCCAGAAGGCGAGGTCAGTACAGGTACATCAAAGCCAGGACCGAGAGACTGAAAAACAGCTTCTATCTCAAGGCCATCAGACTGTTAAACAGCCATCACTAGCACAGAGAGGCTGCTGCCTACATACAGACTTGAAAATCACTGGCCACTTTAATAAATGGAACACTAGTCCACTTTAATAATGCCACTTTAATTATGTTTACATATCTTGCATTACCCAGCTCATATGTACAGTGGGGGAAAAAAGTATTTAGTCAGCCACCAATTGTGCAAGTTCTCCCACTTAAAAAGATGAGAGAGGCCTGTAATTGTCATCATAGGTACACGTCAACTATGACAGACAAAATGAGAAGAAAAAAAATCCTGAAAATCACATTGTAGGATTTTTAATGAATTTATTTGCAAATTATGGTGGAAAATAAGTATTTGGTCAATAACAAAAGTTTCTCAATACTTTGTTATATACCCTTTGTTGGCAATGACACAGGTCAAACGTTTTCTGTAAGTCTTCACAAGGTTTTCACACACTGTTGCTGGTATTTTGGCCCATTCCTCCATGCAGATCTCCTCTAGAGCAGTGATGTTTTGGGGCTGTCGCTGGGCAACACGGACTTTCAACTCCCTCCAAAGATTTTCTATGGGGTTGAGATCTGGAGACTGGCTAGGCCACTCCAGGACCTTGAAATGCTTCTTACGAAGCCACTCCTTCGTTGCCCGGGCGGTGTGTTTGGGATCATTGTCATGCTGAAAGACCCAGCCACGTTTAATCTTCAATGCCCTTGCTGATGGAGGGAGGTTTTCACTCAAAATCTCACGATACATGGCCCCATTCATTCTTTCCTTTACACGGATCAGTCGTCCTGGTCCCTTTGCAGAAAAACAGCCCCAAAGCACGATGTTTCCACCCCCATGCTTCACAGTAGGTATGGTGTTCTTTGGATGCAACTCAGCATTCTTTGTCCTCCAAACACGACGAGTTGAGTTTTTACCAAAAAGTTATATTTTGGTTTCATCTGACCATATGACATTCTCCCAATCCTCTTCTTGATCATCCAAATGCACTCTAGCAAACTTCAGATGGGCCTGCACATGTACTGGCTTAAGCAGGGGGACACGTCTGGCACTGCAGGATTTGAGTCCCTGGCGGCGTAGTGTGTTACTGATGGTAGGCTTTGTTACTTTGGTCCCAGCTCTCTGCAGGTCATTCACTAGGTCCCCCCGTGTGGTTCTGGGATTTTTGCTCACCGTTCTTGTGATCATTTTGACCCCACGGGTGAGATCTTGCGTGGAGCCCCAGATCGAGGGAGATTATCAGTGGTCTTGTATGTCTTCCATTTCCTAATAATTGCTCCCACAGTTGATTTCTTCAAACCAAGCTGCTTACCTATTGCAGATTCAGTCTTCCCAGCCTGGTGCAGGTCTACAATTTTGTTTCTGGTGTCCTTTGACAGCTCTTTGGTCTTGGCCATAGTGGAGTTTGGAGTGTGACTGTTTGAGGTTGTGGACAGGTGTCTTTTATACTGATAACAAGTTCAAACAGGTGCCATTAATACAGGTAACGAGTGGAGGACAGAGGAGCCTCTTAAAGAAGTTGTTACAGGTCTGTGAGAGCCAGAAATCTTGCTTGTTTGTAGGTGACCAAATACTTATTTTCCACCATAATTTGCAAATAAATTCATTAAAAATCCTACAATGTGATTTTCTGGAGAAAAAAAATCTCAATTTGTCTGTCATAGTTGACATGTACCTATGATGAAAATTACAGGCCTCTCTCATCTTTTTAAGTGGGAGAACTTGCACAATTGGTGGCTGACTAAATACTTTTTCCCCCCACTGTATATACTGTATTCTTTACTATCTTAATAATGTTTACATTTCTTGCATTACCCATCTCATATGTATATACTGTATTCTATACTATCTATTGCATCTTAGCCTATGCCACTCTGATAATGACATTGCTCTTGCATATATTTATATATTCTTATTCCATTCCTTTACTTAGATTTGTGTGTATTAGGTTTTTGTTGTGGAACTGTTAGATATTACTTGCTAAATATTGCTGCACTGTCGGAACTAGATGCACAAGCATTACGCTACACTCGCTATAACATCTGCTAACCATGTGTATGTGACCAATACATTTGATTTGATTTGATTTGGAATTTTCCGTGCTTGGTTTACAGGTTGGCCTGATCAGCTCTCTCTCTCTCTCTCTCTCTCTCTCTCTCTCTCTCTCTCTCTTCCTCTCTCTCTCTCTCTCTCTCTGTGTAACACTGTTTTCTCAATCTCTCTAAGTGTACCACTGCAGTAGAGATCAGGGTTGTATTCACAAGGCACCAAACGGAAGAAAACTGACTGAAACAGGGAGGGAAAAAAAGTTTAACTATGATGTGCACTAATAAATATAAGCCAGGACTGGCTTGCCATCTGTTGATGCCATTCGTGTGATCCGTGATGATGTGGCAGGACATGGAACCTCTGTCACACAGGCATTCTAGAGAGGTCCCCTGACCGCTGTCACCGCTCTACAGGGCACTGTGTGTCATAACCATAGAATGTGTGTCATAACCAGAACCACAGAACCCCTAGCTCCGTGTCAGGACCATAAAAAAAAACCCGGATTTGTCAAGCTCCAAATACTAGGATATAGGCTTACCTTTACCCTATAATTGTGAGGTTTGCATCCTTATTTCTAGTTGTCAGCCTCATCAACTATATCAAGATTCAATCCTAAACTCTGATATAGTACAACTGTCTCGTACCACAGAGCTAGCTACACACATCCGAATACCACCGTGCGCAATTCCACTCTCTCCGTCACTTTATTGCGTCCATCCCATTCAACCCGTGTGTTCAAGCTATCCGGATGCTTTTGGTTTGCGCGTGCGAACTTCGAAGTCGTTGGTAGGGCTGTACGGCTCGTTTCTCTCTGGACCATCTGACAAGTCTACTGCGTGTGACCCAGGAGTCCTCGCTGATATAAATGAAGTTTAGAGTTGACTCTGATTTTAGCTATCCCAAGGACGGTCTTCGCCGCTCCTTACCACGAGCGCGCTGGACCAGCGAGACTCACAGGAAAGAGGCTGGAGTGACAGTCAGTTCAGTATGCATTTTGTGCAGCCGCGAACCTCAGATATACGATTAAGAAAATATGAACGCCAACAGAAAACTTGAGGAAAGAGCAGAGCGGTCATGTTGAATCGACAGTTCTTTACCTAATTTAATGTAAGCCTATAATAAATACGCTTGTCCACTTTAAACTTTTGATGTTTTCAATTGCTTTAAATGTTTTCTAAATAATTTCGAGCAAAAAGCAAATTTATGATGACTACGATACAAATTAGCGATAGTATAGGATAGGTTACCAAGTTACTGTTACCGCTGTCAAATGATCTTGTAATCCTATTATTCGATGGCACCCCACGTTAGTGGTTTAACGGTCATTGGGATTATCATGTTACCAATTTAACGTTTTCTTCAACCTGCATTTGACATACCGCACTTGTCAAAATGCCATGAGCATTTTATTTTGTGGTCGTGACTTGATTTATAGATAACGTATTTAACAAACTAAATTCAGAGTAGACCCTGACATTGGAGGAATGAAATTGTGACCTACTCGCTGGAATTAGTCTTTAGTCCAAGTAGGCTAATTAACATATCCAACGCGGACAACGAAATGACTTCGATTTCAGTTGGCTAAATCACCAACGTAGATATGGGCTCACTGTTAAATAGGTGATTTAAACTGTATTCCGTTGTATTTAATAGGCCAACTTCTATCAGTAGGCCTATATAGGCTAACCATGTTAGGAAGCCCATCAAATAACGGTGGCATTAGAATGTTGGTGCCCCCCGCATCCAACGACGATAGGCGGGTTGAATTTGTGGCTCTTACCGCCGTTCATATGGAGAGGAGCGAACCATCTACCCCGGAGCGCGCGCACCCCTCTCACCGCACCGGGCTCCTCGGTACCCCGCTGCCTGGGCGTCCTGGACCCCGGGCGACCACCTCAGCCTCCAGCAAGCGCTACAGAAAGTTTCAGAACTTCTTGTACAACGTACTGGAGAGACCACGAGGATGGGCATTCATCTACCATGCATTCATGTAAGTAATTGTTTTTCAATACAATGAAGGCTACTAGTGTCATCGCATTTCTGCACGTGGACTTTCAGCTGCTGAAAGTGTATCTTTACGTTGGTTTATTTTTATTTACACACATTTTTAGTTATTTTTTTACATCATCGTTAACTTCTTTGCATTGAAACAATTCATATTGTATCTTGAATAACGCACCAGCCAAGCTTTCCTCTGAGTAATTTTCTAATTAGCCAGGTGGAGTCAGTGAAGTTGCTTATTTGGCAGTTAACTCACACATTCGCCATACATCATCCCAACATGGGGCCTCACACTCAATTTTCCCTGTCATCACTTGATTAAATCACAGTAGATCTTTGCTTTCAAATTGAATTTATCCAAAACCAATTGGAAATTATCAGACATTTTTCAAAGTCTCTCACTAAACATCCTCGGTAACTACAGAGGCATTTGTCATTGATGTTATGGACGTCAAAATCATATGAACATGATCAACCATTCAAATTTAATGAGGTTCTCATGCGCAAAATGCATATCAGCCAATTAAAATCGTGGATTTACTTGCACGTGACAGAATGTTAAATTGTAGCTGACCCCATCAGATAACATGGCACACTTTACCCCTATGCTAACCTCACCAGGTGGCAGGGTTGGTTAAAGGTGTCCACATGCTTCCCAGCCGAAACAGTTCGGTAGAGTTCGGGCATTATGATGACATTTTGTGACGTTTTTGTTAGTTTTGAACTTCAATGTTTAATTTTTTTCGACTGTTCAGGCACAAATTTTTTCTGGAGGCAAGCCGAGGTTCGGAGCTGAAGTCTACGCCCCTTCGTCAGTGTTTGATCAACAGTAGGGATTTTTCAATAAAGTCTTGGTTGTCATTCAACGAGAAGGAAAAATTACATTTTGTTGAAAAATACTGCACCAAACCTCTTAGTTACAGTATATGTAAAATTGCGCGACTAAAATCTAATCTGCAAAAACGCCAAAATTAATGACAGATTTCTTGACTAATCTTAGATTAATTCGGACTATTTTGGCTACGTCTCAAAATGGACAAACAGTATAATTGCAGTACTATTGCGACTTTTTTCTCGTTTTTCAAGAAAATTATTTTAAGAGAGTATGTGAGCACACTCGTTCAGTTCGGCTAGCTGAGTTCTGCTAGGCGCCAGCCGAATTGAAGCATGCTGACGCCTTAACTCTTGAGGTCCTTCTGCTATTTAGGGAGCGAGCAAGATCTATTTCTAAAAAATGAAGCCCACTTTAAATATTAGCTTTTTAACTAGCTCATTCCATATGTTTTTTAAACATTAAATCTTTGTCAATCCAAATGCCCAGATATTAATAGGCCGGAACCAGATCGATGGGAGAACCATCCAATTAATAAATATCTAGTCCATCTGAAACATTTTTGCAAGAATTAGAGAACATGCATTTAGTCTTTTAGCACTTTTTGTTGACTGTCAGTTGACCAAAACAATTATTTACAATTAAGTGGTGGATGGGTATGTGGATTATGGCCGGTGCGCATGGTGGGCAAAAGACAGCGTCCCGAGTTGTCATGTGTGTTAGAGAGGCCATTGGAGGGCCAACTGTGTAAAGAAACCGTTTTCTCTGAACAAATGTAATTTACAGCAGCGTTTTGGTGACAGTCGAGGTAAATGATACAAAACAGAATGGAATTACCTAAATGTATGGTACTTATGGATGACCACAATATTCCACAGTATTCCGATGTTACCATAATAAACTTCTGCTAACTGTGAGTTCCGACTTCATTGCTCATTGCTTCGGGGTCCCTTTGCACATATGCCCCTAAGTGTATACAATATATTGGCTACATAGCCCTATCCAATAATTTATCTCCTATTAACACTGGGAATGATGAGGTAATCCCCAGCACTGAATCCATCAGAACCCTGGCTTTCCCCCATTAAAGATCATTCCTCACTGGTGCTCAGCCTGTACTGGTGCTATTCCTATGATATTTCTGGAGCCTATCTCAGATCTGTGAGAGAGAGAGAGAGAGAGAGAGACAGAGGGAGAGAGAGAGAGAGGGAGGGAGAGAGAGAGAGAGGGGGAGATAGAGAGGGAGAGAGGGAGAGAGAGAGAGAAAGAGAGAGAGAGAGAGGATGTTGGCAGTTTTATTGTTTTTATTTCTCCTTCAGAGTGGTGGGCAGACATGCCGGGCAGGGTGGTAAGTTGCTGGGCTCATGTTTCAGATGCCAGGCCGTCTGAGTCTCTCACGGACTGTTCTTATGGACGGGAGAGAGGGGGTTGTCCGTCTCTCTCTCTCGTTCTTTCTCTCCCTCTCTGCCCAGCACTAAGACTAAAGTCATCACACCGCTTGCCCAACTCCTGTGTTTCTAGCACACACACAAACACACACGCGCGCATGCACATATGCATTAACCTGTTAGCCAAGGCTGATGTGCTCTCCTCTACAACAGCACGCTTTATGACACGCATCACTACAATTGCCTACATGTTTGTGTGTGTGTGTGTGTGTGTGTGTGTGTGTGTGTGCACTTTGGGTTGGATGAAGTCTACGTCTTTTTCAAATGAATGCCATTAGCCACATTTGTGCCTACCTGAGCACATTTCCACCTCTATATTATTATACCCCAGCTATGCATTTCTTGTGATTAATTACAATAGTCACATAGCATGAGAATAACTATAAATAAATAATATAATAAATAATATGCCATTTAGCAGACGCTTTTATCCAAAGCGACTTACAGTCATGCGTGCATACATTTTTTATTTTTTTTTGTGTATGGGTGGTCCCGGGGATCGAACCCACTACCTTGGCGTTACAAGCGCCGTGCTCTAACCAGCTGAGCTACAGAGGACCACAGTACCACAGTATTGCTCTGTACAGGATTGGTGCTTTATTAGCGAGCCTCATTAAGACATGGTTCATCTATCTATCATAATTGAATTGAGCCACACAGTGCTGCTTGGGGACATAGAGTACACATAGAGTGCTAATATCCCTAGATCGTTTAATTAGGCCTGGGCTGCGAACGCAGAAAGGCAGCTGGTGCAGATGTGTCATTCCTAGAGAGGAGGGTTACATGGTAGGGTTACATGGCAGAGTTACATGGCAGGGTCACATGGCAGGGTCACATGTATAGGAAAAGGAAGTCAAATGGAGGCTCACCATTCAGTAGGGTGAGGTCCCTAGAGACTGATTGAAGGTCAGCTTTACTTTCTTCTCATAGTTGAGATTAGAATTTGGGGGCGGGTAAGCTGATCCTAGATCTGTGCCTATGGGCAATTTCTATCCAAACCATTCGCCTTGGACACCATCTTCGGCACCTCTCTCAAGCTTCTGTCAAGCAACCGCTGAACCAGAGATACAGAGACACACAGCACCATTCACAGGGGTTCCTCTGGTTTCAGCACCTGGTCATACACACACGCATGTACACACACATACACACACACACTCTTGGTTCCAGACTGGTGATGTTTTGACTAGAGAACTTGCAGAGTCATGGGTGACGACTGAGGAGGAGGCTGAACTAAAAGCTTTGTGTCCTGTGAGAACCTGGGAGAATACGAAGGGTCGTTAAATTAGAGCCTGAACCTGCGTCCAAATGGGCCCTGGTAAAAAGTAGTGCGCTACATAGGGAATAGGGTGCCATTTGGGACGCAGGCTGAGTCCGGGAAGTGCTGCTGCTCTTCCCGACAACATTGTCCTAACAAATTCCTGTGCTTACCAACCTAAACCGTTGCTAAGACACACGGTCGATTCTTACGTCCGACAAGCTTTTCGTTTAAATGTCGCGGAGACCGTTAAAGCGTTAAGTACCACATTTTAAAACGGGGGGGGAGGGATTGTAAGAAGAGAGTGTTTGTGCATGTGATGTTTGTTAGGAGCACAGGGACCTTGGTAAACTGTGTGTGTCCATGTGTATGTGCTCCCAGTGCAGGGCCTTGGGTAAACAGTGTTTGTGTGGTGTCAACCCGTCAGATGCCTGGCATTCAGCTGGATCAGGTTCGCCCAGCGACGTTCCACCTGACCTTTGACCCCTCACCCATTCCCACCCGCCACCCCTGCCACATATAGTTGTTTCACATGGTCTCGTCCCTGTAGCTCAGCCCTCCTACAGGGGAACCAGCAGGGTCAGGGAACTCTGTTCGTGTCCCAAAAGGCACCCTATTCCCTATATAGGGCACTGCTTTTGACCAGAACCCAAAAATAAGTGCCCTAAATAGGGATGAGGGTGGCGTTTGTGACGCAGTCACAGTCTAAAAGCGGGTGGCTCTGTTGTTGGTGGTCGGACTGGATTGTATGTACCAGTCGGTGCCAAGGGGATGCCAGTCCGAGGCCCAGACCGGAGCTGTTAGGCAACAATGTCTTGATCTTTTTAGCTAGGAGCTCAGAGAGGCCAATGAGCACAATGTTCCCGTCCGGTGTGGGGGGGGAAAGCAGGCGAGACAGAGAGAGGACTGACCAGAGGGAGTGATTGATTAACTCTATGGAGGGTGGAGGGTGAAAATACACCAGTCATCTATTATTGATGCCTTTGTGCTAAAGGAACAGAACAGAAGTAGAGAGTAGAGATGGCCCATGAGCAACAGAACAGACGGGAGGGTAGAGATGGCCCAGGAGCAACAGAACAGACGGGAGGGTAGAGATGGCCCAGGAGTAACAGAACAGAAGGGAGAGTAGAGATGGCCCAGGAGTAACAGAACAGAAGGGAGAGTAGAGATGGCCCAGGAGCAACAGAACAGAAGGGAGAGTAGAGATGGCCCAGGAGTAACAGAACAGAAGGGAGAGTAGAGATGGCCCAGGAGTAACAGATTAGACGGGAGGGTAGAGATGGCCCAGGAGCAACAGAACAGAAGGGAGGGTAGAGATGGCCCAGGAGTAACAGAACAGAAGGGAGGGTAGAGATGGCCCAGGAGTAACAGAACAGAAGGGAAAGTAGAGATGGCCCAGGAGCAACAGAACAGAAGGAAGAGTAGAGATGGCCCAGGAGCAACAGAGTGTAGATCAACCATCCTACTTTGAGAAGCTTTGTGAATACGGGCCCAGGACTCTCAAACCTCTAACTAAGACTGAAGAACCCTTTTAGGGTGTAGGATCCTAAGAGTGTAGGATCAGGTCTCCCCTGTTTATAAAATTATATTAATTATGTTCTGAAATGCAAAACTGATTCTAGATCAGCCGTCCTCTAAGACGCTTTACGAATACAGGCCCAGAGATGGTGAGTGGAGGGCTACAACAGGTTTTTTGAGGTAACCAATGACATGAGCCAGCTGAGGACAAGGCTAACTGAGGGCTTACCGTCATGGTTCTTCCGTCATGGTAGTGTGTTCGTTGTCTCTCCCTCGGAGTAGCTTCACTTCTGTTGATTTGTACAAATGTTATCTCAAATTAACCATACAGAAAACAACTATAGTCATACACATCTAGTCATCGAGTGTTTTGTGAATTGCCAGGGATACACACCAGTGGAGGCTCCTCAGAGGAGGAAGGGGAGGGCCATCCTCAGTGAATTTCATAAAAATAAAATTTAAACATTAAAAAAGTTATCCTTTTTAGAAAAAACTAGACAAAATATATTCACGTCACCAAATAATTTATTAAAACACACTGTTTTGCAATGAAGTTCTACAGTAGCCTCAACAGCACTCTGTAGGGTAGCACCATGGTGTAGCCGGAGGACAGCTAGTTTCCGTCCTCCTCTGGGTACATTGACTTCAATACAAAACCTAGGAGGCTCATGGTTCTCACCCCCTTCCATAGACTTACACAGTAATTATGACAACTTCCGGAGGACGTGCCCCAACCTATCAATGCTCTTGCAGCATGAACTGACATGTTGTCCACCCAATCAAAGGATCAGAGAATGAATATAGTACTGAAAGCATAAGCTACAGCTAGCTAGCATTGCAGTGCATAACATGTGGTGAGTAGTTGACTTAAAGAGAGAGAAAGACAATAGTTTTGAACAAATTGATTTCTTCACAAATTAAGGAGAAGCAAGAGAGAAAAAAGAAATCCATCATTTTTTTTCACTTTCAGTTTCACTTACTTAGCTAGCAAATGCAGCTAGCTAGTTTAGCCTACTCAAACACCCTGCTCAAATAGAGGGATGTTAGCTAGCTGGCTATGACTATCCAACACAATACTGGAACTCTTCCAAGTCAAGGTAAGCTTTTGGTTTTACTAATTTATTGCCGCCGGTGTAACTGCTAAACTGCTAACTGACTATACACTAAAGTTACTGCATGATTGTAGCAGGTTTACTAACGCCTTAGCTTTATTAGCTATGTTGACTATGACGTTACTTTAGCTAATATGGTGACAATGATGTAGGCTGTGTGTAGCAGTTATGGTATGGTTTGGCTTGGAAAGGTTTTTTCGCCTGGTCACATACAGCTGATTTGTTGTGCATTGAAGTCCACAAACAAAAGGAAAAGGTGAGAGGTAGAGAGCACATAGATGCGAGAAGGAATACAACGTGGCTGCTATGAATGTGAACTGTGTTTACGCGTAACCAGGGGTGTATTCATTCCGTCAATTCTGTTGAAAAACGTTTCTTAAACGGAAGCAAACAGAATGAAATGGGGATAAAACTACCTGAATGTGTCCAATAGAAACTCTCGTTTGCAACTGTTGGACTAATGATTACACCCTAGATCAGGTGTCCGTGTGTCACTGTCTGTCACCTCAACATTTTCTCTCGACCTGTGTGCGCCTACATTGTAATCTTTAATTCATAGGCTAGGTTAGAGTATCATGTAGTAGCCTAAACCTATCGATGTTACATTCAACTGGATTAATGGAATATGAATGACAGTCATCCAATATGCTGTAATAGAAATAAGGCCATGCCCCCCCAAAACAAGGGTCCTCGTTCATCTTAAACGGCACTGACCGCCACTGATACACATGCACACACAGGATTTGCGTGTATAAGAGAATACTTTAGTGCTTGCTGTGCTGTTGCTGCCTTTTAATAATGCATTGTTTGTGCTTTTAAAGAAATTATGCCACGATCATGATTCCCATGGGAATATGGACCTTTTCTCTCTGTATCTCTCTCTGTGTGTCTGTCTCTCTCTGTCTCTCTCTCTCTGTCTCTCTCTCTCTGTCTCTCTGTCTGTCTCTGTATCTCTCTCTGTCTCTCTCTCTCTCTTGCTCTCTCTCTCTCTCTCTCTGTCTCTCTGTCTGTCTCTGTTTCTCTCTCTCTGTCTCTCTATCTTTCTCTCGCTGTCTCTTTCTCTCTCTGTCTCTCTTTCTGTCTATCTCTCTCTGTCTCTGTCTCTCTCTCTCTCTCTCTCTCGCTCTTTCTCTCTCTCTCTGTGTGAGAAGTCTTCGATTTCTCCATGATGGGACTGCCCCGTCCATTAGCTCTTGACTCTGAAGTGGAGCTAAGGATGAGCACATGGCCTCTCTGTCACTTCTCAATAGCCTATCATGACTGCTACTAGAAAAAGTATTTTACCAAAACGTCCAAATAAAATATTAGATAACATATCTTCTCGCAGGTTCGGATACATGTGAAAGTCAACATAGTGTCTCAATTACAGTTGTGAATTGAGGTGACCTGCCCATCTATAAATAAGCAATGCTTGACTTGGGCCTGAACACACCAGTACCGGCACCTCAAATTTTCTTCGGGATGTTTTATAGAGTTCCGGCACCTAGGTATAAACATTACTGGCATTCAAAATAAATTGTGGCACCTATTTCAGTCCACTTCAAGCATTGTAAATAAGCCAAGTGCTCTTAACCCACACAACCATGCTGATCTTGGGGCTTTCTCCCTCTCCATCTCCCCACTTGTCTGGGCTTGGTTTGGTTGGACAGTCTGAGTGTCTAACTCACTGGCCACCTACCTGTCCGTTAAGTGTGTCAGCAGCAGTTTGGTAACAACAACTAACGCTGCCCGTTTTTTTACCACACGGCAGAAAACCCACTAAAACTCCCCTTCAAAAAATCACAGCGTGACGTCTGTGGCTGTGTTTTCATTATTAATACGACTAAATGATGTCAGCAAGGAGCTTTTTTTGTTTCGATGTTTGCTTGCCGCCCCAGTCAGCATATGAATGTGTTTATTGATGACTAAGGAGGCGGCGTCCCAAATGGAACCCTATTCCCTACGTAGTGCATTACTTTTGACCAGAGCCACATGGGCCCTGGTCAAAAGTAGTGCACTATATTGTGAATAGGGTTCCATTTGGGAGGTTACCCATAAAGCGGTGGAAGGAGAAGGGAGAAACGCCACACAGCACTTTGTGAGGGTTTTAACCTGCTCCTGACTGCTCCTGACTGCAGATTAGCTGCTTGTTGTTCATTACTCTGCTTTTATCAGTTCACCTCAGTCGGCGGTGTAAATTCTGCTCCATTAAGGATCCTCTATGGATGTGTTTTTTTTCTCTTCCTCTGCCATCCTCCCTCGGTCCCTCTCACCCTCGGTCCCTCTCACCCTCGGTCCCTCTCACCCTCGGTCCCTCTCACCCTCGGTCCCTCCCACCCTCTGTCACTCTCTCCCTTGGACCCTCCCACCCTCTGTCCCTCCCTCCCTCGGTCCCTCCCACCCTCTGTCCCTCCTATGTGGGAATATCATCTCTCATTCACTCAATCACTTTGTTTAATTGAACCCCCCCCCTCTCTCTCCCCCTCTCTCTCCCTCTCACCTCCCCCTCTCTCTCCCTCTCATCTCCCTCCTCTCTCTCTCTCTCTCCACCATCATGTTTTGATTTGCTTGTTATTCCTTCTCCCTTTTCTCCCAGTGTGTCTGTCAGAGAGGTGAATTGAGGAAAGAGGGCATTAACAATGAAAGGATGTTTTGACCCTAAAAGGAGAACTACTACAAGACATACAGTAGTAATGAACCACACACACATACACACACACACACACACACACACAACCCCCAAAAGAGACACACTGATCCAAGGTCACAGTACCTCAGATAAAGACTCATCTTGTATTTTTAAACCTCTCCCTCCGAGAAGAACAAACCAAAGTCCTAGTTACTCCTGTGTTGTTATGGTATCTGAGTTCTTCTGTAATTGTCAGCGGAGCTTGAACTTTCAGACCTAAAACAGAGAGAGAGCGAGGGAGGCCAGAAAGTTTAGTCTGGTTCAGATGGGAAAGGTTCTTAGGGCAGGCTAGGTTGAAGGGTTGAAGTTCCTGAAACTGGCAGCTAGCTTAAATGGTAAATGAGGTGTGAGGACAACACAGCCAAGTCTCCCTTATTCTCTCTCTCTCTCTCTCTCTCTCTCTCTCTCTCTCTCTCTCTCTCTCTCTCTCTCTCTCTCTCTCTCTCTCTCTCTCTAAACCCCTGAGTGTCTTCCTTAGGCCCTGCTGTGCAGATTGGGTCAGGAATGTGTCCCAAATGGCACCCTATTCCCTAAGTAATGCACTATTACATAGGGAATAGGGTGCCATTTGGGAAGTAGTCTGGGAGACAGCAGCAGTTACAGCAGCTCTGCACACTACCCCTTTGATAAAGGAGCACATCTTGTTATTTTTACACACCACTCATGTGAAGGAAACACTAACTATGTAATTGAGTGGCTAACGAGATTAGGGTGAGTGTAACTGGATTGAATCCGAACTGGTAGCAGGTGATGTGATTCTTTGGGATCAGGTCTGGTTTGTCGGGGTGGAGGGGGGTAAGGTTCTGAGGGACTGGGAAGGGTTCTGTGGGCTTGACTTCTGGGCTTCTGGTTTCTCTCTCGCTCTCTCTCCCAAAGTGTATCACTTTTCGCTCTGAAAAAGTTTCGCCCTCTCTCTGCTCTACCCTCTACCCCCTCTTCCCCTTCGTCCTCCTCTCCCTGCCTGCACCTGGCCTGTGTCTGTCCAGCCATGGGTCTCTGTCATGTGCGTGACGCCTCTTTCGATGGCTGGTCACATTCTGCAGCAACTGTCAAAGCCCCTTGTCGGTACGGCCAGCACAACCAGTCTGCTGCTACATTTATTGTAGAGAACCAGCCGCTACCTGCTAGCATGGGGATTTGACGGGGAGGGAGGGGACAGGGAGACAGAGACTGAGAGAGATAATTATGTGTTAAGAAATGGGAGGCTGTGTGTGAGAGTTAGAGATGATGCCCCGTCCTGAAGACCTTTCAGTGGTTGACTTTGAAACCAAAATGGAGAGTGAAAGAAAGAGATAGGACTGATATGGACAAAGAGGGAGAGAGAGGGAGGACAGAGAGAGGGGGGAGGTAGAGAGAGGGAGGAGAGAGAGAGAGAGGGAGGAGGTAGAGAGAGGGAGGAGAGAGAGAGAGAGGGAGGAGGTAGAGAGAGGGAGGAGAGAGAGAGAGAGGGAGGAGGTAGAAAGGTAATAGTAATGGGAGGATGGTAGAGAGGGACTGATTGGTTGACATAGTTTCAAGTTTGAATGTCACGTGTACAGTGAAATGCCTTTCTTGCAAGCTCTTGCGAAAATAGAGGGTGAAGGAAAGATGAGGAATTATTGTGAGAATGTGAGATAGTGGGAGAGAGAAGGATAGTTAGAAAAAGTTGTAGGGAGAGAATGTGAGACTAAAGGTGGAGACGAAGAGGGAGCGACGGAGAGGGAGATGATGTGAGACGGAGAGGGAGAGAATGTGAGACGGAGAGGGAGAGAATGTGAGACGGAGAGGGAGAGAATGTGAGATGGAGAGGGAGAGAATGTGAGACGGAGAGGGAGCGACAGAGAGAGAGAGAATGTGAGACGTAGAGGGAGAGAATGTGAGACGGAGAGAATGTGAGACGGAGAGGGAGTGAATGTGAGACGGAGAGGGAGTGAATGTGAGACGGAGATGGAGAGAATGTGAGACGGAGAGGGAGTGAATGTGAGACGGAGAGGGAGAGAATGTGAGACGGAGAGGGAGAGAATGTGAGACGGAGAGGGAGAGAATGTGAGACGGAGAGGGAGTGAATGTGAGACGGAGAGGGAGAGAATGTGAGACGGAGAGGGAGTGAATGTGAGACGGAGAGGGAGAGAATGTGAGACGGAGAGGGAGTGAATGTGAGACGGAGAGGGAGTGAATGTGAGACGGAGAGGGAGAGAATGTGAGACGGAGAGGGAGAGAATGTGAGACGGAGAGGGAGCGATGGAGAGAGAGAATGTGAGATGGAGAGAATGTGAGACGGAGAGGGAGAGAATGTGAGAGGGAGAGGGAGTGACGGATTATAAATAATTGCAAAAAGAGAAAAGTGAGACAGGTATAGCGAGAAAGGGAGATAGAGGCAGGATTCTGACCCGTCCCAGTAATGACAGATTCATCTACAGCTTCAGAGCTCAGGGCTCACTTTCATACACATGATAAGACACGCACTCTACACACATGTACACATGGATTTTATATTGTAGATATGTGGTAGTAGAGTAGTGGCCTGAGGGAACACACTTCATGTGTTGTGAAAAGTGTTATGAAATGTAATGTCATGTAATATTTTTTATTGTATATAACTGCCTTAATGTTGCTGGACCCCAGGAAGAGTAGCTGCGGCCTTGGCAGGAACTAATGGGGATCCTTAATAAATACAAATACAAAAACACCAGGCTAAACCAGACCAGGCCCAGGAGGCCAGTAGTTTGTGTTTGTGGTTGAGAGAGGTTTGTTGTTTACCTCATCTCCTCTGGTCATGGGTCAAGGCTGCAGCTTTATTTAGCCTGACTGGATGACAATCATGTTGTTGTTCTTTATCATACAAATGATTAAAGCAGCAATATCAGTATCAATATCTGCCCCTCAATCTCACCATCTCAACGTTAACTTCCTCTCTAAATAGCATGTCTGGGAAACTCTTTTAGCTGTGAAAACACTAATATATAACACATAATACATGCATATCACATTTGACTATCACATTAGAGCCCTAACCCTGGGCTAGACCAGAAACCAGAGAATCAACATCCCGGGCCCCGTTGCATTGTGGTCCGGCAGTGTAACGTGATCGGTCTGGATGTTGACACCCCATAATCGCTGGTAATCTGTGTGTATGGAATGTTATTCTAGCCAGCCAGGCCAGGAATACTGCAGGGTTTGGGTGTGAAGGCCATGCCAGCGCCAGAGGTTTATTTTGGGTGTATTAAGCCATTCGATCACACGAGCTGGAGCTGCTTTCACAGCCAGGACAAACAAGGCCAATGACAGAGGGGTCTGCGATACAGAAAGAAAAGCCAGGACAGGACAGGACAGGACAGGCCAATGACAGAGGGGTCTGGGATAGAGAAAGGAAAAGGCAGAACAGGACAAGACAGGCCCGTCCGTGACAAGGGCCGACGAGTTGTGCCTACCGAGATGCCATTCTGCACACGACTGTTGTACTGCGCCGTTATTTGCCTGTTAGCTTGCACGAGTCTTGCCATTCTCCTTCGACCTCTCATCAACAAGCTGTTTTCGCCCACAGGACTGTCGCTGACTGGATGTTTTTTGTTTGTCGCACCATTCTCGGTAAACCCTAGACACTGTCGTGCGTGAAAAGCCCAGGATCCGGGCCGTTTCTGAGGTACTGGAACCGGCGCCTGGCATCAACGATCATACCACACTCAAAGTCGCTTAGGTCACTTGTTTTGCCTATTCTAATGTTCAATCGAACAGTAACTGAATGTCTGGATGCCTGTCTGCCTGCTTTATATAGCAAGCCATGGCCACATGAGTCACTGTCTGTAAGAGCGAACCATATTTGTGAACGGGGTGGTGAGTATACAAAACTCAATATAAGAAAAGGTGTTCCTAATGTTTGGGATACTCAGTGTATACACACACACACAGCCATGTCTTACTATACTTGTGAGGACTTTTTGGCAATTGATTCCCATTCAAAATCCTATTTTCCCTAACCCCTAACCCTAAACCTAACCCTAAACCTAACCTTAACCCTAACCCCTAAACCTAATCCCAACTCGTAAATCTAATCCTAAACCTAACCAATAACCCCTAACCCTAAACCTAACCCCTAAGCCTAAAATAGCCTTTTTACAAGTGAGGACCGGCAAAATGTCCTCACTTCTCTTGAGTTTTAGTTGGTTTACTATTCTTGTGAGGACTTCTGGTACTCACAAGTATAGTAAAACGTGTACACACGCACACACACACACACACACACACACACTCAGGGAGAGAAAAAGCCCCCGCTTAGTGCAGGCAGGCCTTATAAATACTGGCCTGTATTATGAATTTGTTTTAGTCCCGTCACCATGGTGAGGTTTCCCCACATGTTTATAGAAGCTGCTGTTATAAATTTAAATGGTCTTAACAACATTTAAGCAGTTGGGCCTTCCACCATGCTGCTGGATGGGTACAACCAGAGAGAGGGAGAGGGACAATGGGAGAGATGGAGAGAGGGTTCTTGGACCTCGGACTTCCCAGGAACGAGAACATGGGGTTCCCTGGGTCCGTAGAGGGAGTGTGTCACTATATTAGGGTAGGTTAGTCTAGCACTACAGTGAGGGGAAAAAGTATTTGATCCCCTGCTGATTTTGTACGTTTTCCCACTGACAAAGACATGATCAGTCTATAATTTTAATGGTAGGATTATTTGAACAGTGAGAGACAGAATAACAACAAAAAAATCCAGAAAAACATATGTCAAAAATGTTATAAATTGATTTGCATTTTAATGAGGGAAATAAATATTTCACCCCTCTGCAAAACATGACTTAGTACTTGGTGGCAAAACCCTTGTTGGCAATCACAGAGGTCAGACGTTTCTTGTAGTTGGCTACCAGGTTTGCACACATCTCAGGAGGGATTTTGTCCCACTCCTCTTTGCAGATCTTCTCCAAGTCATTAAGGTTTCGAGCCTGACGTTTGGCAACTCGAACCTTCAGCTCCCTCCACAGATTTTCTATGGGATTAAGGTCTGGAGACTGGCTAGGCCACTCCAGGACCTTAATGTGCTTCTTCTTGAGCCACTCCTTTGTTGCCTTGGCCGTGTGTTTTGGGTCATTGTCATGCTGGAATACCCATCCACGACCCATTTTCAATGCCCTGGCTGAGGGAAGGCCCCGTCCATCATCCCTTTGATGCGGAGAAGTTGTCCTGTCCCCTTAGCAGAAAAACACCCCCAAAGCATAATGTTTCCACCTCCATGTTTGACGGTGGGGATGGTGTTCTTGGGGTCATAGGCAGCATTCCTCCTCCTCCAAACACGGCGAGTTGAGTTGATGCCAAAGAGCTCCATTTTGGTCTCATCTGACCACAACACTTTCACCCAGTTCTCCTCTGAATCATTCAGATGTTCATTGGCAAACTTCAGACGGGCCTGTATATGTGCTTTCTTGAGCAGGGGGACCTTGCGGGCGCTGCAGGATTTCAGTCCTTCACGGCGTAGTGTGTTACCAATTGTTTTCTTGGTGACTATGGTCCCAGCTGCCTTGAGATCATTGACAAGATCCTCCCGTGTAGTTCTGGGCTGATTCCTCACCGTTCTCATGATCATTGCAACTCCACGAGGTGAGATCTTGCATGGAGCCCCAGGCCAAGGGAGATTGACAGTTATTTTGTGTTTCTTTCATTTGCTAATAATCGCACCAACTGTTGTCACCTTCTCACCAAGCTGCTTGGCGATGGTCTTGTAGCCCATTCCAGCCTTGTGTAGGTCTACAATCTTGTCCCTGACATCCTTGGAGAGCTCTTTGGTCTTGGCCATGGTGGAGAGTTTGGAATCTGATTGATTGATTGCTTCTGTGGACAGGTGTCTTTTATACAGGTAACAAGCTGAGATTAGGAGCACTCACTTTAAGAGTGTGCTCCTAATCTCAGCTCGTTACCTCTATAAAAGACACCTGGGAGCCAGAAATATTTCTGATTGAGAGGGGGTCAAATACTTATTTCCCTCATTAAAATGCAAATCAATTTATAACATTTTTGACATGCCTTTTTCTGGATTTATTTTATTTTATTCTGTCTCTCACTGTTCAAACGAGTGCAGTGGTGGTTGACGTGAGGGCAACAGGGAGACCAAAGCAAGTTGAGCGGGAGAGGAAACACCTGTGCAGAGTGTGTGTGTGTGTGTGTGCATGCACGTGGTGTGTGTGTGTGTGTGTGCGTGCGCGCGTATGGTGTGTGTGTGCGTGTGTGCACGTGCGTGTGGTGTGTGTGTGTGTGTGTGCGCGTGTTCACTTGTTCTTTTGCACACCACCATCTACAGTGTCCGCATCCTTGAAAACACACACACACACACGCCTGGGGCATAGGAATTCAACCACGTAACGTGCAGAACATAATCTATGACTTGGAGCACCCTGAAATATCCACACAGCAGGTCAGGTCAAGGGCTGACATCAAAACATGGTGACAGGGGTTTAGCAGCAATCAATGAAACTGACAGATGACCCTAGGTACAGTGCATTCAGGAAGTATTCAGACTCCTTCCCTTTTTCCACATTATGTTACGTTACAGCCTTATTCTAAAATTGATTAAATACATGTTTTCCCTCATCAATCTACACACAATACCCCTTAATGACAAAGCGAAAACAGGTTTTGAGAAATGTTTACAAATAAAAAACTGAAATACCTTATTTACATAAGTATTCAGACCCTTTGCTATGAGACTCGAAATTGAGGTCAGGTGCATCCTGTTTCCATTGATCATCCTTGAGATGTTTCTACAACTTGATTGGAGTCCACCTGTGGTAAATTCAATTGATTGGACATGACTTGGGAAGGCACACACCTGTCTATGCAAGGTCCCACAGTTGACAGTGCATGTCAGAGCAAAAACCAAGCCATGAGGTCGAAGAATTGTCCATAGAGCTCCGAGACAGGATTGTGTAGAGGCACAGATCGGGGGAAGGGTACCAAAATATGTCTGCAGCATTGAAGGTCCCCAAGAATACAGTGGCCTCCATCATTCTTAAATGGAAGAAGTTTGGTACCACCAAGAATCTTCCTAGAGCTGGCCGCCCAGCCAAACTGAGCAATCGAGGGAGAAGGGCCTTGGTCAGGGAGGTGACCAAGAACCCGATCGTCACTCTGACAGAGCTCCAGAGTTCCTCTGTGGAGATGGGAGAACCTTCCAGAAGAACAACCATCTCTGCAGCACTCCACCAATCAGGCCTTTATGGTAGAGTGGCCAGATGGAAGCCACTCCTCATTAAAAGGCACGTGCAGCTTGGAGTTTGCCAAAAGACACCTAAAGGACTCTCAGACCATGAGAAACAAGATTCTCTGGTCTGATGAAACCAAGATTGAACTCTTTGGCCTGAATGCCCAGCGTCACATCTGGAGGAAACCTGGCACCATCCCTACAGTGAAGCATGGTGGTGGCAGCATCATGCTGTGGGGATGTTTTTCAGTGGCAGGGACTGGGAGACTAGTCAGGATCGAGGGAAAGATAAACGGAGCAAAGTACAGAGAGATCCTTGATGAAAACCTGCTCAGGACCTCAGACTGGGACGACGGTTCACCTTCCAACAGGACAACAACCCTAAGCACACAGCCAAGACAACGCAGGAGTGGCTTCGGGACAAGTCTCAGAAAGTCCTTGAGTGGCCCAGCCAGAGCCCAGACTTGAACCCTATTGAACATCTCTGGAGAGACCTGAAAATAGTTGTGCAGCGATGCTCCCCATCCAATCTGACAGAGCTTGAGAGGATCTGCAGAGAAGAATGGGAGAAACTCCCCAAATACAGGTGTGCCAAACGTGTAGCTTCACACCCAAGAAGACTCAAGGCTGTAATCGCTGCCAAAGGTGCTTCAACAAAGTACTGAGTAAAGGTTCTGAATACTTATGTAAATGTAATATTTCCGTAAAAAAAAGAAAGTTTTTTGCTTTGTCATTATGGGTTATTGTGTGTAGATTGATGAGGGAAAAAAACAATTTAATCATTTTTAGAAGAAGGCTGTAACGTACCAAAATGTGGAAAAAGTCAAGGGGTCTGAATACTTTCAGAATTCGCTGTAGGTGCAGTATAGATGACCAGTCACTGTCAGGACTAGAACACAGTTTACCGTCTAGAACTTACGTCTACTCACGATTTAAACTAGAGTGAATGGTTAATGTTGAGTTATAGAGCTTTCCTACTAGGTTGTATAGGTTCTGTATATCTGCCATTGATCATGGCTGACATGTTGCCAAAGGCCACCATTAGAAACACACATGTTTAAAGGTAATGGCAATGTAAAGCTATGGATTTATTCTGTACTAGCGTTCTTTACACCGCTGGAGAGGAGACAAGGGGCCTGCTTTCTAAGCATTACTGTAGTGCCCTTTCACTCACAGCTGTCACTGTCCTCACTGTCTTCACTCTCCTCAATGTCTTCACTGTCTAGACAGTTCTCACAGTCCTCACCGTCCTCACTGTCCTCACTGTTCTGACAGCCGTCACTCTCCTCACTGTCCTCACTGTCTTCACTGTCCTCACTGTAACACTGGTAGAAGAGTCAACTGGCTGGCTGGCTGGCTGACTGGCTGACTGGTCATAATGGTGGGGCTAAGGGGTGTAGTTTCCCCTTGGTACAGATCTAGGATCAGCTTCCTCTTCCCGAATTATAACCTTAACCATTAGTGGGGAAATGCAGAACTAACCCTAGATCAGTCTCTAGGAACAACTTCACCCTACTCCAGTAGTGTGTGTCCTGGGTTATGTTCACATCTCAAAGCTGGAGCAAACTGTTTCAGACCCGGCGCCAGGATAAAGTGATTAAGGAGGCAGTTGAAACCGGTGAGGGGGCACAATTTTGGGGGGTTCTTGCTTTGGAATTATATTGAATTCTGGTTATATCAACTTATACCACAATAAACAAAGTTCAAATGCAGAGATTCTGAGACCATGGAGTGCTTTTGAAGTGACGCAAAATCTGTAGCCTATCTCCGCTGCTGTATCAGCACAAAGGACTGCGCCCTACACACTAAAGCAAGGCCAATATGGTAATGAATATAGGCTACAAGATACAGTAGATGGGCTGTTTGTAATAGGTCAATTACCTTATGTGAATGCAGCCGTACACACAGCTGTCTTACCAAAATAATGCAAACTAAATGTTGAAAGTAGTAGCCTAGTTATTCATGCATGCAAACAAAAATACAGCAGTACCAAGTAGGCCTAGTAAACAAAATATCAGATCAATGAAGGCATGACACAATTGATATTTAGGCTAGTTACATTTACAGTAAAAAAAAGGTGAATGGAGATCCAAATAACCAAAACATAGCCTACTACAGTGAGATGCAGCTATGCACAGTTGTCTTGTCAAACAAATAACCCTATAGGCCTGCTTCAGACATGGAAAATCATGCCGCTCATAAGTACAGCAACACGTTGTGATATGGCACAATACACTTCTGTCCATCAAATTTGACCCTCGTAATCAATTAAGCAATGCCAGCCTACCATAAATACGTTTTCAATACGTACAGTTTCATTTACAACCACGAAAGCAATAGGCTAGCAAGAAAACCATAATAGAATTAATCTACAGTGGGGAAAAAAGTATTTAGTCAGCCACCAATTGTGCAAGTTCTCCCACTTAAAAAGATGAGAGAGGCCTGTCATTTTCATCATAGCTACACGTCAACTATGACAGACAAATTGAGATTTTTTTTCTCCAGACAATCACATTGTAGGATTTTTTATGAATTTATTTGCAAATTATGGTGGAAAATAAGTATTTGGTCACCTACAAACAAGCAAGTTTTCTGGCTCTCACAGACCTGTAACTTCTTATTTAAGAGGCTCCTCTGTCCTCCACTCGTTACCTGTATTAATGGCACCTGTTTGAACTTGTTATCAGTATAAAAGACACCTGTCCACAACCTCAAACAGTCACACTCCAAACTCCACTATGGCCAAGACCAAAGAGCTGTCAAAGGACACCAGAAATAAAATTGTAGACCTGCACCAGGCTGGGAAGACTGAATCTGCAATAGGTAGGCAGCTTGGTTTGAAGAAATCAACTGTGGGAGCAATTATTAGGAAATGGAAGACATACAAGACCACTGATAATATCCCTCGATCTGGGGCTCCACGCAAGATCTCACCCTGTGGGGTCAAAATGATCACAAGAACGGTGAGCAAAAATCCCAGAACCACACGGGGGGGACCTAGTGAATGACCTGCAGAGAGCTGGGACCAAAGTAACAAAGCCTACCATCAGTAACACACTACGCCGCCAGGGACTCAAATCCTGCAGTGCCAGACGTGTCCCCCTGCTTAAGCCAGTACATGTCCAGGCCCGTCTGAAGTTTGCTAGAGTGCATTTGGATGATCCAGAAGAGGATTGGGAGAATGTCATATGGTCAGATGAAACCAAAATAGAACTTTTTGGTAAAAACTCAACTCGTCGTGTTTGGAGGACAAAGAATGCTGAGTTGCATCCAAAGAACACCATACCTACTGTGAAGCATGGGGGTGGAAACATCATGCTTTGGGGCTGTTTTTCTGCAAAGGGACGAGGACGAATGATCCGTGTAAAGGAAAGAATGAATGGGGCCATGTATCGTGAGATTTTGAGTGAAAACCTCCTTCCATCAGCAAGGGCATTGAAGATGAAACGTGGCTGGGTCTTTCAGCATGACAATGATCCCAAACACACCGCCCGGGCAACGAAGGAGTGGCTTCGTAAGAAGCATTTCAAGGTCCTGGAGTGGCCTAGCCAGTCTCCAGATCTCAACCCCATAGAAAATCTTTGGAGGGAGTTGAAAGTCCGTGTTGCCCAGCGACAGCCCCAAAACATCACTGCTCTAGAGGAGATCTGCATGGAGGAATGGGCCAAAATACCAGCAACAGTGTGTGAAAACCTTGTGAAGACTTACAGAAAACGTTTGACCTGTGTCATTGCCAACAAAGGGTATATAACAAAGTATTGAGAAACTTTTGTTATTGACCAAATACTTATTTTCCACCATAATTTGCAAATAAATTCATTAAAAATCCTACAATGTGATTTTCTGGATATTTTTTTCTCATTTTGTCTGTCATAGTTGACATGTACCTATGATGAAAATTACAGGCCTCTCTCATCTTTTTAAGTGGGAGAACTTGCACAATTGGTGGCTGACTAAATACTTTTTTCCCCCACTGTATTTCTATGATGAAACGTACCGATATGTACACTGAACAAAAATATAAACGCAACATGTAAAGTGTTGGTCCCATGTTTCATGAGCTTATATAAAATATCCCAGAAATATTCCAGACGCACAAAAAGTATTTATCCTTTGCCAAGATAATCCATCCACCTGACAGGTGTGGCATATCAAGAAGCTGATTAAACAGCAAGGTCATTACACAGGTGCACCTTGTGCTGGGGACAATAAAAGGCCACTCTAAAATTTACAGTTTTGTCACACAACACAATGACACAGGTGTCTGAAGTTTTGAGGGAGTGTGCAATTGGCATGCTGACTGCAGGAATGTCCACCAAAGCTGTTGCCAGAGAATTGAATGTTCATTTATCTACTATAAACCGCCTCCAACATTGTTTTAAAGAATTTGGCAGTACTTCCAACCAGCCTCACAACCACAGACCACGTGTAACCACGCCAGCCCAGGACCTGCGCATCATCTGAGACCAGCCACCCGGACAGCTGATGAAACTGTGGGTTTGCACAAAGTGAAAAGAACAACCTTTGGCAGTTGCAAACTCATTTAAATGTGTGTTCTTTAAATAATGGTGGTCAGTATAATTTTTGTGGGGTAAAATAAAAAGTATGAAATCCACATTATAAAGGGGCCCCCCCTTTATAATGTGTTAAGAAATAGTGGTGTCATGATAGTATGAGCTGTTGGAGATAGATGTGTTGATGGTTACAGTGTGCCAGCTCACACTCTCAATCACACACACACCGTACCAGTTATGGAAGATGACAGTATCCACAAACCAAACCGGAGGACACACTCTAGCTCTTTGTATATAAACAGGACATTCGTAGGCCAGCGTAGGCACAGCGCTGCATCTGTGAACCTTTTAACTGGGTGACGCTTCAAAGAACGTCTATGGGTGCATCCCAAATGGCACCCTATTCCCTATATAGTGCACTACTTTTGACCAGGGCGCATAGGGCACTATGTAGGGAATAGGGTGCCATTTGGGGCACAGCCTCCCTCTCAACAGGACACAATGCGTTTCCCGGTTGGACTGCAATCGTATGTAGATCTTTACTGGCAGTCTTCTCTCTTGACGCCACCATCCTAATGGTCCCCCTCTACCTATCTGTCCCATCCCCAGGATCTGACAGGTTTGACTGTAAACTGTAACGTTGATTTAAGACAGGGGAGTGAGGAACTTAATCATAGTGGTGACTGTTTCTGTGTGTCCCAAATGGCACTCTATTCCCTATATAGTACATTACTTTTGACCAGAGCCCTGTGGGCACTTTTCAAAAGTAGTGCACTATAAAGGCAATAGGATGCCATTTGGGATGCAGACTTTTTATTTCACCATTCTGAGGGAGCCTGGCAGGGAGATTTCAGCAGGGATAGTTCAAAAGCCAAAGGGACTTCTAGAGGAAGTAATTGTAGATCCCAGGGTCAGGTCACATTTCCTTTTTTAATGGCTGGTGATCCTGCACCTTTGACCATTGTCGAAGAGCACATGGACTCAGTCATCATTAGTCCTTCACAAAGCTTAGGTCAGCTAACCTCAAGTCATGCGAGTGTGCATGTGTGTGCATGCATGCATATTTATGTGTCTTTATGTGACTGTGTGTGTGGGTCTGTGTGTGTGTGGGTCTGTGTGTGTGTGGGTCTGTGTGTGTGGGTCTGTGTGTGTGTGGGTTTGTGTGTGTGGGTCTGTGTGTGTGTGGGTCTGTGTGTGTGGGTCTGTGTGTGTGGGTGTGTGTGGGGGTCTGTGTGCTGCATATGAGTGTGTATTATACAGTGTATACATGGCTGACCAATTCTATTGGCCTCCGTGTTGTGGGCGCAGCATAAACAATATTTCAACGTAATGACTGTGCTATAATGACACAGGCGACTGCCACACTCATTATTTTGTTTTCTTTGCATTCTGCCTCCCTGTTAACTGTTATTCTCAGGGTTACTCCAGTTCTCTTATTCCCCTGAAATAACTGTTATTCTCAGGGTTACTCCAGTTCTCTTATTCCCCTGAAATAACTGTTATTCTCAGGGTTACTCCAGTTCTCTTTCTGTTTGTTATTATTACTCAACACATTTTCTCAACCCAACCCTTCCTCTATTTCCTCCCCTCTCTCCTCTGTCTTTCTCAGTTCCTCTATCTCCTCTGTCTTTCTCAGTTCCTCTATCTCCTGTCTTTCTCAGTTCCTCTATCTCCTCTGTCTTTCTCAGTTCCTCTATCTCCTGTCTTTCTCAGTTCCTCTATCTCCTCTGTCTTTCTCAGTTCCTCTATCTCCTCTGTCCTTCTCAGTTCCTCTATCTCCTCTGTCTTTCTCAGTTCCTCTATCTCCTCTTTCTACTTCCCTTCCTTCTGCTTTCTTTCTCAACGCCACCTTTCTCTAATACCACTCACCCCTCTTTATTTCTCCTCTCCTCTACTGTATCCCCTTTATCTCTAACTTTTCTCCTTCCACCTGTTTACCTGACTTTGCAGGTTAGTCCTTGTTAACAGGCTCTATGATGTGAGGAGGTAGGAGAAAACACTGCCAATACCCTATACATTTTTCTCAAAAGTCGTGCCATCAAATATTGGTCAGCCTTCAAATACTGCAACATCCGCTGCTTCTGTTCCCGTTTCACTACCAAGATTATTCTACCCCTCGTGACATTTTTACAGTCAGGGTCTAAGTTTCAAGAAATCTTCAGGAAATACGGCCATTCGTTTTTCCGTGGTACCTATTTTTCCTTTACTGGTTTATTTTGAAAGCATCTGATGAAGGATTTCGACCAGTGGAGGATAACTATGTGGTGTGAAAAGTACTTAAAGGCAGTGGCTTGTGTCCGAATACCCATACTTGCGTAGGCCATTTGAGTATGCAACAAAATCAGTTTTAAGAGTATGCGTAATTTAAAAAATCAAGTATACTTTAAATTCCTGGATGTCATACTCATATCGGCTTTGACAACAGCTCATCAATTAGGGGATGCGCTAACAAAATCAACGAATAGTGGGAAACAATGCCATGCCGCGTTCTCAGTATGTGAAAATAGAATGTTTAATAGTATGCAACATTTCCAAAATCAAGCAACAACTAGGCTACTTAATTGGGAAGATGCCGAATAGAGAAGTTTCTGCGGTGGAGTTCAAATGTAGGCTAAGTCATTTTTGTTCTCCTAAAATGATCACGGGTATTACATCGTAGGCTACGTCTTTGAAAACAGAAGTCTTAGATTTCTGTTTTCTCACTGAAAAGTGTTTCTTGTTCTCTTGGCCTTCGTCAGAGCCTTTAAATGAAATACTAAACCATCTTTTGATTTCTGAATGTGTCGGAACCGGAGATTCGGAATGTGGCTGTGTTATTGATGTCATGTTAATCAGGCCTTTTGATTTGAACATATGGATCGTATACTTTTTGTAGGCTAGGCTACCCATTATTTAATGTATGGATCAAGCCTTAGCAGTCATTCTGATCTTGTTCCCAATGATCAGTGCTTTAGTTTATTATGTTGCCAGCCAGCGGTTCTGAATTTGCGAAGCACCTACATTTTTCTCTTCCTTTTGATTTGAACATATACTAATAAATGTTGAAATGGAACCAAATGATCTGTTTCTGTCTTCAGTCCTTTTTAAACAGGATAGATGGGCTACATGGTCTACTATGATATAGGTTGAATGTAATAGTCTGCCTATAACCAGCCTGAGTAGGTCTGTAACTCCATTCATATTCAGAGTTTAGAGAAATTAATCAAATTGGAAATGAGCTATTATCAGGCTGGTTAATGCGATGCATGTCTGTTGAATTTGGAAAAATACACCTGCACTCGGCCCCGCCCCACCTACTCATCCAATCAGGAGCCGCTACTGCGTTGTGGCCGTGTCATACTGCATACCTTTTACTAAACGCTACGTGCTAAATAGTATGCGACGATGAGTAAATAGTATGTAGTTTAAGTACAGTGCCTTCAGAAAGTATTCACACCCCTTGACTTTTTCCACATTTTGTTGTGTTATGGCCTGAATTAAAAATACAGATTTGTTGGTCACTGGCCTACAAACAATATCACATAACATCAAAGTGGAATTATGTATTTTTTAATTTGTTTTATTATTAATAAAAAATGAAAAGCTGAAATGTCTTGAGTCAATAAGTATTCAACCCCTTTGTTATGGCAAGCCTTAAATTCATGAGTAAAAATGTGCTTTACAAGTCACATAAGTTTCATGAACTCACTCTGTGTGCAATAATAGTGTTTAACATGATGTTTGAATGACTACCTCATCTCTGTACCCCACACAATTCTCTGTAAGGTCCCTCAGTCAAGCAGTGAATGTCAAGCACAGATTTAACCACAAAGAAAAGGGAGGTATTCCAATGCTTTGAAAAGAAGGGCACAGATTGGTAGATGGGTAAAAATAGAAAAAGCAGGCATTGAATATTCCTTTCAGCATGGTGAAGTTATTAATTACACTTTGGATGGTGTATCAATATATCCAGTCACTACAAAGATACTGGTGTCCTTCCTAACTCAGTTGCCGGAGAGGAAGGAAACCGCTCAGGGATTTCACCATGAAGCCAAAGGTGCCTTTAAAACAGTTACAGAGTTTAATTGCTGTGATAAGAGAAAACTGAGGCTAGTTCAACAACATTGTAGTTACTCCACAATACTAACCTAATTGACAGAGTGAAAAGAAGGAAGTCTGTACAGAATAAAAATATTCCAAAACATGCATCCTGTTTGCAATGGGGCGCTAAAGTAATACTGGAATAAATGCGGCAAAGCAATGAACTTTTTGTATTGAATACAAAGTGTTATGTTTGGGGCAAATCCAATACAACACATTACTGAGTACCAGTCTCCATATTTTCAAGCATAGTTGTGGCTGCATCATGTTATGGGTATGCTTGTAATTGTTAAGGACTTTTTCAGGATACAGAAACAGAATGGAGCTAAGCACAGACAAAATCCTAGAGGAAAACCTGGTTCAGTCTGCTTCCGCCAGACACTGGGAGATGAATTCACCTTTCAGCAAGACAATAACCTAAAACACAAGGCCAAATCTACACTGGAGTTACTTACCAAGAAGACAGTGAATGATCCGGAGTGGCCGAGTTACAGTTTTGACTTAAATCTACTTGAAAATCTATGGCAAGACCTGAAAATGGTTGTCTAGTAAAGACCAACAACCAATTTGACAGAGCTTGAAGAATTTTGAAAATAATAATGGGCAAATGTTGAACAATCCAAGTGTGGAAAGCTCTTAGAGATTTACCCAGAAAGACTCACAGCTGTAATCCCTGCCAAAGGTGCTTTTACAAAGTATTGACATTATAGGGCGGCAGGTAGCTTAGTGGTTAAGAGCGTTGTGCCAGTAACCGAAAGGTCGCTGGTTCTAATCCCCGAGCCAACTAGGTGAAAAGTCTGTCGATGTGCCCTTGAGCAAGGCACTTAACCCTAATTGCTCCTGTAAGTCGCTCTGGATAAGAGCGTCTGCTAAATGACAAAAAAAAAAAAAATATTTAATCCATTTTGAATTCAAGCTGTAACACAACAAAATGTGGAATAAGTCAAGTGGTGTGAATACTTTCTGAAGGCACTGTATATAGTATGCTACTATGGGTATTCGGACACGGCCACTGTGCAGAGGAGATGAAATATTTATATATTTGAGAAAGGAATGCGCATTAGATGTCTTAAGTTCCCTGTGCTGTTTTGGTTAGAGGGCTGCTCAGTGTGCTGGTGGCCTCGATGGCCTGTGTCTTGGCCCTGAGATTAAAGCCATGTCAGCAGGTGTGTGATGAGACCTCACAGACGATACTTCATCTCTTTCTCTCACTCTCTCATTCTCTCACTCTGGCAACCATCCTCTTTTCCCTCGGTCTGTCTCTGACCGTTCATCTCCCCCCTCTGTTTGTCTGTCTTCAACTCTGCCGACCTCCTCTTTCTTTCTCTTACTCTCTTTGTGGGGTGGGGGGGGAGATGGGGAAATGGATGAAGAAATGGGGAGAGAGAGAGGAAGGTGGACAGGGGGGAAGATTGTCCGAAAGGGATGAATAATTCAGATAAGTATTATCTCTCCTCTCTCATCCTCCCATTCCCTCCGTGGCCTGTCACCTAATTGATTGTAAAGAGGGGCATGGCGAGAGAGAGTGGGAGACAGAGAGACAGAGAGAGAGAGAGAGAGAGAGAGAGAGAGAGAGAGAGAGAGAGAGAGAGAGAGAGAGAGAGAGAGAGAGAGAGAGAGAGAGAGAGAGAGAGAGAGAGAGAGAGAGAGAGAGAGAGAGAGAGAGAGAGAGAGAGAGAGAGAGAGAGAGAGAGAGAGAGAGAGAGAGAGAGAGAGAGAGAGAGAGAGAGAGAGAGAGAGAGAGAGAGAGAGAGAGAGAGAGAGAGAGAGAGAGAGAGAGAGAGAGAGAGAGAGAGAGAGAGAGAGAGAGAGAGAGAGAGAGAGAGAGAGAGAGAGAGAGACTGAGGAGAGAGGGAGGGAGAGAGACTGAGGGAGAGAGGGAGGGAGAGAGAGAGGAGAGATACTGAGGGAGAGAGGGAGGGAGGGAGACAGAGATACTGAGAGAGAGAGGGAGGGAGAGGGAGACAGAGATACTGAGAGAGAGAGGGAGGGAGAGGGAGACAGAGATACTGAGACAGTGAGAGAGAGGGAGAGGGAGACAGAGATACTGAGACAGTGAGAGAGAGGGAGAGGGAGACAGAGATACTGAGACAGTGAGAGAGAGAGAGAGAGAGAGAGAGAGAGAGAGAGAGAGAGAGAGAGAGAGAGAGAGAGAGAGAGAGAGAGAGATACTGAGGGAGAGAGGGAGGGAGGGAGACAGAGATACTGAGAGAGAGAGGGAGGGAGACAGAGATACTGAGAGAGAGAGAGAGGGAGAGGGAGACAGAGATACTGAGAGAGAGAGAGAGGGAGAGGGAGACAGAGATACTGAGACAGTGAGAGAGAGGGAGAGGGAGACAGAGATACTGAGACAGTGAGAGAGAGGGAGAGGGAGACAGAGATACTGAGACAGTGAGAGAGAGGGAGAGGGAGACAGAGATACTGAGACAGTGAGAGAGAGAGAGAGAGAGAGAGAGAGACCGAGGGGGACAAAGATACTGAGAGAGTCAGAGAGAAAGATAGACAGAGAGGGAGACAGACTGAGAAGCCTACAAGTGGCACACTCTGATCCTGGCAGAGGTTCATCCCACGTCGAGAGGAGATGAGGGGCGAAGAGGAAAGTGGGGAGAGGAAGGTGTGCAGAGATCACACTTTCCAGGTTTTGAAAGCGATAGAGGTTTCAGTAAATGTTTATGCATGTTCTATCTACTGGCTCATTGGGATGATTTGATGTCATTGGCTTCAAGTGTGCAATATCCAAACACACAGTGCACAGCAAAAAGCATGGGGAGTGTTGTTGCCCTTTTTCTTACTACTTGTGAACAAAAGGGCAACAACAAAATAACGCTCTTTCAAAATGACGTGGTGTCCTCAGGGAAGTCTATTTTAAGAGTTTCCAAACCCAGCGTTCTTAGTCGGGTCAGATAGTGGGTTTGCTGGGCAGAAGTTTTGTTACTGGATAACCAACTCTCTTATAGACACTAGTAAAGGAGAGGTTCAGACAGTGTGGTCAACCAATGGGAAAAGGGAGTCTGAGTCTCCATCCCAAATAGCACCCTATACAGTGCACTACTTTTGACCAGAGCCCTATCAAATGTAGTGCACTATATAGGGAATAGGGTGCCATTTGAGACGTACATTCCAAGTCTCCATGAGGACAATGATATCACCTCTAACATGTGGTTCTGGAGTCTGAGGACAATGATGTAGCCTCTAACACGTGGTTCTGGAGTCTGAGGACGATGATGTAGCCTCTAACACATGGTTCTGGAGTCTGAGGACAATGATGTAATCTCTAACACATGGTTCTGGAGTCTGAGGACGATGATGTAGTCTCTAACACATGGTTCTGGAGTCTGAGGACGATGATGAAGCTTCTAACACGTGGTTCTGGAGTCCGAGGACGATGATGTCACCTCTAACATGTGGTTCTGGAGTCTGAGGACGATGATGTAGTCTCTAACATGTGGTTCTGGAGTCTGAGGACAATGATGTAGTCTCTAACACGTGGTTCTGGAGTCTGAGGATGATGATCTCACCTCTAACACGTGGTTCTGGAGTCTGAGGACAATGATGTAGTCTCTAACATGTGGTTCTGGAGTCTGAGGACGATGATGTAGCCTCTAACACATGGTTCTGGAGTCTGAGGACGATGATGTAGTCTCTAACACGTGGTTCTGGAGTCTGAGGACGATGATGTAGCTTCTAACACGTGGTTCTGGAGTCTGAGGACGATGATGTAGTCTCTAACACGTGGTTCTGGAGTCTGAGGACGATGATGTAGCTTCTAACACGTGGTTCTGGAGTCTGAGGACGATGATGTCACCTCTAACACGTGGTTCTGGAGTCTGAGGACAATAATGTAGTCTCTAACACGTGGTTCTGGAGTCTGAGGACGATGATGTTACCTCTAACACGTGGTTCTGGAGTCTGAGGACGATGATGTAGTCTCTAACACGTGGTTCTGGAGTCTGAGGACGATGATGTCACCTCTAACACGTGGTTCTGGAGTCTGAGGACGATGATGTAGTCTCTAACACATGGTTCTGGGTTGTGTCTCCACACACACATGCAGGCTGACAGGCAGGCCCAGCTAAACACTAGTCTTTCATGTCAACCCCAGGCTTCATGTTTGAAGTCGTCAGATAAAGACATTAGCCAAGTCGTCTCTGTAATAATACCAGTGGAGATAGCAGGGCTTTCTAGTGTAGGGTCGTCTGCCTGACAGGGAGATGGCAGGGCTTTCTACTGTAGGGTCATCTGCCTGACAGGGAGATGGGTTTGGAGCCTTAACAGGATTCACGTATCTCTGTCATGCCATGCAGGGGTATCATCAAAGACGAGAGCAACCCACCTTTGGGGTCGTAGGGTCGCTGCCATGGCAACTTAACCCGACAACACCACTGTTACAGTACTGTATGTTTGGCGTTGTAAAATCCTGTGCAGGCCAGTTGAGCTGTTAGGTGTAAAATACTGTGCAGGCCAGTAGAGCTGTTAGGTGTAAAATTCTGTGCAGGCCAGTAGAGCTGTTAGGTGTAAAATTCTGTGCAGGTCAGTTGAGCTGTTAGGTGTAAAATGCTGTGCAGGCCAGTTGAGCTGTTAGGTGTAAAATGCTGTGCAGGCCAGTTGAGCTGTTAGGTGTAAAATCCTGTGCAGGCCAGTTGAGCTGTTAGGTGTAAAATACTGTGCAGGCCAGTAGAGCTGTTAGGTGTAAAATTCTGTGCAGGTCAGTTGAGCTGTTAGGTGTAAAATGCTGTGCAGGCCAGTTGAGCTGTTAGGTGTAAAATGCTGTGCAGGCCAGTTGAGCTGTGTGTAGACAATAACTTTGAGGAACATATACAGAAAACTATTGTTTAAAACTTTGTATTTTATTTACACCTGTTTGTACTGTATGCAAGTCATTGTTTGTGCTCGTATACTGTAAGCATTAACACACAACAGACTGTGCCTTGTCAGTGAATAACCGCATACTTGAAGTGATTTGAGCAGGCACAAGGCTGAAGTTATATCAGTGAAGGTATAGTGATAGCCGAAAAAATATCAATGACGTCTTCTCTTCTTGTGGCGTGTTGTTATCCATGTTGTGTTAAATACTTATCTTCCACTGGGACTATATTCAACTATTTAGAGACACTTATATTAGTCCGATAGATAAGTGACCCTTGGAATATTGTATCAGATAACATGACATGATAAACACACAACAAACGCACATTCAGTAGCAACACCTCGGCTAACAGGAAGTAGATGATCCTTTAAAAGGGTCAGTGAAGTCCATTTACTTGTCAATGGGCTTGTTACAATGGACTTTCCCTTGTGGCGCTGACAAGTTCATTTCATGCAGTTGTTATGGTTATTACAACGCTGTATTCCCGAACCGTCAAACTCCAACCTTCAAGGCATTTCATAAAACCCTGGGGTGTGTCCCAAATGGTACCTTCCTTCCTTTATACGTTTGACCATGGCCGATAGAACCCCATAGGCCTACGGTCAAAAGTAGTGCACTATAGACAGGGAATAGGGTCCCATTTGGGACGCAGCCCTGATCTGCTGACCACCGGGGTTGTGTGTGACCTCTGACCTTGTTCTCACACCGAGACTTCAAAAGCAGCTCCAATCCCATTAGATGCAGGCCAAAGTTGAAAGCCACTCATTTGTCTGGTTGTTTCTCAAGCCTCCCTCCAGTGGGTGGTGGGTGAGATGCAGCTTTCTAATCTGCCCTGATCTCTTCGACTTCACAGGGAGTTTCGTGCCCTGACTTGGACCAGAGGGAATCTGGTGTAACGCGTCCTATCAGTAGTTTTAATCTCACTGTATTGTTGGTGTGTTGAATCTGCACAACGGTCTTGTTGCCGTATTAGGCTGGATTGTCGTTCATTCTACAAGTATTGTGTAATTCAACTCAATTCTAGGGAGCTAAGCAAATTCTCTGGCAAATGCTGTTTATCCCACCGATTAGTCAAGATGTGAGGAGAACGCCATTATTAAGAGCTCAGGCTCAAGCTCTGAAAGAGGGAGAGAGCCCTTAACCTGGGGCCTTAGTGAAGCAGGTGGCAAGTGGGCTTGGAGAGCAGAGACGTGTGCTTCAGATCCATCTCCTGCATGAACCTAGATCTCAAAGGACTAGATGTGTAATCACAGTATGGCGGATGTACACGTTCCTGAACCACTTCACCAACGGGAAGGGTTTCTGCCATGCTGTTCTCACCTGCACTGTCTAATCAAATACGCCAGTGGTCACAAAGGGAAGGTGTTAGGAACAAGGAGCTCTTTAACGATAGAGTAGGGGCCCTGGCCTTCAGCCATAGAAACACCAAAGTCTTAAGTCTTTAGGCCAAGTACCGGTGTTAATCCTCTTAGCAGAAGAGTACCATGCGTATTGGGACACAGATACAGTGGGGGGAAAAAAGTATTTAGTCAGCTACCAATTGTGCAAGTTCTCCCACTTAAAAAAGATGAGAGAGGCCTGTAATTTTCATCATATGTACACGTCAACTATGACAGACAAAATGAGAAAAAAAATCCAGAAAATCACATTGTAGGATTTTTAATGAATTTATTTGCAAACTATGGTGGAAAATAAGTATTTGGTCAATAACAAAAGTTTCTCAATACTTTGTTATATACCCTTTGTTGGCAATGACACAGGTCAAACGTTTTCTGTAAGTCTTCACAAGGTTTTCACACACTGTTGCTGGTATTTTGGCCCATTCCTCTATGCAGATCTCCTCTAGAGCAGTGATGTTTTGGGGCTGTCGCTGGGCAACACGGACTTTCAACTCCCTCCAAAGATTTTCAATGGGGTTGAGATCTGGAGACTGGCTAGGCCACTCCAGGACCTTGAAATGCTTCTTACGAAGCCACTCCTTCGTTGCCCGGGCGGTGTGTTTGGGATCATTGTCATGCTGAAAGACCCAGCCACGTTTCATCTTCAATGCCCTTGCTGATGGAAGGAGGTTTTCACTCAAAATCTCACGATACATGGCCCCATTCATTCTTTCCTTTACACGGATCAGTCGTCCTGGTCCCTTTGCAGAAAAACAGCCCCAAAGCATGATGTTTCCACCCCCATGCTTCACAGTAGGTATGGTGTTCTTTGGATGCAACTCAGCATTCTTTGTCCTCCAAACACGACGAGTTGAGTTTTTACCAAAAAGTTCTATTTATGTTTCATCTGACCATATGACATTCTCCCAATCCTCTTCTGGATCATCCAAATGCACTGTAGCAAACTTCAGACGGGCCTGGACATGTACTGGCTTAAGCAGGGGGACACGTCTTGCACTGCAGGATTTGAGTCCCTGGCGGCGTAGTGTGTTACTGATGGTAGGCTTTGTTACTTTGGTCCCAGTTCTCTGCAGGTCATTCACTAGGTCCCCCCGTGTGGTTCTGGGATTTTTGCTCACCGTTCTTGTGATCATTTTGACCCCACGGGGTGAGATCTTGCGTGGAGCCCCAGATCGAGGAAGATTATCAGTGGTCTTGTATGTCTTCCATTTCCTAATAATTGCTCCCACAGTTGATTTCTTCAAACCAAGCTGCTTACCTATTGCAGATTCAGTCTTCCCAGCCTGGTGCAGGTCTACAATTTTGTTTCTGGTGTCCTTTGACAGCTCTTTGGTCTTGGCCATAGTGGAGTTTGGAGTGTGACTGTTTGAGGTTGTGGACAGGTGTCTTTTATACTGATAACAAGTTCAAACAGGTGCCATTAATACAGGTAACGAGTGGAGGACAGAGGAGCCTCTTAAAGAAGAAGTTACAGGTCTGTGAGAGCCAGAAATCTTGCTTGTTTGTAGGTGACCAAATACTTATTTTCCACCATAATTTGCAAATAAATTCATTAAAAATCCTACAATGTGATTTTCTGGATTTCTTTTCCTCAATTTGTCTGTCATAGTTGACGTGTACCTATGATGAAAATTACAGGCCTCTCTCATCTTTTTAAGTGGGAGAACTTGCACAATTGGTGGCTGACTAAATACTTTTTTTCCCCACTGTATGTATCCTATACGCTCCTCATATTCCTCAAGAGACTGCCTCTGAGGTAGGCTATCTATCTGTCTGACATCCCCAGTGTGCTGATACTGAAGCCGACCATCTAGGAAGCTAATTATGGTGACACTGACACTGAAGCTCACTTAGAGAGCACCTCCCAGCTTCCCCTCTCCCTGTACCCCCTTCACTTTACCTCTATTCACTATTTTTTTTCACCTTACTCTTTTGAGGTGTTGCCTACATACTGTTCTCCACTGTTTGATTTTGGGTGTGGGTTTTGCAGGGTTGAAGGAGGAAAGAGGTTAGCAGTCAGATGGTGGTGCTGGTGCTCCTACATAGGTTTGACTACAGGCCTTGTGCTAATTACCTGCTAACAGGGTTCCCCAAACTTGGTCCTCAGGACCCAAGGGGTGCACGTTTTGGTTTTGCCCTAGCACTTCACAGCTGATTTAAATAATCAACTAATCATCAAGCTTTGATCATTTCAATTTGCTAGGGCAAAAACCAAAACGTGCACCCCTTGGGGTCCCGAGGACTGAGTTTGGGAAACGCTGCACTAGCGCCTGTAAACATCACAGCTCTCAGCACCTCCCCTTTAACCAATTAGCATCTCTTACAGAGAGCGAGAGAGAGCCGGTAGCTGGAGTTTCCACTGATGCCAATTCAGCAAGAATTCATTATCACACTATATTAATACACACAATGGGCCTGGATTGGATGCATTAATCGGAATTCCGGATATCAGGTGTGTGTGTGTGTGTGTGTGTCTGGGTGTGTTTGGTTGTAGGTAAACTGGTGGTATTTCATTTGGTAACAAATTCTTGGTAAGTGGCTAATGTAGCAATACCTTTATAAATCCTTCGCTAAGACTTGAATCCTCTTTGACACATAACTGCACTCTACCAGCCCTAGCTATGTGTTTATTGAGTAGCATTCCAGTGCTATTCATTGGGCTTTTCAAATTGTCAAGAAATGTATGGTTCATTCACAGTCGGGAAACAATCAAAATAAATCAAATGTATAAAATCCATTATGCTTTGAGTAATGTGTAGACTGTTTCCAACGTCCACAATCACAGCACTCACCACCCTCTCCCCCTCCAAGATATATTCCTTTACATATAAGTGAACCTCCCTCTGTGGTAATGTGTTCATTTAACTTCACTTACTGGTCAGTGATCTGGTTAGCTCTAATGATCTGCCCTCCTAACCAATTACACAATGGATTTACACAGGTTGATGAGAAAGAGAGAACTATTAGCCACACACTGAACACTGGGGCCTTTAATCTAATCTAAAGATCAGCCCTATGACATATTATACATATGAAATATATGCATGGGTGTTGAATATATATATATATATATATATATATATATATATATATATACAGTCATGGCCAAAATTGTTGGCACCCCTGAAATTTTTCCAGAAAATGAAGTATTTCTCACAGAAAAGTATTGAAATTACACATGTTTTGCTATGCACATGTTTATTTCCTTTGTGTGTATTGGAATAACACAAAAAAACAGGAAAAAAGCAAATTTGACATAATTTCACACAAAACTAAAAAATGGGCCGGACAAAGTTATTGGCACCCTTTCAAAATTGTGGATAAATAAGTTTGTTCCAAGCATGTGATGCTCCTTTAAACTCACCTGGGGCAAGTAACAGGTGTGGGCAATCTAAAAATCACACCTGAAAGCAGATAAAAAGGAGAGAAGTTGACTCAGTCTTTGCATTGTGTTTCTGTGTGTGCCACACTAAGCATGGAGAACAGAAAGAGGAAAAGAGAACTGTCTGAGGACTTGAGAACCAAAATTGTGGAAAAATATCAACAATCTCAAGGTTACAAGTCCATCTCCAGAGATCTAGATGTTCCTTTGTCCACAGTGCGCAACATGATCAAGAAGTTTGCAACCCATGGCACTGTAGCTAATCTCCCTGGACGTGGACGGAAGAGAAAAATTGATGAAAGGTTGCAACGCAGGATAGTCCGGATGGTGGATAAGCAGCCCCAAACAAGTTCCAAAGAAATTCAAGCTGTCCTGCAGGCTCAGGGTGCATCAGTGTCAGCGCGAACTATACGTCGAAATTTGAATGAAATGAAACGCTATGGCAGGAGACCCAGGAGGACCCCACTGCTGACACAGAGACATAAAAAAGCAAGACTACAGTTTGCCAAAATGTACATGAGTAAGCCAAATTCCTTCTGGGAGAACGTCTTATGGACAGATGAGACCAAGATAGAGCTTTTTGGTAAAGCACATCGTTCTACTGTTTACCGAAAATGTAATGAAGCCTTCAAAGAAAAGAACACAGTACCTACAGTCAAATATGGTGGAGGTTCAAAGATGTTTTGGGGTTGTTTTGCTGCCTCTGGCACTGGGTGCCTTGACTGTGTGCAAGGCATCATGAAATCTGAGGATTACCAAAGGATTTTGGGTCGCAATGTAGGGCCCAGTGTCAGAAAGCTGGGTTTGCGTCCGAGATCATGGGTCTTCCAGCAGGACAATGACCCCAAACATACTTCAAAAAGCACCCAGAAATGGATGGCAACAAAGCGCTGGAGAGTTCTGAAGTGGCCAGCAATGAGTCCAGATCTTAATCCCATTGAACACCTGTGGAGAGATCTTAAAATTGCTGTTGGGAAAAGGCACCCATCCAATATGAGAGACCTGGAGCAGTTTGCAAAAGAAGAGTGGTCCAAAATTCCGGGTGAGAGGTGTAAGAATCTTATTGATGGTTATAGGAAGCGACTGATTTCAGTTATTTTTTCCAAAGGGTGTGCAACTAAATATTAAGTTAAGGGTGCCAATCATTTTGTCCGGCCCATTTTTTGAGTTTTGTGTGAAATTATGTCAAATTTGCTTTTTTCCTGTTTTTTTTGTGTTATTCCAATACACACAAAGGAAATAAACATGTGCATAGCAAAACATGTGTAATTTCAATACTTTTCTGTGAGAAATACTTCATTTTCTGGAAAAATTTCAGGGGTGCCAACAATTTTGGCCATGACTGTATATATATATATACAGTGGGGGAAAAAGTATTTAGTCAGCCACCAATTGTGCAAGTTCTCCCACTTAAAAAGATGAGAGAGGCCTGTAATTTTCATCATAGGTACACGTCAACTATGACAGACAAAATGAGAATTTTTTTTCTCCAGAAAATCACATTGTAGGATTTTTAATGAATTTATTTGCAAATTATGGTGGAAAATAAGTATTTGGTCAATAACAAAAGTTTCTCAATACTTTGTTATATACCCTTTGTTGGCAATGACACAGGTCAAATGTTTTCTGTAAGTCTTCACAAGGTTTTCACACACTGTTGCTGGTATTTTGGCCCATTCCTCCATGCAGATCTCCTCTAGAGCAGTGATGTTTTGGGGCTGTCGCTGGGCAACACGGACTTTCAACTCCCTCCAAAGATTTTCTATGGGGTTGAGATCTGGAGACTGGCTAGGCCACTCCAGGACCTTGAAATGCTTCTTACGAAGCCACTCCTTCGCTGCCCGGGCGGTGTGTTTGTGATCATTGTCATGCTGAAAGACCCAGCCACGTTTCATCTTCAATGCCCTTGCTGATGGAGGGAGGTTTTCACTCAAAATCTCACGATACATAGCCCCATTCATTCTTTCCTTTACACGGATCAGTCCTCCTGGTCCCTTTGCAGAAAAACAGCCCCAAAGCATGATGTTTCCACCCCCATGCTTCACAGTAGGTATGGTGTTCTTTGAATGCAACTCAGCATTCTTTGTCCTCCAAACACGACGAGTTGAGTTTTTACCAAAAAGTTCTATTTTGGTTTCATCTGACCATATGACATTCTCCCAATCCTCTTCTGGATCATCCAAATGCACTCTAGCAAACTTCAGACAGGCCTGGACATGTACTGGCTTAAGCAGGGTGACACGTCTGGCACTGCAGGATTTGAGTCCCTGGCGGCGTAGTGTGTTACTGATGGTAGGCTTTGTTACTTTGGTCCCATCTCTCTGCAGGTCATTCACTAGGTCCCCCTGTGTGGTTCTGGGATTTTTGCTCACCGTTCTTGTGATCATTTTGACCCCACGGGGTGAGATCTTGCGTGGAGCCCCAGATCGAGGGAGATTATCAGTGGTCTTGTATGTCTTCCATTTCCTAATAATTACTCCCACAGTTGATTTCTTCAAACCAAGCTGCTTACCTATTGCTGATTCAGTCTTCCCAGCCTGGTGCAGGTCTACAATTTTGTTTCAGGTGTCCTTTGACAGCTCTTTGGTCTTGGCCATAGTGGAGTTTGGAGTGTGATTGTTTGAGGTTGTGGACAGGTGTCTTTTATACTGATAACAAGTTCAAACAGGTGCCATTAATACAGGTAACGAGTGGAGGACAGAGGAGCCTCTTAAAGAAGAAGTTACAGGTCTGTGAGAGCCAGAAATCTTGCTTGTTTGTAGGTGACCAAATACTTATTTTCCACCATAATTTGCAAATAAATTCATTAAAAACCCTACAATGTGATTTTTTGGAGAAAAAAACCCTCAATTTGTCTGTCATAGTTGACGTGTACCTATGATGAAAATTACAGGCCTCTTTCATCTTTTTAAGTGGGGGAACTTGCACAATTGGTGGCTGACTAAATAGTTTTTTTCCCCACTGTATATATATACAGTTGAAGTCGGAAGTTTACATACACTTATGTTGGAGTCATTAAAACTCGTTTTTTCAACCACTCCACAAATTTCTTGTTAACAAACTATAGTTTTGGCAAGTCAGTTAGGACATCTACTTTGTGCATGACACAAGTAATTTTTTCAACAATTGTTTACATACAGATTATTTCACTTATAATTAACTGTATCACAATTCCAGTGGGTCAGAAGTTTACATACACTAAGTTGACTGTGCCTTTAAACAGCTTGGAAAATTCCAGAAAATGATGTCATGGCTTTAGAAGCTTCTGATAGGCTAATTGACATCATTTGAGTCAATTGGAGGTGTAACTGTGGATGTTTTTCAAGGCCTACCTTCAAACTCAGTGCCTCTTTGCTTGACATCATGAGAAAATGAAAAGAAATCAGCCAAGACGTCAGAAAAGAAATTGTTGACCTCCACAAGTCTGGTTCATCCTTGGGAGCAATTTCCAAACTCCTGAAGGTACCACGTTCATCTGTACAAACAATAGTACGCAAGTATAAACACCATGGGACCACGCAGCCGTTATACCACTCAGGAAGGAGACGCATTCTGTCTCCTAGAGATGAACGTACTTGGGTGCGAAAAGCGCAAATCAATCCCAGAACAACAGCAAAGGACCTTGTGAAGATGCTGGAGGAAACAGGTACAAAAGTGTCTATATCCACAGTAAAACTAGTCCTATATCGACCTAACCTGAAAGGCCGCTCAGCAAGGAAGAAGCCACTGCTCCAAAACCGCCATAAAAAAGCCAGACTACGGTTTGCAACTGCACATGGGGACAAAGATCATACTTTTTGGAGAAATGTCCTCTGGTCTGATGAAACAAAAATAGAACTGTTTGCCCATAATGACCATTGTTATGTTTGGAGGAAAAAGGGGGACGCTTGCAAGCCAAAGAACACCATCCCAACCGTGAAGCACGGGGGTGACAGCATCATGCTGTGGGGGTGCTTTGCTGCAGGAGGGACTGGTGCACTTCACAAAATAGATGGCATCATGAGGAAGGAAAATGATGTGGATATATTGAAGCAACGTCTCAAGACATCAGTCAGGAAGTTAAAGCTTGGTCGCAAATGGGTCTTCCAAATGGACAATGATCCCAAGCATACTTCCAAAGTTGTGCCAAAATGGCTTAAGGACAACAAAGTCAAGGTATTGGAGTGGCCATCACAAAGCCCTGACCTCAATCCTATAGAAAATGTGTGGGCAGAACTGAAAAAGTGTGTGCGAGCAAGGAGGCCTACAAACCTGACTCAGTTACACCAGCTCTGTCAGGAGGAATGGGCCAAAACTCACCTAACTAATTGTGGGAAACTTGTGGAAGGCTATCCAAAACGTTTGACCCAAGTCAAACAATTTATAAAGGCAATGCTACCAAATACTAATTGAGTGTATGTAAACTTCTGACCCACTGGGAATGTGATGAAAGAAATAAAAGCTGAAATAAATAATTCTCTGTACTATTATTCTGACATTTCACATTCTTAAAATAAAGTGGTGATCCTAACTGACCTAAGACAGGGAATTTTTACTAGGATTAAATGTCAGGAATTGTGAAAAACAGAGTTTAAATGTATTTGGCTAAGGTGTATGTAAACTTCCAACTTCAACTGTATACACTACCGTTCAAAAGTTTGGGGTCACTTAGAAATGTCCTTGTTTTCACAAGAAAAGCAATTTTTTTTTGTCCGTTAAAATAACATCAAATTGATCAGAAATACAGTGTAGACATTGTTCATGTTGTAAATGGCTATTGTAGCTGGAAACGGCTGATTTTTTATGGAATATCTACATAGGCGTACAGAGGCCCATTATCAGCAACCATCAGTCCTGTGTTCCAATGACACGTTGTGTTTGCTAATCCAGGTTTATCATTTTAAAAGGCTAATTGATCATTAGAAAACCCTTTTGCAATTATGTTAGCACAGCTGAAAACTGTTGTGCTGATTAAAGAAGCAATAAAACTGGCCTTCTTGAGACTAGTTGAGTATTTGGAGCATCAGCAATTGTGGTTTCGATTACAGGCTCAAAATGGCAGGAAACAAATAACTTTCTTCTGAAACTCGTCAGTCTATTCTTGTTCTGAGAAATGAAGGCAATTCCATGCGAGAAATTGCAGAGAAACTGAAGATCTCGTACAACGCTGTGTACTACACCCTTCACAGAACAGCGCAAACTGGCTCTAACTGGCGCGCTGAAGGTGAATGTGGGCAGCGTCCCACGTCTCCTCTGCGTGCCGAAACCAGTCATCCATCGCAGGAGCCTTGGTCTGGCTCTGGTGCCACGGTGCCAGAACCGGTTGGTAACCTAAAACACATTGGAATGGTGTTAGGTTAGTAGAGGAGTGGCGGAGAGAGTTCTGGGCATTTTCTGCCCATGGCAAGAACACCGACCACTCCCCCGGCCGGTCCTGGCAGTAGGACCGCAGGAACCTACCCACATCCTGATTTACTCGTTCCACCTGCCCATTTGACTCAGGGTGGAACCCAGAGGTCAGGCTGACCGAGACCCCCAGACGTTCCATGAACGCCTTCCAAACCTTGGACGTGAAATGGGGACCTCGGTCGGACACGATATCCTCTGGCACCCCGTAGTGCCGGAAGACATGAGTAAACAGGGCCTCTGCAGTCTGCAGGGCCGTGGGGAGACCGGGCAGAGGAAGGAGGCGGCAGGACTTGGAGAAGCGGTCCACAACGACCAGGATGGTCAGTCAGAAAAACAATACTAAGATGAGACCATGGTCATTGTGGAACTGGTAATGGTTGTAGCTTACCCGTTGGGAGGTGCCTAGGTGCCTTACTCTGGGCGAACACCGAGCAGGAGGAGACGCACACCCTCACGTCCTTAGCCAAGGTAGGCCTCCAGTACTTTCCGCTCAAGCAGCGCACTGTATGGCCGATACCTGGGTGACCAGAGGAGGGTGACGTGTGTTCCCAGAAGATCAGACAATCACGGATAAGAGCAGGCATGTACCACAGCCCAGCTGGACACTGCGGTGGAGATGGATCTGTGCGTAATGCCTGCTCTATATCCGCGTCCATTGCCCATACTACCGGCGCCACAATGCTGGAGGCCGGGAGTATGGGAGTGTTGTCTCTGGGCCTCTCCTCTGTGTCAAACAGCCGGGACAATGTGTCTGCCTTCACGTTCTTCGTACTCGGAATGTATGATAGTGTAAAATCAAACTGGGTGAAGAATAGGGCCCACCTGGCCTGGCGAGGATTCAGCCTCCTCGCTGCCCGGATGTACTCCAGGTTACGGTGGTCCGTCCAGATGAGGAAAGGGTGTTTCGCCCATTCGAGCCAATGCCTCCACACGGTCAAGACTCGGACAGCCAACATCTCCCGATCACCAACATCGTAGTTCTGCTCTGCCAGGCTGAGCTTCTTAGAGAGAAAGGCACAGGGGCGGAGCTTGGGTGGCGTACCCGAGCGTTGAGACAAGACAGCTCCTATCCCAACCTCGGACGCATCCACCTCCACTAAGAACGGTAGTGATGAATCGGGGTGGGCCAGTACTGGGGCTGACGTGAACAGACCCCGCAGTTTGCTGAAGGCCAGGTCAGCCTCAGCAGACCAGCGGAGCCGGGACAGCCCACCCTTCAACAGGGAAGTAATGGGAGCTGCGACCTTGCCAAAGCCCCGGATAAACCTCCGATAGTAGTTGGCAAAGCCAAGGAAGCGCTGCACCTCCTTAACCGTGGTTGGAGTCGGCCAATTACGCATGGCTGAAATGCGATCTCCCTCCATCTCCACCCCTGAGGTGGAAATGCGGTATCCAAGGAAGGAGACAGACTGCTGGAAAAACATACACTTTTCTGCCTTAGCATAAAGGTCATTTTCCAACAGTCGGGCCAGCACCTTGCGAACCAGGGACACATGCTCGGCGCGCGTAGCGGAATACACCAGGATGTCATCGATGTAGACCACTACACCGCGACCAAGCATGTCCCGAAACACCTCGTTCACAAAGGACTGGAAAACTGAGGGAGCATTCATCAAACCATAGGGCATCACCAGGTATTCATAATGCCCCGTGGTTGTGCTGAATGCTGTCTTCCACTCATCTCCTTCTCGGATACGCACCAGGTTGTACGCATTTGGTGAAGAAGCGCGCTCCATGCATTGATTCAATCACCGAAGGAATGAGGCGGAGAGGATAAAATGGTTGTCCATAAAAACTGTCCATAAAGTTCCCAGCTGCGCCTGAATCGACTAGCGCCTTACACTTGGGAACTACCATGAGATCGGGAAAGTGGATAGGTTCTGAACAAGTGTGCGTGTTCGATACCTGGGGTGATGCGTGAGTGCCCTGCCTGCCGTATCCCGGCCCAAAAGAACGTTGACTACGACGTGTGGTGTATTGTCCCTTCGTGCCACCAGAGTGGCACTGTCGTGTCCTCCTCTCTTGGCCGGCGGCTCCACCCAGCTCCACCGGCTTGGGATCCGAGTCGTCCGGGGTGGAAACAGACAGACCCCTACCAGGACGTCCTCTGGCTGCCAGCAGGTTGTCCAAACGAATGGCCATGTCCACCAGTTTGTTGAAGGACAACGTGGTGTCTTGGCAGGCTAGCTCCCGTCGGACGTCCTCCTGCAGATGGCACCGGAAATGGTCGATCAGGGCCCGCTCGTTCCACCCAGACCCCGCTGCCAGCATCCAAAACTCCAACGCGACGTTTTGCGCGGTCCTCGTCCCCTGCCTCAGATGGACCAGTCGCTCACCCGCCTCTCTACCCTTGGGCGGGTGATTGAAGACCGCCCGAAAGAGGCGAGCGAACTCCCTGTAGTCCTCCAACGCGGCTCCTCCTTCCTTCCACACCGCGTTGGCCCACTCCAGGGCTTTCCCACAGAGGCAGGAAATGAGGACGGACACCTTCTCCCACTCCGATGGTTCCGGCCTGATGCTGTCGAAGTAAAGCTCCAATTGGAGGAGGAATCCCTGGCACTGCGCCGTCGTCCCATCAAATGCCCGTGGTCGGGATATCTGGATCCCTCCGGGTGCTGGGGTGTAGGTGGCTGGATCCGGTTGGCCAGCTGGTCTCGACAGATCGGGTTCTCTCCTCTCCAGGCGTTGGACGACCTGAAGAACCCGATCCATCGCTTCCCCGAAGCTGGCCAGCATCATGGAATGCTCCTGGACCCGTGCCACGACTCCAGGCATGCGTTCTTCTCCCGCTGACTCCATATTCAGGTGAGTGATTCTTTGATGTGGTGGTGTTGAAGGAGTCAGGTGCAGGAGGGTAAATCACAGAATAACAGGCTTTAATCCGCAAAATACAGGTTTACGCAGAATTCTGTCAAACACACTCCAGGGCACAAAACAGGTGCACTGGAAAATACAAGGCACACAGGAAAATACTCCCGTCGAACAAAATACATGAGCTCCACCGAGCTTCACTAACCTTCACAATAAACAATCACCCACAAGGACAAGGGGGCAGAGGGAACACTTATACACAGACTAATTAGGGGATTAGAACCAGGTGTGTGTGATAACGAGACAAGACAATTGTGATGATGACAGTGGTTAGTACTCCGGTGACGACGAACGCCGAAGCCTGCCCGAACAAGGAGGGGAGGCAGCCTCTGCCGAAGTCGTGACAATACTCAACTAGTCTCAAGAAGGCCAGTTTTATTGCTTCTTTAATCAGCACAACAGTTTTCAGCTGTGCTAACATAATTGCGAAAGGGTTTTCTAATGATCAATTAGCCTTTTAAAATGATAAACTTGGATTTGCAAACACAACGTGCCATTGGAACACAGGACTGATGGTTGCTGATAATGGGCCTCTGTACGCCTATGTAGATATTCCATAAAAAATCAGCCGTTTCCAGCTACAATAGTCATTTACAACATTAACAATGTCTACACGGTATTTCTGATCAATTTGACGTTATTTTAATGGACAAAAAAATTGCTTTTCTTTCGAAAACAAGGACATTTCTAAGTGACCCCAAATCCAGGATAGCTTTCTCCTTTGCTGAACAACTCTGATTCACAAACTGTCTCACTATAGACGCCACTGTCCTGTAGTTCTCCGGATATATTAGACCGTGTTAAGTGACTGTGAATGTGTGTGTTAACATTGGGAGAGGAATGTATGACTGTGTTGCCAAGTTGGGCTTCACAAATCACCCCATTTCATGAATCAAACCGAGATGGGATGGGGTTGAGTTATGTGTCAAGCATTGACCAACATCTGCACATATGCTACAACTATGTCAGCAACACACCAATACCATAGCTAACAAATCCCCTTACACTCCTGTGACATTGTCATGTCATATGGAAAGTCACCTCTATCTATCCCATCCTCATAATTAACATGATAGGTCCTTGACCTCGGCGGTGCCTCTACTGTACTTTAGTGTTTCACAGTGTCGGGGGTCAGGGACTCTGCTCTGTGCTAAACATGCTACATGTACTGTAGACATCAATGTTATTAATATTATTTCTTACAAACACATTGATACATTGAAGAAACAAACCGATGCATTGCACTATAATGTTTCCACTTTACGCTAATTTTCAACACCCGTCCCTAGATGGGCTTTTATAGATGGGTTAGCTGACAATGTCACGGAAACGATGCGCACGCTTCAATGGGGAAGAAGTCTGTGAGTTGTTGTGATTCTGGATGGCCAGGTAGCTACCAACAATGACAAGAAACTGCCATGTGGGGAATTGTAAGTCACTCGTTTAAGCTAGTTTTATCTTGTTTTTACATATTTCATGTCACTACTAGCTAGGTTTCCATCCAATTGGCGCAAGATTTCAATGTGAATGTTGTAGAATCTGCGAAGAATAAATATTTGCATTTTCTCAAATTGACATGTTGCAGATAAAACACTGTGCGTGATGACGTAGTGCACATAAAAATACATTTTGCGGTTAAATTCCCATGTACTGAATAAAAAATAGAAGTTAAATGGGTTTCCATCGCATTTTCAACTCTGCTGATGGTTTTCAAAGAAAATGTGTATATTATATAGTTAGTGTGCCCACTCTGGGATTGGCACGTGCGCTCTAGCCAAGCGTGCTGTTGGCTAGAGCGCACGTATAGCCTACATGATGAGACTATTTTGGGCTAAATAGCGAGATTATTTGTATTTATCAAACGGCAGCCAAGCATCGCTGATCATGTCACCAGAATAAGACCTTCGACATTTATTGGAAAGGAGCATCAAGCTCATCACCTTGCACTTTCACCACCATGTGAAGTTCATCATAATTTATTTAATCTGTAGCCTAATAAACTGCATGCTTTCCTGACGAGTCGTAGTGGGAGGACCACACATGTCATCGTGTGACTCAAAGTCTACGTCGATATGATGGTTATTATATCAATATTTGCGCATAAAAGCGTTTCCACCACATTTCTCGCATTAATTCATTTTACCGATACAAAAAGATCCCACCTTGTCTAGCGTATTTAGTTTTGTCGACATTTGGGAAGTTTACCGAAAAATTTTCTGTTTCCACCAGGCCTGTCATGACATTTTTGATCCGACATGTACTTTACTCGCATAAAAAGGTTACATAGAAACCTGGTTAATGCTAATATGGCTAAAATCCACTAGCTAGCTAACCAACAACTGTAACAATGTATTAGAGAGACAAGTGCTCATTGTGCAACTTCATTTATGTTTTCAATTAACATTGGAGATTAAATATAGTTGACATGTTGTCAACAATCTAAGGCAACCCCGTCTGTTTTGCCACATAGTTAAACAACCAACCCGTCTATCGCAACAGGAAAGAAAGAAAGAAATGCAGAATCAATAGTGCCAAATGTGCCTCAGGTCATTACCTATGCATGTGTGCATTACATCAGATGCCATGAGCAACACAAACCATCATTGGTACCAACCTTTCCCGTGGTAGCCTACTACAGTCGCTGTTGTATGACTGATGTTCATATGGTCTCAAGGTTATTACAGTAAAACATTTCTATGGCTCTGTATGATATTCCCCAGCAAGGAAAGAGTATTAATCTGATGGAACAAGGGACTCACTGTTTGAAATGCGTCATCTTCAGGGGGACAATGGTACCATAATAGTTGTTGGAGGTCCCGGCAGGCAAGCTCTTGAGAGAAGGCAGAATGTATACACAGTACAACACACTAGTTCTAGGTAAGTGTGTGTGTGTGTGTGTGTGTGTGTGTGTGTGTGTGTGTGTGTGTGTGTGTGTGTGTGTGTGTTTGTCTGTGTGTGTTTGTCTGTGTGTGTGTGTTTTTGTGTTTCTGTGTTTCTGTGTGTGTGTGTCTGTGTGCGTCTGTGTTTGTCTGTGTTTCTGTGTGTGTCTGTGTTTGTCTGTGTTTGTCTGTGTTTGTCTGTGTGTCTGTGTTTGTCTGTGTTTCTGTGTGTGTCTGTGTGTGCGTGTTTGTCTGTGTTTCTGTGTGTGTCTGTGTTTGTCTGTGTTTGTCTGTGTTTGTCTGTGTTTGTCTGTGTGTCTGTGTTTGTCTGTGTTTCTGTGTGTGCGTGTTTGTCTGTGTTTCTGTGTGTGGGTGTGTGCGCGTGTGGGTGTGTGTATGTGTGCATATCGCGTGTGTTCCATACCACCATACCACAATATGCCATTAGTTTATTGGTGTGTCTGTTTGTGTTACCTACTGGACTGCTGCGTCATTAACCAACTTTGATCTGATTACCCAATAGCCACGTTTATAGTTTACATTTATAGTTTATTTATTGTTGCATTACTATGTCTACTCATGTCAAAAGTCTTGAAATATTGAATTAGGTAGTTGTACTTAGGCAGTGGTGTTGATGTAGACATGGCTACCAGGTCTAAACAGACCATGTGTCCAGAGGTAATATACAGTATTACCGCATTAGGTCAATGAGAATACAGGGTCGCATTCATTAGTGCACACTGTAGCAAAACATAAACAAAAAAAGAGAACAAGCATTTCTTATTGGACAAGTTCAGGTAGTCCCTCCCCCATTTCGTTCCAAAGTTAGTATTACCCAGATGTGAATGAAAGGACAGAATTGCAAAGATGTCTGATAGTGAAAACTGGTTGTGTCGGTCAAAACGCAGCTATTCACAAAGAGAGGAATCAAGGAATAAATCGCGTATCCGTCATTGGAATTTGACTTGTCCTCAGTCCCGCAGACACAAACAATTCTCTATTTTCTTGGGTGTCTCGTTTTTCCACACCGTGACTCATGAGTCAGTCGCTTTCTCCTCAGTAGGGCTACCAAAGCCTGTAAAGCGCACCGTTGGCTTCTTTCTCCTGTGAAAAAGCACTTCCTGTTTGTTGTTTGTGTTTTTTTTCCTCTCTTTTCCCCCTCTCCCCTGAAAAGTTGTGTGAAAAACTGTGCTGCTACCTGCGCAAAAGCAAATTTGCCTGCAGTCGCTATTTAAGGACACTGAGGCACTATTTATAACTGATTCTAATGTTACCACCTTTCTCCTCTCTCTCGCTTTCTCTCTCTTTCTCTACCTCTGCTCGCTGACACTCTTGCACTCACCAGTCACCTCCTCACCCCTTCAACACACCCTTTCATGTCTCTCTCTCTCTCTCTCTCTCTCTCTCCCCCCCCTCTCTCTCTCTCTCCGCTAGCCTCATGAGGTACAGTCCTTGTTATCCTGGTGTGTTGTGGTCATGAGCTGCGGTCCTTTTATAGCGCTGAAGACTAAGGGCTTTGTGTAATTGTTGGGTCCTCTGTGTGATGCTTTATTCATGATCAGGGCGTGAAATTGAAGTCTTTCAGCCGATGCCATACATCTGTCTATGCTTATTAATATACCATAATTTATTTTTATTCGGCCATTCGTTTGACCTATTACATTTGTGTGTGTGTCTCTTTGTGAATTTGTGTGAGTGTGAATGGAGTGTGTTTGTGTGTGTGTCAGTAATTTGGCTGTTGGAGCATCTGCCATACGTGTGCAGCCTGTGGGTCAATGCCTGAAAGCCTTCATTCAGAGCCCCATCGATCAGAGCTGGCGCCACACACACACACACGCTTGCGTACACGTAAACACACACAAACCTCCTTCTGTTTCTACCACTGTTCCTCCCCTTACCTTTGTCTCATTTAGTGACAGTTTGCCTTATTCACTAGTTTACTCCGGTTCCCTTTCTGTACCTTTTCTTTCTGTTCCTTCTTCAGGGATCCAACTACTTTAGACATTGTACCTACTCCATCCACTCCCCCTCTCTCTACCCCGTTTCAATTCAATTCAATTCTAAGGGCTTTATTGGCATGGGAAACATATGTTTACATTGCCAAAGCAAGTGAAATAGATAATAAACAAAAGTGAAATAAACAATCAAAAATGAACAGTAAACATTACACTTTCTCCTTCCCTGTTCTTCCACTCCCTTTTCTCCCCTGTAGTGTGTAACTGATAGCAGCTGATTGAATCAGAGGGGCAGACTCCCACATTGTACTGGAGCTGTAGGATCCCACTGGAGCTGCGTGCCTGACTCCCTGACTGACTGACTGCCTGACTGTCTGACTCCCTGACTGTCTGACTCCCTGACTGCCTGACTGCCTGACTGTCTGACTGTCTGACTGTCTGACTCCCTGACTGTCTGACTGCCTGACTGTCTGACTGTCTGACTGCCTGACTGTCTGACTGACTGACTGCCTGACTGACTGACTGACTGACTCCCTGACTGCCTGACTGTCTGACTGCCTGACTGTCTGACTGTCTGACTGCCTGACTGCCTGACTGCCTGACTGCCTGACTATCTGACTCCCTGACTGCCTGACTGTCTGACTGTCTGACTGACTGACTGACTGTCTGACTGCCTGACTGCCTGACTGACTCCCTGACTGTCTGACTGTCTGACTGCCTGACTGTCTGACTGTCTGATTGTCTGACTGTCTGACTGTCTGACTGTCTGACTGCCTGACTGCCTGACTGTCTGACTGCTTGACTGCCTGACTGTCTGACTGTCTGACTGACTGTCTGACTGACTGTCTGCTGACTGTCTGACTGCCTGACTGCCTGACTGTCTGACTGACTGACTGCCTGACTGTCTGACTGCCTGACTCCCTGACTGTCTGACTGCCTGACTGTCTGACTGCCTGACTCCCTGACTGTCTGACTGCCTGACTCCCTGACTGTCTGACTGCCTGACTGCCTGACTCCCTGACTGACTGACTGCCTGACTGTCTGACTGCCTGACTGTCTGACTGACTGACTGCCTGACTGTCTGACTGCCTGACTGTCTGACTGACTGACTGCCTGACTGCCTGACTGTCTGACTGACTGACTGTCTGACTGCCTGACTGCCTGACTGACTGCCTGACTGTCTGACTGCCTGACTGTCTGACTGAATGTCTGACTGACTGCCTGACTGACTGACTGTCTGACTGCCTGACTGCCTGACTGACTGCCTGACTGTCTGACTGCCTGACTCCCTGACTGTCTGACTCCCTGACTGTCTGACTGACTGACTGCCTGACTCCCTGACTGTCTGACTCCCTGACTGTCTGACTCATGACTGTCTGACTGCCTGACTGTCTGACTGTCTGACTGCCTGACTGACTGACTGCCTGACTGTCTGACTGCCTGACTGTCTGCCTGAATGTCTGACTGACTGACTGCCTGACTGACTGCCTGACTGTCTGCCTGACTGTCTGACTGCCTGACTGCCTGACTGTCTGCCTGACTGACTGCCTGACTGCCTGACTGCCTGTCTGTCTGACTGACTGCCTGACTGGGAGGTGTGTACTGTACACGTTGCACTACTGTACTGGCAGGCTCTACTGTAGTACAGTACTACTAAGGCTCAACACTACTGTAGAACAGTACTACTAAGTGTGCATGTTTTTGTTCCACCCCAGCACGCCTGGTTAAATTGATCTGCCAGCACAGAGCTGCCCCCCCCTGTACGCTACACGCCTGGTTAAACTGATCTGCCAGCACAGAGCTGCCCACCCCTGTAGGATACTACACTGTTTTAGACTCGATCATCTGTATTACACTTCATGGACTAACCTGACCTTGAACCCTCCATCCATCATATGGCCTAAGTACTGTAACAGTGTTATTATACTGTAATAACATGTCATCAGTTGTCACTTGTTATTTCCATTTTACCATTATTTCATTCCTATACTATGAAGGCCTCAGGATACAAGTAAAGTAAAGTGCATGTTTTATTGCACTTACAGTATGCATGTTCAGGGAAACATTTATGGTAGGCCGGGGCACTTACCAACAAAAGGCCCAACCTAACTTCCATTAAAAGCCTACTTCCCTGTTTTGTAATGTACATTTCTACGCTGTGTGCACATCATTAGTCCAAAGGGGATCTAGTGTTTCATATAAAGGCTGTGAGACAGATTGTACCTTTACAATGCACTTACTGTACCTACTGAGAGCTGTGAATGAATGCCTGAAATGTAATGTAGCTCAATAAGGGTGCACCCCATTCCCTATATAGTGCACTACTTTTGATCAGAGCACTATAAGCCCTGGTCAAAAGTAGTGCACTGTAAAGGGAATAAGGTGCCATTTGGGACGCTAAGAGTATCCCTCCTATGTTTCCTACTGTTGCTCCAAATGAAAGAGGCAAATTCTGGCTGTTTATTTTGACCAAGCTGTATTTTCTGGCTGTTTATTTTGACCAGACTGTGTTTTCTGGCTGTTTATTTAGATCAGGCTGTGTCACGATCGTTTAATGACTGGTCGAACCAAGGCGCAGCGTGATAAGCGTACATATTTATTTAAGTACTGAACACGACAAAACAACAAACAAACGATACGTGAAGTCTTAAGGTTACACAAAACAAACCTATACAGAACAAGATCCCACAAACTACCTGGTGCCAACAGGCTGCCTCAGTATGGTCCCCAATCAGAGACAACGAGCTACAGCTGCCTCTGATTGGGAACCACCCTGGCCAACATAGATCTAAACGATCTAGAACTAAACATAGAAAAACACAACATAACACGGAATAAACACACCCTGACTCAACAAATCAACGTCCCCTGAGTCAGGGCGTGACAGTACCCCCCCCCCAAAGATGCGGACTCCGACCGCGCCACAAAAACATAACAGGGTAGGGGCCGGGTGGGCATTCCGCCTCGGAGGCGGATTCGGCTCCGGGCGTGACCACCACTTTCTCTCCACCTCCCTGTTGCGCCCCTGGTCTGGTCTGGACCTCGGCGCGCTGCTTCCCCTCTCCTTCCTCCCACGAAGTACCAAGCCCTGTCTGAACCCTGGTGTGGGAGACCCCGAACCTGGAGAGGGGCTGACGTCTGGGTCTGGACTGGCACCGCTGACTGGAGCTGGACCCGACGACGGTGGATCGGATTGCTCTGGCTCCGGAGTGGATCCGCTGACAGGAGTTGGACCGGACCCCGGTGGAGCGGATTGCTCTGGCTCCGGAGTGGATCCGCTGACTGGAGTTGGACCGGACCCCGATGGAGCGGATTGCTCTGGCTCCGGAGTGGAGCAGCTGACAGGTGCCGGACCAGGCACCGGTGGAACAGGCACAGGCCGTGCCGGACTGGACACACGCACCACTGGCTTGGTGCGGGGAGCAGGAACGGGCCGGACCGGGCTGACGACGCGCACCACTGGCTTGGTGCGGGGAGCTGGAACGGGCCGGACCGGGCTGACGACGCGCACCACTGGCTTGGTGCGGGGAGCAGGAACGGGCCGGACCGGGCTGACGACGCGCACCACTGGCTTGGTGCGGGGAGCAGGAACGGGCCGGACCGGGCTGACGACGCGCACCACTGGCTTGGTGCGGGGAGCAGGAACGGGCCGGACCGGGCTGACGACGCGCACCACTGGCTTGGTGCGGGGAGCAGGAACAGGCCGGACCGGGCTGGCGACGCGCACCACTGGCTTGGCGCGAGGGACAGGAACAGGCCGGGCCGGACTGGGAACATGCACCACTGGCTTGGTGCGGGGAGCAGGAACGGGCCGGGCCGGACTGGGAACACGCACCACTGGCTTGGTGCGGGGAGCAGGAACGGGCCGTACCGGACTGTGGAGGCGGACTGGAGGTCTGGAGCGGAGAGCTGACACAACCCGTCCTGGCTGAATGTCTACTTCCACACAATATGTGTGAGGCATTAGCACAGGACGTACGGGGCTGTGCACTCGTACTGGCGATACAGCACGTAGCACCGGCGCAGGATATACGGGACCGAGGAGGCGTACTGGAGACCACGAGCGTTAAGCCGGCACACCCCGTCCTGGCTGAATGCCCATCTTCGCACGACACGTGCGTGGTGCCCGCACAGGACGTACAGGACTGTGCCGGAACACTCGCGGCATAGTACGTGGCTCCGCATAACACGGAGCCTGCCCAGTCACACGCTTCCTAGCATGAGTATGGGGAGTTGTCTCTGCTCTAACACTAGGCTCCGCCAACCACCCTTTTAGCCCCCCCAAAAATGTTTTATTGGGGCTGTCTCTCGGGCTTCCTCCTCGGCCGGCACCTTCTGCGTTGCCGCTGCTCCTCTCTATAGCGCGCCTCCACAGTCTCCTCCCAGGGACGGCGATCCATTCCGGCCTGAATCTCCTCCCAAGTCCAGGATCCCTTCCCGTCCAGGATCTCTTCCCAGGTCCAGGCTGTCTGTTCCTGGACACGCTGCTTGGTCCTCATTTGGTGGGATCTTCTGTCACGATCGTTTTAATGACTGGTCGAACCAAGGCGCAGCGTGATAAGCGTACATATTTATTTAAGTACTGAACACGACAAAACAACAAACAAACGATACGTGAAGTCTTAAGGTTACACAAAACAAACCTATACAGAACAAGATCCCACAAACTAACTGGTGCCAACAGGCTGCCTAAGTATTGTCCCCAATCAGAGACAACGAGCTACAGCTGCCTCTGATTGGGAACCACCCTGGCCAACATAGATCTAAAAGATCTAGAACTAAACATAGAAAAACACAACATAACACGGAATATACACACCCTGACTCAACAAATCAACGTCCCCTGAGTCAGGGCGTGACAGGCTGTGTTTTTTGGCTGTTTATTTTGACCAGGCTGTGTTTTCTGGCTGTTTATTTTGACCAGGCTGTGTTTTCTAGCTGTTTATTTTGACCAGGCTGTGTTTTCTGGCTGTTTATTTTGACCAGGCTGTGTTTTCTGGCTGTTTATTTTGACCAGGCTGTGTTTTTTGGCTGTTTATTTTGACCAGGCTGTGTTTTCTGGCTGTTTATTTTGACCAGGCTGTGTTTTCTGGCTGTTTATTTTGACCAGACTTTTTTATTTTTTTATTTTAAGGGGGTAGATCAGCTTTAATATTGCAGATAGATTGTAACTGCCATCAATGTAATTGTCTGCATCACTTCCAATCCCCCATATATTTTTTCCACAAATATATAGACTCAGCAAAAAAGAAACGCCCTCTCACTGTCAACTGCGTTTATTTTCTGCAAACTTAACATGTGTAAATATTTGTATGAACATAACAATATTCAACAACTGAGACATAAACAGAACAAGTTCCACAGACATGTGACTAACATAAATTGAATAATGTGTCCCTGAACAAAGGGGGGGTCAAAATCAAAAGTAACAGTCAGTATCTGGTGTGGCCACCAGCTGCATTAAGTACTGCAGTGCATCTCCTCCTCATGGACTGCACCAGATTTGCCAGTTCTTGCTGTGAGATGTTACCCCACTCTTCCACCAAGGCACCTGCAAGTTCCCGGACGTTTCTGGGGGGAATGGCCCTAGCCCTCACCCTCCGATCCAACAGGTCCCAGACGTGCTCAATGGGATTGAGATCCGGGCTCTTCGCTGGCCATGGCAGAACACTGACATTCCTGTCTTGCTGGAAATCACACACAGAACGAGCAGTATGGCTGGTGGCATTGTCATGCTGGAGGGTCATGTCAGGATGAGCCTGCAGGAAGGGTACCACATGAGGGAGGAGGATGTCTTCCCTGTAACGCACAGCGTTGAGATTGCCTGCAATGACAACAAGCTCAGTCCGATGATGCTGTGACACACCGCCCCAGACCATGACGGACCCTCCACCTCCAAATCGATCCCGCTCCAGAGTACAGGCCTCGGTGTAACGCTCATTCCTTCGACGATAAACGCGAATCCGACCATCACCCCTGGTGAGACAAAACCGCGACTCGTCAGTGAAGAGCACTTTTTGACCAGTCCTGTCTGGTCCAGCGACGGTGGGATGTGCCCATAGGCAACGTTGTTGCCGGTGATGTCTGGTGAGGACCTGCCTTACAACAGGCCTACAAGCCCTCAGTCCAGCCTGCGGACAGTCTGAGCACTGATGGAGGGATTGTGCGTTTTTATTTTTTTATTTTACCTTTATTTAACTAGGCAAGTCAGTTAAGAACAAATTCTTATTTACAATGACGGCCTACACCGGCCAAACCCGGACAACGCTGGGCCAATTGTGTGCCGCCCTATGGGACTCCCAATCACGGCCGGTTGTGATACAGCCTGGAATGGAACCAGGGTGTCTGTAGTGACGCCTCAAGCACTGAGATGCAGTGCCTTAGACCGCTGCGCTGGTGTAACTCGGGCAGTTGTTGTTGCCATCCTGTTCGGATATACCGATCCTGTGCAGGTGTTGTTACACGTGGTCTGCCATTGCAAGGACGATCAGCTGTCCATCCTGTCTCCCTGTAGCTCTGTCTTAGGCATCTCACAGTACGAACATGTCACGAGTTGCTAAGCCAGAACCCAGAAGCAGACCAGGACAAGGTAAGTTGAAACGAAGGTGAGTGTTTATTACAAATTCAAGAGTGATGCTGAATAATCCAGGGAACAGAGCGGGCGGCGTTGATTAGTTGTTGGGGTGCAGTGGTTGATCCCATCCTGGTCGGCAGCCGACCACCAGGCAGAGGTTGGATGAAGGTTCCGGACGGGTGACTGCAGATGGAACAAAACGGGGGTAAGTAAGCAACAAACCAACAAGGTGCAAAAACAACAAAACTAACGCTAGGCTCTAAGACTGATACTCTGGTAAACCTACTGTTCATGGCTAACGATCCGGCAGGGAATGGATGTTAGGCCAGAGCCTAAGAAGGGTGATGATCAAGACCAGGTGTGCAGATTGCTGATGGGATGCAGGTGCGGAAATCAAGAGAGCTCCCGGAGCGTTCCAGAACCCTCGGGAAACTGGAGATCACGAACATAAAAACTAGTCCACAGACCGGACCCGACTCAGACTGCCGGGATCGTTACAGTACCCCCCTCCGACGAACGCCACCGGGCGGACTCCCGGAGCGCCAGGATGGAGGCGGTAGAAGTCACTGATGAGGTCAGCATCTAGGACCTGTCGCCGCGAATCCAACTCCTCTCTTCAGGACCATACCCCTCCCAGTCCACGAGATACTGGAAACCCCGGCCCCGCCGTCTGGAATCCATGATGCGACGCACCGTGTAGGCAGGACCACCTCCGATCATCCGAGGAGGAGGAGGAGGAGGCGGAGGAGGCAACAGAGGACTGAGGAAAACAGGCTTGAGGCAGGAGACATGAAAGGTGGGATGGACTCTGAGCGTCCTCGGGAGTTTGAGTCGAACTGCCACCGGATTGATCACCTTCTCCACCACAAACGGACCAATGAACCCGGTAACAACTTCCTAGACTCAGTCCGTAAAGGAAGATCCCGTGTGGCCAACCAAACCCTATCTCCGATGGTATAGGTGGGAGCGGGGATCCGGCGACGATTCGCCTGGAGCTGATACCGGTCCGAAACTCTAAGGAGTGCCTTTCTGGCCCGATGCCAGGTCCGGTGGCAACGACGTAATATGGGCCTGGAACAGAAGGCACTGAGAGCTCCCTCTCCTGAGAAGGGAACAGGGGAGGTTGGTAGCCATACAGGCACTGGAAGGGAGACATCCCAGTGGCAGATGTAGGGAGAGTATTGTGGGCATACTCAACCCAAGGCAACTGAGAGACCCAGGAGGTGGGGTTGGAAGAGACCAGACAGCGTAGCGTGGATTCCATCTTCTGGTTGGCTCTTCCGCCTGACCATTGGATTGGGGGTGAAAACCAGATGTGAGACTGACTGTAGCTCCAATGGCCAAACAGAAGGACTTCCAGACAGCAGAGGTAAACTGAGGGCCACGGTCGGAAACGATATCACTGGGCAAACCGTGGACCCTGAAAACCTCCCTAACCAGGATCTCGGACGTCTCCGAGGCAGAGGGAAGCTTGGCAATTGGCACAAAGTGGGCGAACTTGCTGAATCTGTCCACGATAGTCAGAACGACCGTGTTCCCCTCAGAAGCGGGCAACCCAGTGACGAAGTCCAGGGCCAGATGCGACCATGGTCGCCGGGGAATAGGAAGGGGGTGAAGTAGTCCAGAGCTGGGCCGATTGGTACTCTTATTCTGCGCAGACACTGGACAGGCAGCAACAAAACCCCGAGTATCTCGGCCATGGCAGGCCACCAAAAACGTCTGCGAAGAAACGCCATTGTCCGAGCCACGCCAGGGTGACAAGCCATCTTGCTGGCGTGGGACCATTTGAGGACAGCAGGACGAACCCGACTCAGGCACAAACAACCGACCCGGGTGGACCGTTACCGGGACCGGGCTGAGTCCGAGGGCCGCCAGCACCTCCTCCTCAATCTTCCACATAACTGCTCCCACGACGCAGTTCCGGGGAGAATTGTCTCGGTCTTGGACCCACTCTCCTCCGTCTTGGAGAACATCCGGGACAAGGCGTCCGCCTTGCCGTTCTTAGATCCAGGTCGGAACGTCAGGGAAAAACTTGAATCGTCCGAAAAACAACGCCCACCTGGCCTGACGGGAGTTGAGACGTTTAGCCGATTGCACGTAAGCAAGATTCTTGTGGTCAGTCCAGACAATAAACGGTTGCTCCGCCCTCCAACCAGTGGCGCCACTCCTCCAAGGCAAGTTTCACCGCGAGAAGCTCCCGGTTACCCACATCGTAATTCCTCTCCGCAGGCGAAAGGCGACTGAGAGTAGTAGGCGCAGGGATGGAGTTTACTGTCCGTGGAGCATCGCTGCGACAGGATGGCGCCAACTCCCACATCAGACGCGTCCACTTCAACGACGAACTGACGGGCCGTGTCCGGTTGAGAGAGAATCGGTGCGTTGGTGAATCGCCTCTTCAAATCCAGAAACGCTCGATCCGCCTCCGGATTCCACTTGAAGGTCCTGATACTGGAAGTCAAGGCAGTTAACGGAGCGGCCACACGGCTGTAATCCCGGATGAATCTGCGGTAGAAATTACGCAAACCCCAAAAATCTCTGGAGCTGCAATCTCGTACCGGGCTGGGCCCATTCCAGAACCGCTCTAACCTTCTCCTGGTCCATCCTAATCTCTCCCCTGGAGATGATGTACCCGAGAAAGGATGTCGTGTGGGCGTGAAACTCGCACTTCTCGGCCTTCACGAACAGGCGATTCTCCAACAATCGCTGCAGAACCTGCCGGACATGCTGGACGTGGTCGGAAGGTTCCTTCGAGAAGATCAGAATGTCATCCAGGTAAACAAACACAAAGAGACCGATCATATCTCTCAGGACGTCGTTCACCATACTCTGGAATACCGCTGGAGCATTGGTCAGGTCCAAACGGCATCACCTGATACTAGGTGACCCATCGGTGTATTGAAACCCGCCAACCACTCGTCCCCCTCTCTGATCCGGACCATGTGATACGCATTGCGTAGGTCTAGCTTGGTGAACACCGTAGCACCCTGTAAGGAGTCGAAGGCAGAACTCATCAAGGGCAGGGGGATACTTGTTCTTGACCGTGATGTCATTCAACCCCCGATAATCAATACACGGTCGAAGAGAGCCATCCTTCTTACCCACAAAGAAGAATCCTGCCCCCAGGGGGTGATGACGAGGGACGAACGAGACCAGCAGCTAGGGACTCCTTGATGTAGGTCTCCAAAGCCTCACGTTCAGGTCGGGAGATACTGTATAACCTTCCCCTTGGGGTAGACAGCTCCAGGGAACAGGTTGATGGCACAATCATATGGTCGGTGGGGAGGGAGTGACAGAGCCTTCTGCTTACTGAAAACTTCCCCAAATCGTGATATGTCTCGGGAACCAGGGACAAATCTGGGGGGTTTAGCCTCAATCACCTGACTGGGAACCGAATGGGGGCAGGCAGTCTTGAGACAGTTAGCATGACAATCAAGGCTCCAACTCGTTACCTTGCCCGTCACCCAATCGAACGTGGGATTGTGTTCCTTCAGCCAGGGGTATCCAAGGACCAGAGGAACATGGGAAGACGGCAGAATGAAGAATGAAATCATCTCAGAATGATTCCCCGACAACCGCATCTTAACCGGTTCAGTCCTCATCGTGATATCGTGCCAGACTACTGCCGTTCAGAGTGGTCGCTTCAATGGCTTCCGGCAATTGCTCCTTGGAAAGCCCCAGCTGTTCCACCAACTCGGCATCAAGAAAGCTTCCATCGGCACCTGAATCGATAAAAGCGTTAATCGCTAAGCTCTGATTCCTGTTCACAAGGGTAGCCGGGAAACGGGGTCTGACAGAGGTACTGAGAGGTTGAAACTGGCTCGCTAAAAGTCCTCCCAACTTTAGCTGAGCCGGGCAGTTTGACGACCGCCGGGAACAAGTGGAGATGTAATGTCCCGAGCTACCACAGTAGAGGCAGCAGTTGGTCTTACGTCTATGTTGACGCTCCTCCTTGGTTAACCCGTGCCGCCCCACTTGCATGGGTTCAGAATCGGAGAGAGGACCTCTCCACTAATCCTTTGTGGTGGAGAATGATCGACGTGTTCTGGTCCACCACCCGACCCGACTGGGAACTGAGAAGCTGATCGATTGGACGGACCCCATTGCTTCTCCCTCCTTCGCTCTCGGACTCGATTATCCACCCGAATAGACAAGGCTACCAAGCTGTCCAGGTCACTAGGCTCCGGATAGGAGATCAACTCATCCTTGAGCTGCTCCGACAGACCCTGGTAAAAGGCCGCCTGCAGAGACTCCTGTTCCACCCACTCTCCACAGCCAACGTCTTGAACTCGATCACGAAGTCGGCCACGCTGCGAGTTCCTTGGTGAAGCGAAAACAGGCGCCTAGCTGCGTCCCTCCCTCGGACGGAATGGTCGAAGAGCTTCCTCATCTCGGCCGTGAACCCCTGGTATGAAGCCATGCAGGGTCTTGTCGTTCCCAAACGGCTGAAGCCCACCCAGCGCTCGACCACGCAGCAACGCAATCACAAAGGCTATCCTAGCCTTGTCTGTGGCATAAGAGTAGGGCTGTAGATCGAACACTAATCCACACTGCATAAGGAAGGAACGGCATCTTCCCAGCTCCCCCTCATATTTATCCGGCGTCGGAACCTTGGGCTCACGGAAGGACACAGCTCCAGAAGCGGCAGGCGAGATGGGTGAAACCGGTAGTGGATCCTCCACCGGAAACTTGCGTTGGTTCTGGACCTCCGTCAGACCGGTAGAAAGGTTCCGAACTGACAACGCGATCTCCTGTAGTACCGTGCTATGATGGCCCAACATCTTCTCCTGATGGGTAATGGCATGGCGAACAGAGTCCAGGTCCGCTGGGTTCATTACTGGCCGGATCGTTCTGTCACGAGTTGCTAAGCCAGAACCCAGAAGCAGACCAGGACAAGGTAAGTTGAAACGAAGGTGAGTGTTTATTACAAATTCAAGAGTGATGCTGAATAATCCAGGGAACAGAGCGGGCGGCGTTGATTAGTTGTTGGGGGTGCAGTGGTTGATCCCATCCTGGGTCGGCAGCCGACCACCAGGCAGAGGTTGGATGAAGGTTCCGGACGGGTGACTGCAGATGGAACAAAACGGGGGTAAGTAAGCAACAAACCAACAAGGTGCAAAAACAACAAAACTAACGCTAGGCTCTAAGACTGATACTCTGGTAAACCTACTGTTCATGGCTAACGATCCGGCAGGGAATGGATGTTAGGCCAGAGCCTAAGAAGGGTGATGATCAGGACCAGGTGTGCAGATTGCTGATGGGATGCAGGTGCGGAAATCAAGAGAGCTCCCCGGAGCGTTCCAGAACCCTCGGGAAACTGGAGATCACGAACATAAAAACTAGTCCACAGACCGGACCCGACTCAGACTGCCGGGATCGTTACAGAACATTGCAATTTATTGCCCTGGCCACACCTGCAGTCCTCATGCCTCCTTGCAGCATGCCTAAGGCACGTTCACGCAGATGAGCAGGGACCCTGGGCATCTTTCTTTTGGGGGTTTTCAGAGTCAATAGAAAGGCCTCTTTAGTGTCCTAAGTTTTCATAACTGTGACCATAATTGCCTACCGTCTGTTAGCTGTTAGTGTCTTAACGACCGTTCCACAGGTGCATGTTCATTAATTGTTTATGGTTCATTGAACAAGCATTGGAAACAGTGTTTAAACCCTTTACAATGAAATTATCTTTGAAAGACAGGGTCCTGAAAAAGGGACGTTTCTTTTTTTGCTGAGTTTATATATATATATACACTACCGTTCAAATGTTTGGGGTCACTTAGAAATGTCCTTGTTTTTGAAAGAAAAGCAATTTTTTTGTCCATTAAAATAACATCAAATTGATCAGAAATACAGTGTAGACATTGTTCATGTTGTAAATGGCCATTGTAGCTGGAAACGGCTGATTTTTTATGGAATATCTACATAGGCATACAGAGGCCTATTATCAGCAACCATCAGTCCTGTGTTCCAATGGCACGTTGTGTTTGCTAATCCAAGTTGATCATTTTAAAAGGCTAATTGATCATTAGAAAACCGTTTTGCAATTATGTTAGCACAGCTGAAAACTGTTGTGCTGATTAAAGAAGCAATAAAACTGGCCTTCTTGAGACTAGTTGAGTATCTGGAGCATCAGCAATTGTGGTTTCAATTACAGGCTCAAAATGGCCAGAAACAAATAACTCGTACAACGCTGTGTACTACTCCCTTCACAGAACAGCGCAAACTGGCTCTAACCAGAATAGAAAGAGGAGTGGGAGGCCCCGGTGCACAACTGAGCAAGAGGACAAATACATTAGTGTCTAGTTTGAGAAACAGACGCCTCACAGGTCCTCAACTGGCAGCTTCATTAAATAGTACCCGCAAAACACCAGTCTCAACGTAATCAGTGAAGAGGCGACTCCGGGATGCTGACCTTCTAGGCGGAGTTGCAAAGAAAAAGCCATATCTCAGACTGGCCAATAAAAAGAAAAGACTAAGATGGGCAAAAGAACACAGACAATAGACAGAGGAAGATTGGAAAAAAGTGTTATGGACAGACTGTCACGACTTTGGCCGAGCCTGCCTCCCCTCCTTGTTCGGGCAGGCTTCGGCGTTCGTCGTCACCGGCTTACTAACCACTGCCGCCCCAATCATCATCACAATTGTTTTGTTGATCGCTATTGGAGCGCATTTGTGTGTCAACGAAGGAAAAACTCTGTATTCGGTGATTACCCTCCTGCGCCTGACTCCTTTCACCACACTCACCACAGAATCACCCACCTCTCGCAAAGGAGTCAGGCACAGGAGGGTAATCACCGAATACAGAGTTTATTCCTTCGTTGACACACAAATGCGCTCCAATAGCGATCAACGAAACAGGCACAGAGGAAACAAACATCCCTGGCAATTACACTGTAACGGAATCCAATAATACATAGGCACAGGGGGAAAATCTACCCTGGCAACACAATGTTATGAGTAGCTCCACGAGCTACATTACTCTCACAATTAACAATCACCCACAAGGACAAGGGGGCAGAGGGAACACTTATACACAGACTAATGAAGGGATATGAACCAGGGTGTGTGTGATTGACAAGACGAGACAATTGTGATGATGTTTGGGTTAGTAAGCCGGTGACGACGAACGCCGAAGCCTGCCTGAACAAGGAGGGGAGGCAGCCTCGGCCGAAGTCGTGACACAGACAAATCGAGGTTTGAGGTGTTCAAATCACAAAGAAAAACATTTGTGAGACGCAGACCAAATGAAAAGATGCTGGAGGAGTGCTTGATGCCATCTGTCAAGCATGGTGGAGGCAATGTGATGGTCTGGGGGTGCTTTGGTGGTGGTAAAGTGGGAGATTTGTACAGGGTAAAAGGGATCTTGAAGAAGGAATGCTATCACTCCATTTTGCAACGCCATGCCATACCCTGTGTACGGCGCTTGATTGGAGCCAATTTCCTCCTACAACAGGACAATGACCCAAAGCACAGCTCCAAACTATGCAATAACTATGCTATAATGGAGTGGCCAGCACAGTCACCGGATCTCAACCCTATTGAGCTGTTGTGGGAGCAGCTTGACCGTATGGTACATAAGAAGTGCCCATCAAGCCAATCCAACTTGCGGAAGGTGCTTCAGGAAGCATGGGGTGAAATCTCTTCAGATTACCTCAACAAATTGACAACTAGAATGCCAAAGGTATGCAAGTCTGTAATTGCTGCAAATGGAGGATTCTTTGAAGAAAGCAAAGTTTGAAGGACTCAATTATTATTTCAATTAAAAATCATTATTTCTAACCTTGTCAATGACTACATTTCCTATTCATTTTGCTATATTTCCTATTCAAACACATTTCATGTATGTTTTCATGGAAAACAAGGACATTTCTAAGTGACCCCAAACTTTTGAACGGTAGTGTATATATACATACACATACATACATATACACATACATACATATAAATACATATACATACATATATATACATATCCTTTAAAAAAAATATGTTTTCCTTTATTACTTTCCAACACCAACACCCCTCCCCTAATTGGAGTAAACTAGTTAACAACAATACTATATTCATTTTATGGACACAGTCAATTTTACAATAATTATATTTTGTTTGTTTTTACTCCTGAACTTCCTCTACCCTCAACCTCTCTGATCATTTTCGTGATGTCCATCCGGTTTGCTTCTATATGCCATATCTTTCAAACTGTGCTCTTTCACAAAAGTTCTCAACCTATAACCTATATACTTATTATGGACACAGTATGTTTTACATTAGTTATTTTTTTGTTATTAGTTGTTATTAGTCCCAACCTTCAGCTCCATTCAACCCCTCCCATCTATCTCTTAACACCATCCATATTGGATTTCTATTTGCGAAGACTGTGTCTTTGTGGAGCCGGCCAGAGAGGGACAGTGTTTACACCTAGCTGGACTCTTAGAGAAAACTTAAATATACACCGTGACACAGCACTGTTGGATTGGATGACTTTGTTTCCCTTGTAGAGAGCCAAAGGGTGCTGGAGAAGTGTCATGTTTTGTTATCAGTCCATAGAAAGAAACCGTGCTCAAACCAACCTAGAGTTGAGGTTTTTGTTTTCAGATCATATTTTGAATCGATAAGAATACAGTATGAAAGCAACTGGCTAAGGTTTATTCTAGCAGGCATTCATCCCATAGTGTATCTGTGGCTTGTCAAACCCATTTAGGATGGTTTGGTTTGTGTCCATCCTAACTTGGGCTACAAATATCCCCACGACATCGGTTGACTGGGTTTGTTTTTGTAGTGAGGTGTCAGAAGCCGGAAAATCCTGCGGTCCAGGATGTCTCCATTCAGCGCCTCCCCTCCTCACCCCCAGGCTCGTTGGCAGAGGGTCGCCGCAGGACACACAAGGTGTCAGATCAGATGACCTGTCCTAGGTCATTACGGAGATGGTTGCCAACAATCACAGCAGTTGGGACCAGGACGGAGGAAGGGCGGCGGGTGGAGGGCAGAAGGCAGGGACCCCCAGAGGAGGCTCAACTTGTGTCCAGCTCGCGAGCACAACAACTGGGATAGGAGGGACAGACTGACACATACAGAGGGAGAGAGATACAGAGATAAAGAAAGAGAGGGAGGGAGACCACTAGAGAGACAGAGAGGTACAGAGATAGGGACGGAGCCTGCTAGAGAGACAGAGATGTACAGAGACAGGGAGGGAGACCGCTAGAGAGACAGAGAGGTACAGACAGAGGGAGGGAGACCGCTAGAGAGACAGAGAGGTACAGACAGAGGGAGGGAGACCGCTAGAGAGACAGAGAGGTACAGAGACCTCTAGAGAGACATAGAGGTACAGACAGAGGTACAGAGACCGCTAGAGAAACAGGTACAGACAGAGGGAGGGAGACTGCGAGAGAGACAGAGAGGTACAGACAGAGGGAGGGAGACCGCTAGAGAGACAGAGAGGTACAGACAGAGGGAGGGAGACCGCTAGAGAGACAGAGAGGTACAGACAGAGGGAGGGAGACCGCTAGAGAGACAGAGGTACAGACAGAGGGAGGGAGACCGCTAGAGAGACAGAGAGGTACAGACAGAGGGAGGGAGACCGCTAGAGAGACAGAGGTACAGACAGAGGTACAGAGACCTCTAGAGAAACAGAGAGGTACAGACAGAGGGAGGGAGACAGAGAGGTCCAGACAGAGGTACAGAGACCTCTAGAGAAACAGGTACAGACAGAGGGAGGGAGACTGCTAGAGAGACAGAGAGGTACAGACAGAGGGAGGGAGACCGCTAGAGAGACAGAGGTACAGACAGAGGTACAGAGACCTCTAGAGAAACAGAGAGGTACAGACAGAGGGAGGGAGACAGAGAGGTCCAGACAGAGGTACAGAGACCTCTAGAGAAACAGGTACAGACAGAGGGAGGGAGACCGCTAGAGAAACAGGTACAGTATTGTCTGTTTTATCTGTGTCCCAGAAGGTGGTGGTATTGTTTCTGATCAGGTGACTGACCTGTCATGGCCAGTCTGATAGTACAGTAATAAACAAGCATTGTTTTCTATTCATCTGGCCTGTTTTTGATTAAAATTGGTGATGAGGCTTCGGTCATTCTCCAATTCGCTGCATCAATCCATAGGGCCTATGCAAAAATTACATTACGTTCTTACTGGAAAGTTTTTTAATCAACACGTTTTTCTCATGTAATCATAGTCATCAATACAGTAGCTTTTCTCTCTCAATTTTAACTGTGAATCCCAGTATCTTGCTAGACAGTGTTATTGACATAGTTTAGTCTGATATCAGTTTGTTGACGTGGAAACAGAAAACCACTCAGGAGGACCCATACAGCAGATCTCTCCATTCGACCTCCTCAGAGACAAACAGACTGTGCTGATTTGGTGGATTTTCTACTGATGCTCCTCGCAATTGACATTTCCTGAAAGGGAGCCGGGGAAGTGGTAATGTGGGGTGGTGTGGCTAAAACAGTTCCCTCAGCTGAAATGTTGAAATGTGACCTTGCGCACATGGACAATGCATTGGCTAGTATATGGGACGTTTTACCCCCTCATCTTTTTTCTGACCTCCAGGATTTGGGGGAAACTAATAACTAAGCAGATTTTGGTGGATTTCTGCCCCAATGTTTCCAGTTAGTTGCTGATGTGTAAAGGGGGTGTTGCCTTTCAGACCTGGTCTCCAGTTCTCAGATCAGTTGAATTGAATTATTTATAATCTACAGTGAGCTCCAAAAGTATTTGGACAGTGACATATTTTTGTTGTTTTGGCTCTGTACTCCAGCACTTAGGATTCAAAATGATACAATGATTTAGAAACAGTTTAGAAATTACAGTACTTTCTGCACAAAAGTATTGGGACAAATTCACTTATGTGTATTAAAGTAGTCAAAAGTTAAGTATTTGGTCCCATATTCATAGCCGCAATGACTACGTCAAGCTTGTGACTCTACAAACTTGTTGGATGCATTTGCTGTTTGTTTTGGTTGTGTTTCAGATTATTTTGTGCCCAATAGAAATGAATGGTAAATAATGTATTGTCATTTTGGAATCACTTTTATTGTAAATAAGAATAGAATATGTTTCTAAACGCTTCTACATTAATGTGGATGCTACCATGATTATGGATAGTCCTGAATGAATTGTGAATAATGATGAGTGAGAAAGTTAGATGCACAAAAATAATCTGAAAGACAACCAAAACAAACAGCAAATGCATCATTGCGTGTTATGAATATGGGACCATATGCTAAACCTTTGACTGCTTAAATACACATACAGTGCCTTCGGAAAGTATTCAGACCCCTTTACTTTTTCCACATTTGGTTACGTTACACCTTATTCTAAAATGGATTAAATAAATAAAAATCCTCAGCAATCTACACACAATACCCCTTAATGGCGAAGCGAAAACAGGTTTTAAGAAATGTTTACAAATAAAAAACTGAAATACCTTATTTACATAAGTATTCAGACCCTTTGCTATGAGACTCGAAATTGAGCTCAGGTGCATCCTGTTTCCATTGATCATCCTTGAGATGTTTCTACAACTTGATTGGAGACAACCTGTGGTAAATTCAATTGATTGGATTGACAGTGCATGTCAGAGCAAAAACCAAGCCATGAGGTTGAAGGAATTGTACGTAGAGCTCCGAGACAGGATTGTGTCAAGGCACAGATCTGGGGAAGGGTACTAAAAAATGTCTGCAGCATTGAAGGTCCCCAAGAACACAGTGGCCTCCATCCCTACAGTGAAGCATGGTGGTGGCAGAATCATGCTGTGGGGATGTTTTTCAGCGGCAGGGACTGGGAGACTAGTCAGGATCGAGGCAAAGATGAACAGAGCCAAGTACAGAGAGATCCTTGATGAAAACCTGCTCCAGAGCTCTCAGGACCTCAGACTGGTGCGAAGGTTCACCTTCCAACAGGAAAACGACCCTAAGCACACAGCCAAGACAACCCAGGAGTGGCTTCGGGACAAATCTCTGAATGTCCTTGAGTGGCCCAGCCAGAGCCCAGACTTAAACCTGATCGAACATCTCTGGAGAGACCTGAAAATAGCTGTGCAGCAACGCTCCCCATCCAACCTGACAGAGCTTGAGAGGATCTGCAGAGAAGAATGGGAGAAACTCCCCAAATACAGGTGTGCCATGCTTGTAGCGTCATACCCAAGAAGACTTGAGGCTGTAATCGCTGCCAAAGGTCCTTCAACAAAGTACTGAGTAAAGGGTCTGAATACTTATGTAAACGTAATATTTTAGTTTTTTATATTTAACAAATGAGCGAACATTTCTAAAAACCTGTTTTTGCTTTGTCATTATTGTGTGTAGATTGATGAGGGAAAAAAACGATTTAATCAATTTTAGAATAAGGCTGTAACGTAACAAAATGTGGAAAAAGTCAAGGGGTCTGAATATTTTCCAAAGGCACTGTATAAGTGAATACATTTGGTGGACTATTTACAAAAAGTGTTGTAATTTCTAAACGTTTCACCCGATATGGATGAAAATACCCTCAAATTAAAGCTGACAGTCTGCACTTTAGCCTCATAGCCATTGTATCATTTCAAATCCAAAGTGCTGGAGTACAGAGCCAAAACAACAATACATGTGTCACTGTCCCAATACTTTTGGAGCTCTCTCTACAGTATATCACATAATATGACCCCTGCAGACTGGGGTCCTGTTCATTAGGGCACAACGTAGCAAAACATTTTGCACCGGAAAACAGAAACAAGCTATTTTAATTGAACAAGTTCAGGTAGTCCCTCCAAGTTTCAATCTGTTTCCTTCTGTTTTCTACCATTTTAGGAGGTTATGAAGATGAAGCAAATGTAGGCTCACTGTTTTCAAAGCCAAAATGTTTGCTTTGTGAGTTACTTCATTTCAATTCAAGGAAGAAGTGGCCCGCGAGTAATTGGATGAAGTAGTGATGTTTATTGGATGCGTGCTACGCCCAAGCGGCACAGTGGTGGCTGACGTTGCGACATGGGGCAGGAATGTGTCTTGTGGTTTGATGCTCTAGATTCTAGAATAACATGTTCTGAGACTTTGCACCCACAGGATCATATCCACAAGACGTTATCAACTTCTGAATTATGTCTAGCATCCTATTAATCTATTCTCAGCAGGGTTTGATCAGGCGCGCGCCACACACACACGTACACACACACACACACACACACACACACACACCCTCAGCAATAGTAATTTGAGGGCGCTTGCCCTCAGGGTTGTGGGTTCGTTTCCCACGGGGGGCCAGTATGAAAATGTATTCACTCACTAACTGTAAGTCGCTCTGGATAAGAGCGTCTGCTAAATGACTAAAATGTAAATTTGTTTGTTTTATTCATTCATGCTTAGACATTAAGCTCTGCCCACGCCTCTGGTTACACTGTCAAACTCTGTCTGGAAAACACTCTAATGTGGATAAACCTCCGGTAGTAATTGGCAAAAACACATAAAACACTAATGCGGTTAAAACAACACAGTCCAACGACACGAGGTCACTCCTTCACCATGTGTTGTTGTGCTGTGGTTTCTGGTCACTCCTTCACTATGTGTTGGTGTGGTTTCTGGTCACTCCTTCATTAACAATATAACCCAGGGGTGGAGGTGAGGTGGACAATCCTCTATTGGAACAATATAACCCAGGGGTGGAGGTGAGGTAGACAATCCTCTATTGGAACAATATAACCCAGGGGTGGAGGTGAGGTAGACAATCCTCTATTGGAACAATATAACCCAGGGGTGGAGGTGAGGTGGACAATCCTTGATGAGGTAGACAATCCTTCTTGTTTTCTTTCCCCAATGCTTTTCATTGATCTGTTAACATCACTGTCAGACCTGGGTTCAAATACTATTTGAATTAATTTCAAATACTTTATCTGGGCTTGATTGAGTTTCCCTGGCTTAAAGGGATAGTTCAGGATTTTGGTGCTAACTAGCTTAGCACAAAGACTGGATATCATCGGGTACTGTACCCAAAAGACTTCCAGTCTTTGTGCTAAGCTAGTTAGCATTGGCCTGCGAAACTAACTCCAACTTCCCTCATACTGGCCGCAAATACTGAGTACGCCGGAGCCCCCTCGATGTCTAGTGGGGGCGGAGGAGCCTCTCGTATCTCATTCTCCTGGAGTGGACAAGCTACCACCGGCCTGAGGAGAGACACATGGAACGAGGGGTTAATGCGGTAATTAATGGGCAGTTGTAACCTATAACATACCTCGTTCAATCTCCTCAGGACTTTAAATGGCCCCACAAACCGCCGACTCAGCTTCCGGCAGGGCAGGCGAAGGGGCAGGTTTCAGGTCGAGAGCCAGACCCGATCTCCCGGTGCATAAACCGGAGCCTCACTGCGGTGGCGATCGGCGCTCGCCTTTTGCCGTCTGATAGCCCGCTGCAGATGGACATGCACCGCAGGGGCTTCGATCTGGCTCTGATGCCAGGGTGCCAGGACCGGCTGATAACCCAGCACACACTGAAAAGGCGTAAAATTAGTGGAGGAGTGGCGGAGTGAGTTTTGGGCTATCTCTGCCCAGGGGATATACCCCAACCACTCCTCCTGCCGGTCCTGGCAATAGGACCTCAGAAACCTACCCACATCCTGGTTTACTCTCTCCACCTGCCCATTACTCTCAGGGTGAAAACCTGAGGTAAGGCTAATCGAGACCCCCAGACGTTCCATAAACGCCCTCCAGACTCTAGAGGTGAACTGGGGACCCCGATCCGACAATATATCCTCAGGCACCCCGTAGTACCGGAAGACGTGAGTAAACAGGGCGTCGGCCGTTTGTAGGGCTGTAGGAAGACCTGGCATAGGAATGAGACGGCAGGCCATAGAAAACCGATCCACAACGACCAAGATCGTGGTATTCCCCTGGGAGGGGGGAAGGTCTGTGACAAAATCCACCGATAGGTGAGACCACGGCCGTTGTGGAACGGGTAGGGGTTGTAACTTCCCTCTGGGCAGGTGTCTAAGTGCCTTACACTGGGCGCACACCGAGCAGGAAGAAACGTAAACCCTCACGTCCCTAGCTAAGGTGGGCCACCAGTACTTCCCACTAAGGCAGTGCACTGTCCGACCAATACCAGGATGACCAGAGGAGGGTGACGTGTGAGCCCAATATATCAGTCGATCACGGATCTCGAGCGGCACGTACCTCCGTCCCTCTGGACACTCTGGGGGAGTAGGGTCGGCACGTAACGCCCGCTCGATGTCCGCATCGACCTCCCACACCACCGGTGCCACCAGACAAGACTCCGGAAGTATGGGAGTGGGCTCAATGGACCTCTCCTCTGTGTCATATCGTCGGGACAGGGTGTCTGCCTTAGCGTTCTGTGACCCTGGTCTATAAGTGAGCTTAAATACAAACCGGGTAAGAAACATGGCCCACCTAGCCTGACGAGGGTTCAGTCTCCTCGCTGCCCGGATGTACTCCAGGTTACGATGGTCAGTCAGAATGAGAAAAGGGTGTTTAGCCCCCTCAAGCCAATGCCTCCACACCTTCAGGGCTTGGACCACCGCTAGCAGCTCCCTGTCCCCCACGTCATAATTGCGTTCCGCCGGACTGAGCTTCTTAGAATAGAAAGCACAGGGGCGGAGTTTTGGAGGCGTGCCTGAGCGCTGAGACAGTATAGCACCGATCCCCGCCTCGGACGCATCCACCTCAACTTGGAACGCCAAAGAGGGATCCGGATGTGCCAGCACCGGAGCCGAGGTGAACAGGTCCTTCAGATGTCTAAACGCCCTGTCCGCCTCAACCGACCACTGCAGATGTACCGGGCCCCCCCTTAGCAGGGAGGTGATGGGAGCTGCTACCTGTCCAAAGCCCCGGATAAACCTCCGGTAGTAATTGGCAAAACCCAAAAACCGCTGCACCTCCTTCACCGTGGTGGGAGTCTGCCAATTACGCACGGCTGAAACGCGGTCAATCTCCATCTCCACCCCTGACGCGGACAACCGATGTCCCAGGAAGGAGATGGACTCCTGGAAGAACAGACATTTCTCCGCCTTCACATACAGGTCATGCTCCAACAGTCTACCCAGCACCCGACGCACCAGGGACACATGCTCGGCTCGTGTAGCGGAGTATATTAGAATGTCATCAATATACACCACTACACACTGTCCATGCAAATCCCGGAAAATCTCGTCCACAAATGATTGGAAGACTGAAGGAGCATTCATTAAACCGTATGGCATGACGAGGTACTCATAGTGACCCGAGGTGGTACTGAATGCTGTCTTCCACTCATCTCCCTCCCTAATGCGCACCAGGTTGTACGCGCTCCTGAGATCCAATTTTGTGAAGAATCGCGCCCCGTGTAATGACTCCGTCATACTAGCAATCAGAGGGAGAGGATAGCTGTATTTGATTGTAATCTGATTGAGACCACGGTAATCAATACACGGGCGTAAACCCCCATCCTTCTTCACAAAAAAGAAACTCGAGGACTCAGGAGAAGTGGACGATCGTATGTATCCCTGTCTCAGAGATTCGGTGACGTATGTCTCCATAGCTGCCGTCTCCTCCTGAGACAGAGGATACACATGACTACGAGGAAGCGCAGCGCCTACCTGGAGGTCTATCGCACAATCCCCCTGTCGATGAGGTGGTAATTGAGTCGCCTTCTTTTTACAGAAGGCGAGTGCCAAATCGGCATACTCAGGAGGAATGTGCATGGTGGGAATTTGGCTCTGACTTTCCACCGTCGTTGCCCCTACGGAAACACCTACACACCGCCCGACACACTGATCAGACCATCCCTTGAGAGCCCTCTGTTGCCATGAAATGTTGGGGTCATGAGATGTTAACCAGGGAAGCCCCAACACCACAGGAAACGCAGGAGAGTCAATCAAATACAACTGTATAATCTCCTCATGGCCCTCCTGCGTCCTCATCTTAAGTGGCGCTGTGACCTCCCTAATCAATCCCGACCCCAAAGGGTGGCTATCTAGGGCATGGATGGGGAAGGGCACATCAACTGGTACAATAGGAATCCCTAACTTATACGTGAACCGGCGATCGATAAAATTCTCAGCTGCGTCTGAATCTACTAGCGCCTTATGCTGGGAGTGAGGAGAAACCTCAGGAAACACAACTTTAATACACATATGTACAACAGAGAGCTCTGGGTGAGTTGGGTGCTTACTCACCTGGAATGACTCATCAGTGCGCTGCCTACTGCCTCGATTCCTAGGAGACCCTCAGTGTGTCCTCTGCGGCCACAGTTGGTGCAGGGGACGGCCTCTCTCCTGGTCTCTCTCCTGGTCTCCCTACTCCCTAGCACCAGCACCCCCGAGCTCCATAGGGCTCGGCTCGGAAGTGCTGGGGGATGGAATGGACGGCCCCGACTCCGGACGTCCGCGGGTAGCCAACAGGGTATCTAGGCGAATCGACATGTCCACCAGCTGATCGAAGCTTAGGTTGGTGTCCCTGCAGGCCAACTCCCGACGCACGTCCTCCCTCAGGCTGCACCTGTAGTGGTCGATGAGGGCCCTCTCATTCCATCCCACATTGGCAGCCAGAGTCCGGAAGTCCAGTGCGAACTCCTGCGCGCTCCTCTTCCCCTGTCTGAGGTGGAACAGACGCTCACCCGCCGCCTTCCCCTCTGGGGGATGATCGAACACCGCCCTGAAGCGGCGGTTGAACTCCGCATAGTTGACTGTAGCGGCGTCTATTCCCCCCCCACTCGGCGTTGGCCCACTCCAGTGCCTTGCCGGACAGACAGGAGATGAGGGCGGACACACTCTCGTATCCCGAGGGCACCGGTGGATGGTTGCCAGGTAGAGTTCCACTTGGAGCAGGAAACCCTGACAACCGGCCGCGGTGCCATCATAAGCCCTCGGGAGCGAGAGCCGAATCCCACTGGACTCCGGAGGTGAAGCGATGGGTATAGCTGATGGTGGTGGTATCGTCGGAGGAGGTGTGGGCAAACCTCCTCTTTCCCATCGCCCCAAGGTGTTCATCACCCCTTCCATGGCGGTGCCGAGAGCCTGGATCATGGCCGCTTGTTGTGTTACGCGCTCCTCCAGTGATCCATCTGGCACCGCCGCTCCTGCTGACTCCATGTCTTGGTGTGTTATTCTGTCACGCGACGTGTATGCGGTTAGCGAAGTCAAATGCAGGACACAGAGCGGCTGGCAACGTTCTTTACTGAACACAGTAAAATCAACGTACAAAAACAACAAACCTCCAAACAGGGAGGAAAACACAAAGACCCATACATACAAGCAACTGCCGGAATGACAACAAACAATAACACACAAAATAACCAATGAGAGACAGGGGTTAATATAGGGAATACAATCCAAGATAATGGGAAACAGGTGTAAACAATAAAGACCAAACAAGACAAACACCGAAACATCGATCGGCAGCAGCTAGTACTCCGGGGACGACGAACGCCGAAGCCTGCCCGAGCAAGGAGGAGGAGCAGCCTCGGCTGAATCCGTGACAGGGGATCTGATCCTAAATGTTACATTACATTTACATTTTCGTCATTTAGCAGACGCTCTTATCCAGAGAAAAAAGTTGTAATAGTAGAATGAAACTAGGGTAATGCGTCAGCAGTTTTCGTCTTGTCATGTCAGTCATTGGATGGCTGTTTGGCGGTATGGTCCTGTATGGATCAGTTGGTAGAGCATGGCACTTGCACCACCAGGGTTGTGGGTTTCGATTCCTGGGGCAACCCATAGGTAAAATGTTTGCACGCATGACTGTCGCTTTAGATAAAAGCTTCTGCTAAATGGCATATATTATATTATTGGAGGGGTCAGTCCTGTTCTAATGGAGGGGTCAGTCCTGTTGGACTAATGGAAGGGTCAGTCCTGTTCTAATGGAGGGGTCAGTCCTAATGGAGGGGTCAGTCCTGTTGTCCTAATGTAGGGGTCAGTCCTGTTGGGTCATTACTGTTGTCCAAATGGGTGGGTCAGTCCTGTTGTCCTAATGGAGGGGTCAGTCCTGTTGGGTCAGTCCTGTTGTTCTAATGGAGGGGTCAGTCCTGTTAGACTAATGGATGGGTCAGTCCTGTTGTCCTAATGGGTGGGTCAGTCCTGTTGCCCTAATGGAAGGGTCAGTCCTGTTTGACTAATAGAGGGGTCAGTCCTGTTGTCCTAATAGAGTGATCAGTCCTGTTGGACTAATAGAGGGGTCAGTCCTGTTTGACTAATAGAGGGGTCAGTCCTGTTGTCCTAATAGAGTGATCAGTCCTGTTGGACTAATAGAGTGGTCAGTCCTGTTGGATTAATAGAGTGATCAGTCATGTTGGACTAATAGAGGGGTCAGTCCTGTTTGACTAAAAGAGGGGTCAGTCCTGTTGTCCTAATGGGTGGGTCAGTCCTGTTGTCCTAATGTAGGGGTCAGTCATGTTGGGTCAGTCCTGTTGTCCTAATGGGTGGGTCAGTCCTGTTGTCCTAATGTAGGTGTCAGTCATGTTGGGTCAGTCCTGTTGTCCTAATGGATGGGTCAGTCCTGTTGTCCTAATGTAGGTGTCAGTCATGTTGGGTCAGTCCTGTTGTCCTAATGGGTGGGTCAGTCCTGTTGTCCTAATGGAGGGGTCGGTCCTGTTGGACTAATAGAGTGATCAGTCCTGTTTGACTAATAGATGGGTCAATACTGTTGGACTAATAGAGGGGTCAGTCCTGTTGGACTGATGGAGGGGTCAGTCCTGTTTGACTAATGGAGGGGTCAGTCCTGTTGGACTAATAGAGGGGTCAGTCATGTTGGACTAATAGAGGGGTCAGTCCTGTTGGACTAATAGAGTGGTCAGTCCTGTTGGACTAATGGAGGGGTCAGTCCTGTTGTCCTACTAGAGGGGTCAGTCCTGTTTGACTAATGGAGGGGTCAGTCCTGTTGTCCTAATAGAGGGGTCAGTCCTGTTGGACTAATAGAAGGGTCAGTCCTGTTGGACTAATGGAGGGGTCAGTCCTGTTGGACTAATGGAGGGGTCAGTCCTGTTGTCCTAATAGAGGGGTCAGTCCTGTTGGACTAATAGAGGGGTCAGTCCTGTTGTCCTAATAGAGGTGTCAGTCCTGTTGTCCTAATAGAGGGGTCAGTCCTGTTGGACTAATAGAGGGGTCAGTCCTGTTGGACTAATGGATGGGTCAGTCCTGTTGGACTAATAGAGGTATCAGTCCTGTTGTCCTACTAGAGGGGTCAGTCATGTTGGACTAATAGAGTGGTCAGTCCTGTTGTCCTAGTAGAGTAGTCAGTCCTGTTGTCCTAGTAGAGTAGTCAGTCCTGTTGTCCTAATAGAGTAGTCAGACCTGTTGTCCTAGTAGAGTAGTCAGTCCTGTTGTCCTAATAGAGTAGTCAGACCTGTTGTCCTAATAGAGTGGTCAGTCCTGTTGTCCTAATAGAGTGGTCAGTCCTGTTGTCCTAATAGAGTAGTCAGTCATGTTGTCCTAATAAAGTAGTCAGTCCTGTTGTCCTAATAGAGTAGTCAGTCCTGTTGTCCTAATAGAGTGGTCAGTCCTGTTGTCCTAATATAGTAGTCAGTCCTGTTGTCCTAATAGAGTAGTCAGTCCTGTTGTCCTAATAGAGTGGTCAGTCCTGTTGTAGCTACTGCAGTGTTTCTGACTCTGACATTGGGGTTGTTGTCAGATCCTCTGGGATGTTATCATCACATATCTACCATCCCTGGTCAGCCACACCAGCCAGTCTTCCTCTTCCTCCCCTCATTTACAATGATCATCTGTCTGTGTCTGTGTCTGTGTATGTGTCTGTGTCATCTGTCTGTGTCTGTGTCTGTGTCTGTGTCATCTGTCTGTGTCTGTGTCTGTGTTTGTCACTGTGTGAGTCTGGCAGGAAATGGGTCTCCCATGTCTCCCTGTGTTCTTCCTCCCGTTTACCTTAAAGTGAGGGGAATGACAGGATTGACAGACTTTAGTAGATTCACATCATAGAGATCCTATCTAATTCCTAATTCTATGACTCACCTAGTGTGTGTGCGTGTATAAAACAGATAAAGTGGGGCCTCCTGAGTCACAGTGCTTGAGAGGTCACTACAGACCCAGGTTTGATCCCAGGCTGTGTCACGGCCGTGACCAGGAGTCCCATAGGGCGGCGCCCAATTGGCTCAGCTTCGTCCGATTTAGGGGAGGGTTTGGCCGGGGGGGGGGCTTTACTTGGCTCATCACGCTCTAGTGACTCCTTGTGGCGGGCCGGGTGCCTGCAGGCTGACTTCAGTTGTCAGTTGAACAGTGTTTCCTCCGACACATTGGTGCTTCCGGGTTAAGCGGGCGGGTGTTAAGGAGGGTGATTTGGTGGGTCATGTTTCGGAGGACGTGTGACTCGATCTTCGCCTCTCCCGAGCCCGTTGGGGAGTTGCAGCGGTGAGACTGGATCGCAATTGGATATCATGAAAAAGGGGGTGAAGATAAAGTAAGGATGGACAGGGTCTTCTCTTTTCATTCAGCAAGGCTCCACAACATTACAGTATTGGCCCTGTTCTCCCTTTTTGTTCTTTCTTTCTTTCTTTCTTTCTTTCTTTCTTTCTTTCTTTCTTTCTTTCTTTCTTTCTTTTTTAAACATTTTGTTTTTGTATTTTCGTCAAGTTTCAAGTTTATCTGACATATTATAAATACAGTGGAACTCTTACTCACCAGAGCTCAACAACATTATTATGTCATTTATAAAAGTCATTACTGATACAGCAGCACTCTTTGCCATTCATTACAGTGTTTCCATCACCCTTGCATGCTCACATTCATTTAAACACTAACCAGTGTGATTCTCATTCCTTCAGTGATGACCCATCCATATCCACTCAGTGTGATTGCTCCATTCATACAGCAGTTTATCTTTGTGGTTAGATTGTGGTTGTCGTAATATGGGGTTTTAGAGGTCATGGCCTTCGTTAAACCTCACAGCGATGTCAGTGGAGAATGTGTGTGATTGAGAGACGGAGCGAGGGAGAGAGAGAGAGAATGTGTGTGTGTGTGGGATGGAGAATGTGTGTGATTATGAGCTGGAGAGCTTGAGACTGTTTGGGGTTGTGAGAAGTGTTCTCATAATGTGAGACCTGGCCTCTACCCCAGAAGCAACAGCAGCTGCCACCTGGCTAATCCTACTGTACTCCCAGAATATTCACATGGACCCGAGTGTGGAGGCAGTGTGTGTGTGTGTGTGTGTGTGTGTGTGTGTGTGTGTGTGTGTGTGTGTGTGTGTGTGTGTGTGTGTGTGTGTGTGTGTGTGTGTGTGCGTGCGCGTGCGCGTTTGAGCGAAAGGGAAAGAGAGGGTCAGAGAACCCTCCACTGGGGACACCTGGAATGGAGTCAGAGCAACAGCACCCGGCAACGCTCCAACTCTCAAAGAACCCGCTGCATTCCCAAACATTTTAATCTGTGTCCACTCAGTTTTCCTAACTGGCATGCCGGACATGCTGCGCTATGTACAACACCATAGCTGTAATTATGAAATACATCTCTACTCTGGACACAATGGACAATGGTCACATTGTTTAACACACTCGCGTTAATAATCTAGAGGACAATGAAATAGAATGAACTACAATGGAAAATAACTTTTTTTGTGTCTGTGCAAGCTTTTGGCCATGTGTAGACTGTATATTGACATGTGTCTCTGTCTCTCTCTCTCTGTGTGTTACAGTTTCCTGCTGGTGTTCAGCTGTCTGGTGCTGTCTGTGTTCTCCACCATCCCAGACCATCAAAAGATAGCCAACGAAGGCCTCTTCATCTTGGTAAGCCCTCAGCACCGGTCTCCTCCCCTCCACCATACACCCAGCTCCAGGGGCCGGATGTACCAAGCGTCTCAGAGTAGGAGGGCTGATTTAGGATCAGTTTAGCCTTTTAGATACACATTGAATAAGATTAGATGGGCAGATCAGCACTTCTACTCTGAGAGCCTTGATACACACAGACCCAGATCTCTCTTTTGTGAATCGTTTTGGAATCAACTGTTCAAACTGGCCCTGCCAACCCACCTCAACACAAGGCTAAATCAGTAATATGTTATCTTGAGTACCTGTCTGGTTTTGATTTCAACATCACTATATCATTGCCTTGTTTGGCAAGACAACGACAGGTTGGTTAAAGCAGAGGCAGACTGGAACCTAGCTAGGTTGATGATATACTGTTACAGTGTAAACACTAGTTATCCCACTGAATCTTCCTCTCCCTTTATCTGAATACCCCAGAATTGTAAAAGTATTGCTCCAAAATAAACAAAATGTTTCAGACCTGGGTTCAAATAGTTTGCGCTAGCATGCCTGGAGTGCCACATGGGCGGGGTTTGTAGTTTTGGAACTATTATCTTTGTCCCATTGCACCAGGCAGCTCAATTAAGCATAGCTCAAATATTTTAAATGATTCCAAATAGTATTTGAACCCAGGTCTGCCATTTTTCTGGGCTGTCTGTGCGTGTTTTATTTGGAGTGTGTTTACACCATCAGACTGGGAAAGACCTACAGAGCACTTATCCACTAGGAAGCTCCTGTCCATCTTTGGTCGCTTTTATCTCTGGACCTTTCAATGGTTATAATACATCTCAAACATTAGGCACACACATCACTCACCACTCACCACACACACACGCCAGGGCTGGTGGCAGTTAAAATAAAATAAATAAAATAAATTGAAAAACTTTAACAATAAATAGCTTCTACTCCTCAGTTTATTGAGAAGTCATTGAAAATAGATGCTGTTTTATTTTTATTTTGAATTAATATTTAAGTTTACTTTCTGAATTGACTGCCTTCAATTCGAATTGACCCCAGCCCTGACACACACACACACACACACACACACACACACGCACGCACACAGACACACACACACACACACACACACACACACACACACTAGGGTACCTACAGTAGGCAATACAACTGAGTGAACTCATTGAACACCACCCAACTCTCTCTCTTTTGCTCTCTTTCTCCCTCTTTCTCTCGATCTCTTTCGCTCTCTTTCTCTATATTGCTCTATCTTGCTCTCTCTATCTCTCTCTATCTCTGTTTCTCGTCCCCTGCTTCTTTCTATCTCTCCCTCTCACCAGTTAGTGTTCTCTTTTCTTCTCATTTTCCCGTGACTGTTCAGCTTCCTCTTTATCTCTCGCTGTCCAACCTTCTTCAGCATGTCTACAATGAGTACTTCCCTGTTTCTCTCTGTCCAACCTTCTTCAGCATGTCTACAATGAGTACTTTCCTGTCTCTCTCTGTCCAACCTTCTTCAACATGTCTACAATGAGTACTTTCCTGTCTCTCTCTGTCCAACCTTCTTCAACATGTCTACAAAGAGTACTTCCCTGTCTCTCTCTGTCCAACCTTCTTCAACATGTCTACAATGAGTACTTCCCTGCTTCTCTCTGTCCAACCTTCTTCAGCATGTCTACAATGAGTACTTCCCTGTTTCTCTCTGTCCAACCTTCTTCAACATGTCTACAATGAGTACTTCCCTGTCTCTCTCTCTTTCTACCCCCCTCTCCCCCTGCCTCTTGCTAGTTCCTCCTATCTCTCTCTTCCTCTTCCTCTTCCTCTCTCTCTCTCTCTCTCTCTCTCTCCCTCCCGCTCTCTCTGTATCTCTCTCTCACTCCCCCTCTCTCCCCGTCTCTCACTCGTGTCACTCCTCCACTCCGAAACAAACAACGCCCCCTGTCAGCTCATTGAAGTTACTGCATTAGAGACAGATGATGGGTGTAGAATAGAAGAAAATAGAATAGAATAGCACACAGTAGATTTCATGAAGCTTTATTAGTTTGGTTTAACTTTCATTAATATTTGTATTGGTGGACAACTTTTGACTGCTCTATACAGTGATGTAATTGGTAGACAACTTTGGACTCTGCTCTATACAATTATCTAATTGGTGTACAACTTTGGACTCTGCCAGATACAGTGATCTAATTGGTGGTTGGTCCCAGGCTCTGCCAGATACAGTTATCTAATTGGTAGGTGGTCCCAGGCTTTGCTAGATACAGTGATCTATTTGGTGGATGGTCCCAGGCTCTGATACAGTTGAAGTCAGAAGTTTACATACACCTTAGCCAAATACATTTAAACTCAGTTTTTCACAATTCCTGACATTTAATCCTAGTAAAAATTCCCTGTTTTAGGTCAGTTAGGATCACCACTTTATTTTAAGAATGTGAAATGTCAGAATAATAGTAGAGAGAATGATTTATTTCAGCTTTTATTTATTTCATCACATTCCCAGTGGGTCAGAAGTTTACATACACTCAATTAGTATTTGGTAGCATTGCCTTTAAATTGTTTGACTTGGGTGAAAAGTTTCGGGTATCCTTCCACAAGCTTCCCACAATAAGTTGGGTGAATTATGGCCCATTCCTACTGACAGAGCTGGTGTAACTGAGTCAGGTTTGTAGGCCTCCTTGCTCGCACACGCTTTTTCAGTTCTGCCCACAGATTTTCTATAGGATTGAGGTCAGGGCTTTGTGATGGCCACTCCAATACCTTGACTTTGTTGTCCTTAAGCCATTTTGCCACAACTTTGGAAGTATGCTTGGGATCATTGTCCATTTGGAAGACCCATTTACGACCAAGCTTTAACTTCCTGACTGATGTCTTGAGATGTTGCTTCAATCGTTTTCCTTCCTCATGATGTCATCTATTTTGTGAAGTGCACCAGTTCCTCCTGCAGCAAAGCACCCCCGTGCTTCACGGTTGGGATGGTGTTCTTCGGCTTGCAAGGGACCCCCTTTTTCCTCCAAACATAACGATGGTCATTATGGCCAAACAGTTCTATTTTTGTTTCATCAGACCAGAGGACATTTCTCCAAAAATTACGATCTTTGTCCCCATGTGCAGTTGCAAACCGTAGTCTGGCTTTTTTATGGCGGTTTTGGAGCAGTGGCTTCTTCCTCGCTGAGCGGCCTTTCAGGTTATGTCGATATAGGACTCGTTTTACTGTGGATATAAATACTTTTGTACCTCTTTCCTCCAGCATCTTCACAAGGTCCTTTGCTGTTGTTCTGGGATTGATTTGCACTTTTTGCACCAAAGTACTTTCCTCTCTAGGAGACAGAACGCATCTCCTTCCTGAGCGGTATAACGGCTGCGTGGTCCCATGGTGTTTATACTTGCGTACTATTGTTTGTACAGATGAACGTGGTACCATCAGGCGATTTTGCTCCCAAGGATGAACCAGACTTGTGGAGGTCTACAATTTATTTCTGAGGTCTTGGCTGATTTCTTTTGATTTTCCCATGATGTCAAGCAAAGAGGCACTGAGTTTGAAGGTAGGCATTGAAATACATCCACAGGTACACCTCCAATTGACTCAAATGATGTCAATTAGCCTATCAGAAGCTTCTAAAGCCATGACATCATTTTCTGGAATTTTCCAGGCTGTTTAAAGGCACAGTCAACTTAGTGTATGTAAACTTCTGACCCACTGGAATTGTGATACAGTGAATTATAAGTTAAATAATCTGTCTGTAAACAATTGTTGGAAAAATTACTTGTGTCATGCACAAAGTAGATGTCCTAACCGACTTGCCAAAACGATAGTTTGTTAACAAGAAATATAATTGGTTGAAAAACAAGTTTTAATGACTCCAACCTAAGTGTATGTAAACTTCCGATTTCAACTGTAGATGTTGTCTTCTGGAAGACTGTGATAGTGGCCGGCTTGGCCAGTGACGTCCATCTCTATGTACTCACCTATGGTCAAGCTAACTGGAGCGTTGGTTGCAGTGTCTATGTGCTGTGGATCTACTTTGGGGGTGATTCTTGTGTTAGTGGTCTCATAGTCAGAACTGGGGGTGTTCTTGTGCTTGAAGACCAGCAGCAGAGAGAGTGTGACACACGAACAGCAGTGCTGAGACACACGCCACCGCTGTTAGAACCAAGAGAGTCAGCTGGGACTGAGGAGAGAGAGAAGGGAAACTTGTCCACCTGGTGTATAACACACACACACACGTGTGTATATAACTGACTTTGTTGGGTATGGTTGTTTGTCCAGTCCGGGGGAGGGCTCTCCAAGTCTGTGGCAACAGTAGCTAAAGGAAAACAGTGAAAGGTGAATTACTGTAGCTACCTGTATGTACTTTAAACTCACACACACACTCACACACACACACACTCACACTCTGGCCATGACATGTAGCTGTCAATCAAATGGACGGAACAGTTGATCACCTTTCTACTTCTTTTTTTCTATTTGATACTTTTCTACTTTTGTACCTTTAATATTGAATACTGCATTGTTGAGGAAGAGTTTGCAAGTAAGCATTTCACTGTACTGTTTACAGCTGTTGTATTCTGTGCATGTGACAAATAAACTTTGATTTGATCAATCAATTTGATTGACACTATTAAGACATTACTTCATCAGATTTAATATACTACATAAAACAGATTTTTTTGTGCTAACTGCGAAGCAATACATGTCGAAGCCAACAAACTGTCCTGTCTACAAATGTAATCAGTATTGTGGTGAAAGTCATTCTCCAAACTAACCATAGGCCTACATCTTTTTCGACTAAACACTTTTTACGAGCCAACTTTTAGACATTGTGAGTGCTGCCTGTCTTTATGTGTTGAAGTTGAACTCTTGAGTGTGTAAAATAAATAAACAAATTACGGTGATTTAGGGCTGTTTTTCCAGACAAAGACTACACATAGTCCTGATCTAAAAAGCATGGTCAATGGAGAATCTACACGGAAATATATTTTAAGTCCAGAACAAAGCTTAATCTATGTCTGGGAAACTGGCCCCTAGTGTTAAGAATAAAGGTTGACTGATCTAGGTCCAGTCTCCAGTGAAGCAGCGCACTGTTCGCCTACCTGAGAGGAGATTCAGTATAGTGATAAAGACACCAGGCTTCTCTGCCAGTGAAGTCCCATCTCTACCTGTACAGTTTCACACACACACACACACACACACACACACACACACACACACACACACACACACTTTTGATACTGAAGTATATTTAAAACCAAATACTTTTAGACTTTTACTCAAGTAGTATTTTACTGGGTGACTTTCACTTTTACTTGAGTCATTTTCTATTAAGGTATCTTTACTTTTACTCAAGTATGACAATTGGGTACTTTTTCCAGCACTGCGCACACACACACACACACACACACACACACACACACACACACACACACACACACACACACACACACACACACACACACACACACCACACACTACTCCTGTCACAGTACCTGTGAGGCTACCTAGCCTGCTCTCTGTGTGTGTGTCAGATCAAATCAAATGTTATTTGTCACATGCTTCATAAACAACAGGTGTAGACTAACAGTGAAATGCTTACTTATGCAGAGTTAAAGATGAAAAAGTAAAATAATTGAAATAGTGACACGAGCAATAAATACACAGTGAATAACGAATAACAATAATGAGTAAAAATAACATGGCTGTATACAGGAAGTACCAGTACTGAGTGGATGTGCAGGGGTACAAGGTAATTGAGGTAGCTATGTACATATAGGTAGGGTTAAAGTGACTAGGCAACATGATAGATAATAGACAGTAGCAGCAGCGGGTAGCCATTTGACTAGCTATTTAGCAGTCTTGTTTAGCAGACTTATGGCTTTGGGGTAGAAGCTGTTCAGGGTCCTGTTGGTTCCAGACTTGGTGCACTGTTACCGCTTGCCACGCGGTAACAGAGAGAACAGTCTATGACTTGGGTGGCTGGAGTCTTGGATTTTTTTTTGGGTCTTCCTCTGACACCGCCGTTTCTTACACTGCTGTTCCTCCGTGGGACAACACACACACTCTGCGGCAGGCGTGACAGTACGCAGAATCAGACACACACACATTCAGCGGCAGGCGTGACAGCACGCAGAATCAGACACACACACACACACTCAGCGGCAGGTGTGACAGCACGCAGAATCAGACACACACACACACACTCAGCGGCAGGCGTGACAGCACGCAGAATCAGACACATACACACACACTCAGCGGCAGGCGTGACAGCACGCAGAATCAGACACACACACACACACACACTCAGCGGCAGGCGTGACAGCACGCAGAATCAGACACACACACACACACACTCAGCGGCAGGCGTGACAGCACGCAGAATCAGACACATACACACACACTCAGCGGCAGGCGTGACAGCACGCAGAATCAGACACACACACACACACACACTCAGCGGCAGGCGTGACAGCACGCAGAATCAGACACACACACACACTCAGCGGCAGGCGTGACAGCACGCAGAATCAGACACACACACACACACTCAGCGGCAGGCGTGACAGCACGCAGAATCAGACACACACACACACACTCAGCGGCAGGCGTGACAGCATGCAGAATCAGACACACACACACCATCACAGGGAGATGGATGACAATGGGTGACCATGAGCAGTTTGTGTGTGTGAGTATGTGCCATGTGTGTGTCTCATGCGGTTCTAGTCGAGACTCTTCCTCTATCTCTACATGTGCAGACACACTGACAAAAACACACTACACACACAAACACACACACACACTCACATACACAAACCGCTCATAGTCACCCATTGTCATCCATCTCCCTGTGATGGTGTGTGTGTGTGTCTGATTATGCGTGCCGTCACGCTTGCCGCTGAGTGTGTGTGTATGTGTGTTGTCCCAGGGAGGAACAGCAGTGTAAGAAACTGTGGTGTCAGCAGGCGAGAGGACTTTTTGTTGACTATGCAAGAAATCCCAGACATGATCCACTAATCCTAACAGCCATCCTGTAATCACTTACTCCTCTTTCAGCTTTAGAAGGAGGTAATGGAGGATGGCTTTATGATTCTACCTTTTCCCTCTGCCTCTCTCTCTTTCTCTCTATCTATCTCTTTGCCTCTCTCTCTCTCCCTCTGCCTCTCTCTCTCTCTCTCTCTCTCTCTCTCTCTCGCTTTCTCCCTTTGCCTCTCTCTCTCTCCCTCTGCCTCTCTCTCTCTCTCTCTCTCTCTCTCTCTCTCTCTCTCTCTCTCTCTCTCTCTCTCTCTCTCTCTCTCCCTTTGCCTCTCTCTCTCTCCCTCTGCCTCTCTCTCTCTCTCTCTCTCTCTCTCTCTCTCTCTCTCCCTTTGCCTCTCTCTCTCTCTCTCTATCCTCTGCTCTCTCTCTCTCTCTCTCTCTCTCTCTCTCTCTCTCTCTCTCTCTCTCTCTCTCTCTGTCTCTCTGTCTCTCACTCTCCCTCTGCCTCGCTCTCAATTAAATTAAATTCAATAGACTTTATTGACATGGCAAGTTAAATTACTTACATTGTCAAAGTATACATATAACAAACATGGTGGGACCAACAGCAATAATAATAGTAGTAGTGGAAATGGGATTACCATTAACAGCAACTACAACAACAATATTAATGAGAATAACAATACTTTAAAGCAATAGTAGTAGACCAGTCTCAACATGACTGAGAAGACACATAACATGGCATGAAAGCCAAAACAAAACAGGAAAATTATTGACATTACATTACACTTTTCACTGGCTGTCCCTCATGTTGTGGCAGGAGGACCCATATTTGGCTGCCAAAATTGCACATTTTGGCTTTTCACCCAATAAATATTTGATTTTTTCTTCCTCTTTTATAGTTTCAAATTCTTTGTACTGAATGATAATTTTGGGAAAGAAAGATTCTCTTAGGTCTGACTATTTGTCACAGTGTAATAGGAAATGCAGCTCTGTCTCTACCTCTCCCCGGGGCAGAGTGAGCACAGCCTGTCCTCTCTGGGCAGCCAGGTTTGCCTGTGACGACCGGTCTCTATAGCCAGACTGTGCTCACTGAGTCTGTACCTAGTCATTGTTTTCCTCAGTTTTCTATCAGTCACAGTGGTCAGATAGTCTGCCACCATGTACTGTCTGTTTAGAGCCAAATAGCATTGAAGTTTACTTTGATTTTTTTGTGGTGTCTTTCCAATAGGTGATATATTTTTCTTTTTGCTTTGTGATGATTTGGTTGGGCCAGATTTTCTGAGTGCTGTCCTGAGGCTCTATGAGGTTGGTTTTGGTTAGTGAACTGAGCCTCAGAACCAGCTGGCTGAGGGGACTCTTCTCTTGTTTCATCTCTTGACATAGTAGAGCTGTGTGATGGAATGTTTTGGGGTCACTTGTTTTTAGATGGTTGTAAAATTTGATGGCTCTTTTTTCTATTCGAATAAGGAGGGGGTATTGGCCCAATTCTGCTCTACATTATTTTGAGTTTTTCTCTGCACTTGCAATACAGTCTTGCAAAACTCTGCATGCAGTATTTCGATTGGATATTTGTCCCATTTGGTAAATTCAGTATTAGAGAGCGGACCCCATACTTCGCTGCCATATAGAGCAATTGGTTCTATAACTGATTGGAAAATGTTGAGCCAGATTCTAATTGGAATTTCGATTTTAATATTCCTTTTAATGGCATAGAATGCTCTTCTAACTTTGTCTCTCAGCTCATTCACAGCCATGTGAAAGCTACCTGTGTTGCTGATATTTAGTCCTAGATACGTGTAATTTTTGGTGTGTTCTAATAGAACTGTGTCCAAATATCCGTTTTTTTTATTTATTAACGGTCAGAGCCCAGGTCTGACAGAACCTGTGCAGATGCTGCTGTAACCCCTCCTTAGTGGGAGACAGTAGCACCAGGTCATCTGCGTACAGCAGACACTTGATTTCAGTGTTGTGTAGGGTGAGACCAGGTGCTGCCGATTCTTATAATGTTTTTGTCAATTCATTAATGTAGATGTTAAATAGTGTTGGACTTATTGGGCAGCCCTGTTTCACTCCACGTCCCTGAGAGAAAAAGTCTGTTTGCTTGTTGCCGATTTTAACCGCACATTTGTTTTTAGTGTACATTGATTTAATAACATCATATGTTTTCCCTCCAATACCACTTTCTATTAGTTTGTAAAAAAGACCTTTGTGCCAAATTGAATCAAATGCTTTCTTGAAGTCTACAAAACACGAGTAGATTTTGCCTTTGTTTTGGTTGACTTGTTTGTCTATTAGAGTGTGGAGGATGTAGCTCCTGTAGCACAGTTGGTAGAGCACAGCGGGGAGCCAGTATGAAAATGGATGCACTCACTAAAAACTGTAAGTCGCTCTGGATAAGAGCGTCTGCTAAATGACTAAAATGTAAATGTGGTCTGTTGTACGATAATTTAAAACAAATCCAATCTGGCTTCTGCTTAGGATGTTGTGTTCATCAAAGAAATTATGTAGTCTGCTGTTTATGATACTGCAGAGAATTTTCCCCAAGTTGCTGTTAACGCAAATTCCTCTGTAATTATTTGGGTAAAATTTGTCAAAATTTTTATAGATTGGTGTGATCAATCCTTGGTTCCAAATAACTTTCTTAGATTTATGCAATCATTATCAAACCATTTTTCATTATCTATTCTTTTTTGTTTGCTCTTATGTTTCTTTAGATTAGCCGAGGAGGCTAATTTGTCAAATATAAAGTTTATGTTCCAAACGGCCAAATTTACACCTTCATTGCTGTAGGAGAATGTTAAGGCTAAAAAAGTTGTCCAGGAGAGATTGTATTTTTTGGCTACTAATTGCTTTTTGGTAGATTTCTGTACTTTTTGCACTCCATCTATAGGTCTGTTTAGTACCATGTCAATTACTCTATATCTCTCTCTCCCTCTCCCTCTGCCTCTCTCTCTCGCTCTCTCTCTCTCTCTCGCTCTCTCTCTCTCTCTCTCTCTCTCCCTCTCTCTCTCCCTCTGCCTCTCTCTCTCTCTCTCTCTCTCTTTCTCTCCCTCTGCCTCTCTCCATCTCCCTCTCTCTCTCTCTCTCTCCTTCTGGCTCTCTCTCTCTCTCTCTCTCTCTCTCTCTCTCTCTCTCTCTCTCTCTCTCCCTCTCCCTCTGCCCCCCTCTCTCTCTCTCTCTCTCTCTCTCGCTCTCGCTCTCTCGCTCTCGCTCTCGCTCTCGCTCTCGCTCTCGCTCCTTCTGGCTCTCTCTCTCTCTCTCTCTCTCTCTCTCCTTTTACTTTTGCTCACTCACTCACTCATCTCCCTTTCTCTTTTATATCTTTATATATGTCTCTTCGTTGCCCTCTCCTTTTTGCCTCCGCCCCTTCTCTCTTACTGTTATTAAATGGTCAGACCCTCTCTCTCTCTGTCTCCCCCTACAGGAGGTTGTGATAATTGTGGTGTTCTCTCTCTCTGTCTCCCCCTACAGGAAGTTGTGATAATCGTGGTGTTCTCTCTCTCTGTCTCCCCCTACAGGAGGTTGTGATAATCGTGGTGTTCTCTCTCTCTGCCTCCCCCTACAGGAGTTTGTAATAATCGTTGTGTTCTCTCTCTCTGTCGCCCCCTACAGGAGTTTGTAATGATCGTGAGGTTCTCTCTCTCTGTCACCCCCTACAGGAGTTTGTAATGATCGTGGTGTTCTCTCTCTCTGTCACCCCCTACAGGAGTTTGTAATGATGGTGGTGTTCTCTCTCTCTGTCACCCCTACAGGAGTTTGTAATGATCGTGGTGTTCTCTCTCTCTGTTGCCCCCTACAGGAGTTTGTAATGATCGTGGGGTTCTCTCTCTCTGTTGCCCCCTACAGGAGTTTGTAATGATCGTGGTGTTCTCTCTCTCTGTGGCCCCCTACAGGAGTTTGTAATGATCGTGGGGTTCTCTGTCTCTGCCGCCCCCTACAGGAGTTTGTAATGATCGTTGTGTTCTCTCTCTCTGTCGCCCCCTACAGGAGTTTGTAATGATCGTGGCATTCTCTCTCTCTGTCACCCCCTACAGGAGTTTGTAATGAGCGTGGTGTTCTCTCTCTCTGTCGCCCCCTACAGGAGTTTGTAATGATCGTGGTGTTCTCTCTCTCTGTTGCCCCATACAGGAGTTTGTAATGATCGTGGTGTTCTCTCTCTCTGTTGCCCCCTACAGGAGTTTGTAATGATCGTGAGGTTCTCTGTCTCTGCCGCCCCCTACAGGAGTTTGTAATGATCGTTGTGTTCTCTCTCTCTGTCGCCCCCTACAGGAGTTTGTAATGATTGTGGCATTCTCTCTCTCTGTCACCCCCTACAGGGGTTTGTAATGAGCGTGGTGTTCTCTCTCTCTGTTGCCCCCTACAGGAGTTTGTAATGATCGTGGTGTTCTCTCTCTCTGCCGCCCCCTACAGGAGTTTGTAATGATCGTGGTGTTCTCTCTCTCTGTCGCCCCCTACAGGAGTTTGTAATGATCGTGGCATTCTCTCTCTCTGTCACCCCCTACAGGAGTTTGTAATGAGCGTGGTGTTCTCTCTCTCTCTTGCCCCCTACAGGAGTTTGTAATGATGGTGGTGTTCTCTCTCTCTGTCGCCCCCTACAGGAGTTTGTAATGATCGTGGCGTTCTCTCTCTCTGTTGCCCCCTACAGGAGTTTGTAATGAGCGTGGTGTTCTCTCTCTCTGTCGCCCCCTACAGGAGTTTGTAATGAGCGTGGTGTTCTCTCTCTCTGTCGCCCCCTACAGGAGTTTGTAATGATCGTGGCGTTCTCTCTCTCTGTCACCCCTACAGGAGTTTGTAATGAGCGTGGTGTTCTCTCTCTCTGTCACCCCCTACAGGAGTTTGTAATGAGCGTGGTGTTCTCTCTCTCTGTCGCCCCCTACAGGAGTTTGTAATGATTGTGGCGTTCTCTCTCTCTGTCACCCCTACAGGAGTTTGTAATGAGTGTGGTGTTCTCTCTCTCTGTCACCCCCTACAGGAGTTTGTAATGATCGTGGTGTTCTCTCTCTCTGTCACCCCCTACAGGAGTTTGTAATGATCGTGGTGTTCTCTCTCTCTGTCACCCCCTACAGGAGTTTGTAATGATCGTGGTGTTTGGTCTGGAATACGTTGTGAGGGTTTGGGCGTCCGGCTGCTGCTGTCGCTACAGAGGATGGCAGGGGAGACTACGCTTCGCCAGGAAACCCTTCTGCATCATAGGCAAGACGCAGTGTTTGTGTGTCTGTGTCTGTTCACCTACAAGTTAATGTGTGTGTGCATCAGTGGAGGCTGCTGTGGGGAGGACGGCTCATAATAATGGCCGTAACGGAGCAAATGGAATGGCATCAAACACCCCCTCTCTCTCTCCTATCTTTCTCCTTTCTCCCCCTCTACTCTTTCAACCCCTCGCTTTTCCTCTCTCCTTTCTTCCTCCTCTTCCCTCCATAGACTTCATAGTGTTTGTGGTGTCGTTGGCGGTGATCGCAGCGGGCACCCAGGGGAACGTCTTTGCCACCTCTGCCCTGCGCAGCATGCGGTTCCTCCAGATCCTCCGGATGGTACGCATGGACAGACGAGGAGGCACCTGGAAACTACTGGGCTCTGTGGTCTACGCTCACAGCAAGGTGGACGGACACACACATAGACAGACATACGCAAACACAGACAGACACGCACACACACACACACACACACGATGGTGGTGATGATGATGATGATGATGATGGACACGACCAGGATTAGTGATATGCGGTCAAAGCAAAATGAGGGTGTGAGTAAGAGACTGTATGACCACCAGGAGACTCAGAAACACACACATACTCACACCTGGTTCAGTTTAGTGGAAAACTGCTGAGCTCAGCAATGTTGTCCCATAGTTAGGCTGTCTGACCTCAGAAACCATTTCCTACTTAGACTGCTCTAGTTTGTCAATTAGGCTGACCACTCTGCAATTTGGCTGTTACTTTTTCAAACACACGCATACACATACGCACACACGGATACACAAAAAACTAACACACACACACGCACTGTCCAGCCATGATGAGGCTGGTGATGACAGTCATTCTGATGGATTGGCAACAGGGCTCAACAATACTGAGTTGGCAATTCATAACTAAAACCAACTAAGGCCAGATCTGATGATGATGAAGATGAAGATGATGATGATGTTGGTCTTGCTCTCTATTGTCTGGCATTTATTGATTCATCTTAATTGATGTTGATGATGGTTTTGAAGATATGATGATAATGACTATCTCTCTCCCTCTCTCTCTCTCTCTCTCTCTCTCTCTCTCTCTCTGTATGGCTCTCTCTCTCTCTCTCTCTCTCTCTCTCTCTCTGTCTCGCTCTCTCTCTCTCTCTGTCTCTCTCTCTATATCTCTCTCTCTCTCTGTCTCTCTCGCTCTCTTTCTCTCCCCTCTCTTTCTCTCTCTCTCCTCATCTCTCTCTTTCTCTCTCCCCACTCTCTCTTTCTCCCCCTCTCTCTCTCTCTCTCTCTCTCTCTCTCTCTCTCTCTCTCTCTCTCTCTCTCCCCACCCCTCTCTCTCTCTCTTTCTCTCTCGGTTTCTCTCTTTCTCTCTCTCTTTCTCTCTCCCCACCTCTCTCTCTCACTCTCTCTCTCTCTTTCTCCCCCTCTCTCTCCCCCTCTGTCTCTCTCCCCACATCCCCCCCTCTCTCTCTCTCTCTCTCTCTCTCTCTCTCTCTCTCTCCACTACTCTCTTTCTCTCTCTCCACCTCTCTCTCCCCCCCACTCTCTCTGTCTCTTAGGAGCTGATCACAGCGTGGTACATTGGTTTCCTGGTCCTGATCTTTGCCTCCTTCCTGGTCTACCTGGCAGAGAAGGATGTCAACACAGAGTTCAACACCTACGCAGACTCCCTCTGGTGGGGAACGGTCAGTACTGCTTACACACAGACCCACTGACTTGGGTAGAAATGGCCCTTTCTACAGATTTAACACTCACCAATAGACAACAAGGTCTCTCTATTACCCTGCATTCATTATAAATCAATACCTTTTCTGTTTTGATGTTTCGCCCTAGAAGCCCACTACTCACACCCTGTGTGTGTGTTTCTACACCCAGATAACTCTCACCACCATCGGCTATGGTGACAAGACACCCCGCACCTGGTTGGGGCGACTTCTGGCTGCCGGCTTCGCTCTCTTGGGCGTGTCCTTCTTCGCCCTTCCTGCCGTGAGTCCCTCTCATTGGTCCACATCACTGTCAGTTCCCTTCCCAGCCAATCAGGGTTGGTCTCATACCTCTGGCTCTCCCTCTGACCCATCTCTCAGGGTATCCTGGGGTCAGGCTTTGCCCTGAAGGTGCAGGAGCAGCACAGACAGAAGCACTTTGAGAAGAGGAGGACTCCTGCCGCCAACCTTATACAGGTTGACCACAGATAGCATTCACTCAATCTTACAAAGGACAGAATAGGTGCTAACAACTGAACCCAGCAACAAATTCAGGCTGTTTTGCTGTAAGATTGGATCTTTTTTGTTGTTGTGGCTAAACGTGTATGTGTTCCAGGCTGCGTGGCGTCTGTACTCTACTGATGCTCAGCACTCCTACCTGACAGCCACATGGTACTTCTATGACAGCATGCTTCCTTCCTTCAGGTAGGTACTCCTCTCCTCTCCTCTCCTCTCCTCTCCTCTCCTCTCCTCTCCTCTCCTCTCCTCTCCTCTCCTCTCCTCTCCTCTCCTCTCCTCTCCTCTCCTCTCCAACAATGCTGCTGTTGTGTGGTTATGTGTTGTTGCTGATCGACCCATGGATTTAACCATCCCCACTGTACGCGTTAGTCTATCTATTGTGTCAGGAAATGAAAAGGACAAAATGTTTGTACAGGTAGATGTGACTTGGAATATCAAGCGTATCTCAGCTTTCCTAAAATAATGTGGTTTTGAACGCCAGTTGACACTGCCAACCGGTTGAACATTGAGAGAGCATTGTAGGGAGATTATGAGAAGCTGTACAGATGAATTATAGGAACTAGGAGAGAAAAAACACATTTAACCTATGCATAGATATGGTAGACATGAAACACACAAATGAACATGCACACCACAGGAGGTTGGTGGCACCTTAATTGGGGAGGACAGGCTCGTGGTAATGACTGGAGCGGAATTAGTGGAATGGTATCAAATACACCAAACACATGGTTTGATGCCATTCAATTTACTCTGTACCAGCCATTATTATGAGCCATCGTCCCCTCAGCAGCCTCCACCGATGCACACATGTACAAAGATGAGCACTATCCCAGCAAATGAGGTGGTTTTACGAGTGGTGGCATGGGCATTCTATCCACCATTAGAAAAACTTCATTAAAAAACAATGGAGTGTTACTTTTTCTGACATCACAGCAGAATTAGTAAATGCCGCATTCAAAACAACTGGGAACTCAGGAAAAATGTTGCTCTGACTGGGAAAATTCGATTTGAACGGTCATACAACTCGGAATTCCAACTCGGGAACTCGGGACGCTTTCTAGAGCTAAAATGGTGGGCTGCACTTTCATACATTCTATCCTCCTGATCTAAAATGGTGGGCTGCACTTTCATACATTCTATCCTCCTGATCTAAAATGGTGGGCTGCACTTTCATACATTCTATCCTCCTGATCTAAAATGGTGGGTTGCACTTTCATACATTTTCATTCTCTCTTTTTAAGTTACTACACGTTCCTCCAAGCCTCCAAAATGCGAATACCACCATTGTTTGTTTCTTAAGATTGTGTTCTCCTATTTACATATTAATTTAACTAATTTCGTTTTGTTTAAAAAGAGGGGGACTTTCATGACTTGTGCTTTTTTGGTTCTTAGCTCTGTGTCCAGTAACAAGCAAAAGTGTGTTGATGGCACATTCATATTTCTGACTTCATTTTGATGAATTACATAGGAATGATCCCCCTCTTTTTAATGTTTTGACCCTTAATTTGACCCTTTTTATGAGTTGTTGTTTTGTCGTTTCTTTCTTTCATTTGTTTTCTTTTTTGGGCACGTGGGGTCAGAGAACTGACGCTACTGTTCAGTCACCTTCAGCGACGGCGTAGCGCCAAGAAGGTCCTTCACAACTCCCACCACACCCTGCTGTCCGGGCTGCGGCCCTACAGCTCCCCCTACCTGTCAGGGGACAGGTACGCACCACGCAACACACACGACCCACCAATATATAGATACACCCCGACATACACACACAAACAAACCGTCACCTTCAGTCACAGTCACACACAATTGAACAACATTGTGGTATTCTGTTCAGTACATTAGGCCCTGTTTTGATCATCATTTGTGTCATCAATCCTCTGAAAAAGAATCCACTGGATAAAATAACTGTGGTTCACCAGAGGATACCGCAGCTTTTACTCCTTATAGCTTCAAACTGGTTTAGAAAGAAATGCTGGCTGTTCTCTGGTCTGTGGTTCCTATGTGGATGTGCTGTTGTGTCTCTAACCACCTGTCACTAATACTGATCTCAGACCTGTGTGTAATTAACAGCACCGCCTGCTCCCTACCTGCATCTCTGTCTGCCTCTCATTGACTTTCCTCGTCTGATTCATCCTCATGTCAACTCCATCACCCTCATCCATTCATCTTCTCTCTCCTTTCTTTTTCCCTCGCTCTCTTCCATCTTCTGTCTCTCTTCCATGACATCCCTCCTTCAACCCTGTTCTCAGGAATGCAGAAGTCCCTTGCAGGTTTGTTCTTGTCTTCTGAATGTGTGTGTCTCTGTATTCTCTCTGACAAATCCAGCTAGGAAGTGGTCCTCTGATTGTACAGGCATGGTTCCAACATGGTCATAGAAAAACAATAGAGCACAACCCAGCATGACAGATACATACAATAACATGCCATGTTTTCCAAGGTATATGTTTGGTCTTGTAGCTCCTCAACATGAACCGGGTGATATTTGTCATACTGTGGATTAAATAGTACTGCATGTACATAAATACATTAATAACACACATTGAAGGCAGTGTGCCTCCCAAGTCAAGAAGACAATGGATAGGTGTGGAGCTAAATACTTAGACATTCTGGAAAGGTGGCTGCAGTCTAGTCATGGACATACTCAACTGAACTGCTTCCTCTGCATGCGCTCTGGCTGCCTACACTACATCCCCAACTCAACACACTCCGTTCACCCATCCCTACTCCTTACCTCCCTCCTCAATGGGGTGCTTCTCAATAAATTGACGTGGCTAGCTTTCTTTGCCTCCTTTCCTTCGTCTACTCTGGTCTGAAACCAAAGGTAGTGTAGAGGAAAGCAATATGTTGGGGGCCAACAGGGACACATGCTTTCACTTGGCAATCCTTCAGCATGAAAGGAGACTAGGAAAGGAAGCCATTTTAGACTGTTGAGAGGCAGTAATGGGCTCCACTTTACACCACTCCACCTCACCCTGTCCTCTCTTTTTCTTCACCTCCCTTCTTCACCTTCATGATCTCACTACCTCCGTACACCTCTCTTCTCCTCTTCCTCACCTCTCTCCTCTCCTCCTCTCACCTCTCTGCCTCTCACCTCTCCTCCTCTCCTCCTCTCACCTCTCCTCCTCTCACCTCTCCTCCTCTCCTCTCTCTTCTCCTCTTCTCCTTTTCCTCACCTCCTTTCCTCATCTTCCTCACCTCCTCTCTTCCTTTCCTCCTCTTCTCCTCTCCTCCTCTTCTTCTCCTCTGCAACCCTCACCCAGCCTCTCCTCTCTCTTCCTCTTCCTCTTCTCCTCCTCTTCCTCACCCTATCTCCCTCTGCCTTGTGTGTCTCCTCAGTCAGCTCGTTTCTAAAAAGCGGGGTCTCTTCCGGATTCACGCTGGCCGCAAGCAGCAGAGGTATCCACGGTGACAAGCCTGTGCACGGGGCATGTCAGCACCCCCCACCCCCCCATCCACCTTTCTCACTTTGCCTGAGGGTCCCAAAGCCTTCTGGCCCAGTGCAGTGTGTGTGTGTCTCTGTAAATGTTCTCCTTTGAGTAAGAAGGTGGTTTTAGTCTCTTCATTGAGCATTGTGTGAAGACACTTGCCATTGCCGATGGTACTCAGGCTAGAAATGGCTGACATTTGGTATATTTGACATAAATTGCACAGATATTCACATTTTGTAATTTATCTTTGAGAATAGGAAACACACTGCTCTGGTGTAGAAATCTTTGACTGAGCTTTTACTGTGTGAGAGAATGATGGGGTGTTCTGTTCAGAGGACAACTCTGTTAACTATTACCAGTTGTCTTGCCTGGTTTTGCATTGTTTTTAGTGAACTGGAGGACACAATAAACCATGCGTTGTTTATTGGAGAACAAAGGAATTCTTAGGAATGTTTAATGGTTTATGTGGATCTAATGTCAGCATTGGTCTTCTCTCACACTCTTACCATTTTTTTTATAACATATTTGATATTTTGGACAGAAGGTTGTTCCAAATCTTTTGTTTAAATGAAAAGGTCAAATATTTGGAAGGTCACGCATGCTGCATGACCGTTAATTGTTAAGTGCACATTTTTCATGCATGCTTTCTTTGATTAATTCTGCTCTGTAGTCATTTCTGGAGAGAGGATTTGAATGGTCCTCCATACAATGCAATCACATGCGTGTAAATGTACATTTGCAAATCTTATCCACTTAATAAAAACCCATGCAGAATCATTTCCCTAATAGAGTTTTCCCTTTCGTCTGCTAAAACGTTTATCTTATACTTGCTCAGTATACCATGCATGTCTTTGGTGGATTCAGCTGTATTCAGCCTCACTTATTTACTTCCCCACCAAAGGGCTAACAGTAATTCAACCTTTTACTTACTCTGTCCACCCTCCCCTTCTAAGTCAACCTGAGCATTTCAGCTCCAACATATGAAATGCTATTTCCCCTAATGCTCCTTCAGCTATTTAAATATTAATTTAAATGGCAGGCCAGCACACAAACAAGGAGTATATCGGCGTAAACTACAGGAGTAAACAACAACGTTTCTAATCGTTCTCTGATGTGTGACATTGGAAATTCTTTGTGACTTTAACATGTCAGAGTGTACGTCCCAAATGGCACCTAGGAGTTAGTGGCGCATTGTGTTACCCCCCCCCCAACCAGTCAGTCAGCCAGCCAGTCAGTCAACCAGTCAGTATGTAAGTAATTCTGTCTGTCTTTCTGTCTGTCTGTCTCTCCATCACTTCTGTAATCTCCCAGTCTGTCTGTCTTTCTGTCTGTAATCTCCCAGTCTGTCTGTCTGTCTCTGTTGTTCTCTCTGTCTGCTTTGTTGGTCACTGACTCAGCTCTGTGAGACTGTTTTAATGTTTAATGGTAGTCAGTAACTACAGTATCTAGTGTACTGCTGTCTGTACCTGCTAGCTAACATATTCTAGCTACCTGGGACTGCTCCTCTGTTGATTGGCTAAACTCAGGGTCTAAAACAACTGGATCATCCACTGGACACTATGGACCTATAGTCAATGAGGAAAATCACACAACCGAACTCTAAGGATGTGCTAAGTGACAGATAATAGTGGTAATTCATTCAATAAAGATGTTATACAGGTTAATTGTTCCTTCATTGTTCCAGCAGCAGCAAAATAGGATTCCGAGACCGGATGCGGATGAACAACTCTCGTTCGTCCCAGGCGATCCGGAACAAGGCATCCCCTCTGCCTCCCGGGACGAGTTTCCGCCAGTCGCCCAGCACGGAGAACGTACCAGAAGCCACCAGTCCCGGGAAGGTGCAGAAGAGCTGGAGCTTCAACGACCGCACGCGGTTCCGCACCTCCCTACGACTCAAACCCAGACCTCCTGCAGACGGTGGGAACTTTACTCACTCTCACGCGCATGCATATATACAGTATATACACATACAGCGGGGTCTGAAATGATTGACACCCCCTTGATAAAGATGAGCAAAAATGTCTATGAAAAATTTGGGAAATTCAATTATTTTAGACAAATACAACTGCTTAGACAAAGAGATTTAGTTTAACAAGCAGTACTTTTTTTCTCAAAAGGGTAGGGGTCAAAATTGATACCCCTGTTTTCAATACCTTGCAAGGATAAAGGCACTGATATCCTTAGTCTGAGCTTATGGACAGCCCTCTTCAATATAAACCACAGGTTTTCAATGGGTTTCAAGTCCGGAGACGGAGATGGCCATTGCAAATTGTTGATTTTGTGGCCAATTAACCATTTCTTTGTGGATTTTGATGTGTTCTTGGGGTTAGTGTCTTGCTGGAAGATCCACTTGCACAACCACTGGTGTGCGTGGCCTAAGAGCTCTATTTTCATGTCATCCAACAAATGTAAATGCCTGGAATTTGCTGAACAGCATTGACACTTGGATTGGAACCAGGTGCTTTGGTCAGATGACATGAAAATAGAACTCTTTGGCCACGCATACCAGTGGTCGGTTTGGCATCGAAATGAGAATGCATGAGCAGAAAATAACCCCGTACCTACTGTAAAATATGGTGATGGATCTTTGATGTTATGGGGCTATTTTGCTTCTACTGGTCCTGGGGCCTTTGTTAAGGTCAACCGCATCATCATGAACTTTACCCAGTACCAGGACATTTTACCCAAAAACATGGTTGCCTCTGCCAGGAGGCTGAAACTTGGCCACAAGTGGATCTTCCAGCAAGACAACCCCAAGCACACATCAAAATCCACAAAGAAATTGGCCACAAAATCAACATTTTGAAATGGCCATCTCAGCCTCCAGACTTGAAACCCATTGAATAATATGCCATTTAGCAGACGCTTTTATCCAAAGCGACTTACAGTTGTGCGTGCATAATTTTTTTTTGTGTGTATGGGTGGTCCCGGGGATCGAACCCACTACCTTGGCGTTACAAGCACCGTGCTCTACCAGCTGAGCTACAGAGGACCACAGGAAAACCTGTGCTTTGAATTGAAGAGGGCAGTCATTAAGCGCAGACAAAGGATATCAAGGATCTGGAAGGATTCTGTATGGAGGAATAGTCTAAGATCCCTCCCAATGTGTTCTCCAATCTCATAAAACATTTTAGAAAAAGTATCCGTGCTGTTATCCTCGCAAGGTGAGGTATTGAAAGGTATTGAAAACAGGGGTGTCAATAATGTTGACCTCTACTTTTTTTTAGTTTTACAAAATGTATTTCTCAGAGCAATTGTATTAGTATAAAATAATATAATTAGCAAACAATAAAGCTCAGTATTTTAAATATTTATTTTATAGTAATTTTTGCTAATCTTTATCAAGGGTGTCAATCATTTCAGACCCCACTGTATATACATAGGCACATACTCACAGGCACGGTCTCTCTCATGTATATACTTGTACCGTCTATAAAATACTAATTTGTGCGCACACACTCTCACCCTGTTGTTGCCCTGTCCCCTGTTGTTGCCCTGTCCCCTGTTGTTGCCCTGTCCCCTGTTGTTGCCCTGTCCCCTGTTGTTGCCCTGTCCCCTGTTGCTGCCCTGTCCCCTGTTGCTGCCCTGTCCCCTGTTGCTGCCCTGTCCCCTGTTGTTGCCCTGTCCCCTGTTGTTGCCCTGTCCCCTGTTGTTGCCCTGTCCCCTGTTGCTGCCCTGTCCCCTGTTGCTGCCCTGTCCCCTGTTGTTGCCCTGTCCCCTGTTGCTGCCCTGTCCCCTGTTGTTGCCCTGTCCCCTGTTGTTGCCCTGTCCCCTGTTGTTGCCCTGTCCCCTGTTGCTGTCCTGTCCCCAGTGGAAGGAGTAGGGGAGGACAGTGTTGAGGACAAACCATATTGTGATGTGGCCATGGAGGAAGTGATCCCAGCAGTGAAGACCTTGATACGGGCTGTCAGGTGAGTCATACAACCTCTCTCACAGCACCCCTACCTGTACCCACAGGGTATCTACTGGTTCACAGAACCCTTACCTGTACCCACAGGGTACCTACTGGCCCACAGCACCCCTATTTGTACCCACAGGGTATCTACTGGCCCACAGCACCCCTACCTGTACCCACAGGGTACCTACTGGCCCACAGCACCCCTATTTGTACCCACAGGGTATCTACTGGCCCACAGCACCCCTACCTGTACCCACAGGGTATCTACTGGCCCACAGCACCCCTGCCTGTACCCACAGGGTACCTACCGGCCCACAGCACCCCTACCTGTACCCACAGGGCACATACTGGCCCACAGCACCCCTACCTGTACCCACAGGTTACCTACTGCCCCACAGCACCCCTACCTGTACCCACAGGTTACCTACTGGCCCACACCACCCCTACCTGTACCCACAGGTTACCTACTGGCCCACAGCACCCCTACCTGTACCCACCGGTTACCTACTGGCCCACAGCACCCCTACCTGTACCCACAAGGTACCTACTGGCCCACAGCACCCCTGCCTGTACCCACAGGTTACCTACTAGCCCACAGCACCCCTACCTGTACCCACAGGGTACATACTGGCCCACAGCACCCCTACCTGTGGAACCAGGTCACCTGTCTCCTCTCTGGTCCTCAAGTCGCCACAGTACTTGGGTCTACAATACTTCCTGTAATTGTGGCTGTAGTAAGATGAATGCCCAGCTCCTCCAGTGGGCTCTGGCCGTTTGCAGTTTCAGCTGACGGTAGGGAAACGTCCAGTTTAGCATGGTAACTGAGCCTTCCTGCCGCACGCCGGGTTCCCAGCTCTGATCAGCAAAATTGTGATGTGTCCTCACTCAAATTTTTTTGCATAAAGCTTACTTCATATTTTTGATTTAAAAATAAATAATAATCTCACTGCATCAGAGATAGCATACACAAACGTTTTGGCTTTACAGCCTTCTTCAGTGTGCTGGTACAACTCGTTTTAATTGAAAACAGCATTTATAGGGAACACAGGTTCTAATCAGGGTTGCCACTCATCTGCCAATCAGGGATGTGGCTTCTCTCGTCTACCTGAATACTTCTCTAGTCTACTGGAATACTTCTCTAGTCTTCCTGAATACTTCTCTAGTCTACCTGAATACTTCTCTAGTCTTCCTGAATACTTCTCTAGTCTACCTGAATACTTCTCTAGTCTACTGGAATACTTCTCTAGTCTTCCTGAATACTTCTCTCGTCTACCTGAATACTTCTCTAGTCTACTGGAATACTTCTCTAGTCTTCCTGAATACTTCTCTAGTCTACCTGAATACTTCTCTAGTCTACCTGAATACTTCTCTAGTCTACCTGAATACTTCTCTAGTCTACCTGAATACTTCTCTAGTCTTCCTGAATACTTCTCTAGTCTACTGGAATACTTCTCTAGTCTTCCTGAATACTTCTCTCGTCTACCTGAATACTTCTCTAGTCTACTGGAATACTTCTCTAGTCTACCTGAATACTTCTCTAGTCTACCTGAATACTTCTCTAGTCTACCTGAATACTTCTCTAGTCTACCTGAATACTTCTCTAGTCTACCTGAATACTTCTCTAGTCTTCCTGAATACTTCTCTAGTCTACCTGAATACTTCTCTAGTCTACTGGAATACTTCTCTAGTCTTCCTGAATACTTCTCTCGTCTACCTGAATACTTCTCTAGTCTACTGGAATACTTCTCTAGTCTTCCTGAATACTTCTCTAGTCTACCTGAATACTTCTCTAGTCTACCTGAATACTTCTCTAGTCTACCTGAATACTTCTCTAGTCTACCTGAATACTTCTCTAGTCTACCTGAATACTTCTCTAGTCTACCTGAATACTTCTCTAGTCTACCTGAATACTTCTCTAGTCTTCCTGAATAATTCTCTAGTCTACCTGAATACTTCTCTAGTCTTCCTGAATACTTCTCTAGTCTACCTGAATACTTCTCTAGTCTACCTGAATACTTCTCTAGTCTACCTGAATACTTCTCTAGTCTACCTGAATACTTCTCTAGTCTTCCTGAATACTTCTCTAGTCTTCCTGAATAATTCTCTAGTCTACCTGAATACTTCTCTAGTCTTCCTGAATACTTCTCTAGTCTACCTGAATACTTCTCTAGTCTACCTGAATACTTCTCTAGTCTACCTGAATACTTCTCTAGTCTACCTGAATACTTCTCTAGTCTACCTGAAATCTTCTCTAGTCTACCTGAAATCTTCTCTAGTCTACCTGAAATCTTCTCTAGTCTACCTGGTTCCTGGCTCTGACCTTGTCTGTCATGTCAGTCAGTCAGGTGCTGGATGCCAGGTGACCGTGGATCCATGTTAGTGATACACTGTACATTTCTGAACTTGAGCACAGCACGCGACAAGAAGTTGCCACCATCACTCCCACTAATTGGACAACTTTTGCAAATGTTTAGTTGTCTGAGTGAGGGAAATGCTGTAAATTAAGAGGATGTATTTTGAAAGATTAGACGTTGAGGATTATAATAAATACTGCTTTGATGTCATACAAGCAAACACCCGTGAGTCCAAATGGGCACTTCACATTTCCATATCATAAAACTCATGTCATATACAGTGTCAAGGTTTATGATCACTATGTTTGATGTACAGTTACAAGATGACATGGCGTCATACCCTGGGTTGAGCCTATGTTTGTCTGTTGTGAAGAAACTTTGCAACGGAACATGCACCTGAATACACACACACTCATTTTTATGCTCACCAAAATGACGATCTCTAGTTCCCCAACGGCACAGCTAGGAGAGCTCAAAAAAGCACCTTATAGTTGAAGACTTTCAGTCATAAAAGTTCATAGAAATGATTTAGGAACTGTGCACACTTTAGAGAGGTGTGTGGCCACTTGGAGACACCAGTTAGTCCTCTCTAGTTAATTTCCCCATAATCTCCAAACTGTTCTCTTTCAATTGCTACCATGCTTATGCTTTTTATATTTCTTCTGTAAAATACATTTCACTGTAGCCCTATCCATATAGGCCAATTCCCACGAGTGTAAAGGGTTAAAAGCAGAGTGTAGTGTGTATGCTGAAGTATAAACACCTTTCTATGCCCATGAGAAAACAATATTAGAAAAACTATAACCCACTGGACACACACTGGTTGAATTTCAATGAAATTACGGTGAACCAATGTGGAATAGACGTTGAATTGACGTCTGTGCCCAGTGTGAAGGAATAAGGAATCAAGGAAAGAATGGTGTGAGGGAATGAGAGAAACACAGAGCAAAGCTACACACTAAATAACAGGCTCTGTGTTTAAGCATGTCAATATCCTGGAGGACTACCTATATCCCTCTACACGCGCACACACACACACACACGCACACACGCACACTGGTGCATTCACGGACACACACACATACACGCACACACACACACTGGTGCATACACGCACACACACACACTGGTGCATACACACACACACTGGTGCATACACGCACACACACACGCACACACGCACACTGGTGCATACACGGACACACACACATACACGCACACACACACACACGCACACTGGTGCATACACGGACACACACACATACACGCACACACACACACACACACGCACACACGCGCACTGGTGCATACACGGACACACACACATACACGCACACACACGCACACACACACGCACACACGCACACTGGTGCATTCACAGACACGCATACACACACACACGTTTTCCACTGAGGGAGGCAGAAAAAACTATTGCCAGCAAACATCTGTCAGTGAGGCAGGTAGGTTGGTCTGTGGGGATTTGGTGTGAGTGGATTATATTGAATCACTAACATGTCCCTAGGGTATATTATACTGAATCACTACCTGGTCCCTAGGGTATATTATATTGAATCACTACCTGGTCCCTATGGTATATTATACTGAATCACTACCTGGTCCCTAGGGTATATTATACTGAATCACTACCTGGTCCCTAGGGTATATTATACTGAATCACTACCTGGTCCCTAGGGTATATTATACTGAATCACTACCTCATTCAACCATACAGACACACAGCATCTTTCATATTGCGTCAGACTGTTTGTGTTTCCATGTATACACTGTGTGTAGTATAGTATTGTCAGGTCGTGTTGTAGGTGTGGTGTAGGAATCAAACGCAGGAAGCAGACTGAATTCCAAAAAGCTGTATTCCTGCCTAAACACAGGCAACAGGACGAAATAAGCCTGACAGCAAAATACGCACGAAGGCGAAAAGACAATGCGCACAAACAGGTGCGTCAGGATGAAATAAGTGCACACACAAGTGCAACGAACGCTCCAGCAAACAGTGGAGAAAATAACGCTCAACCGAGCAATACACAGACTGACGGTAACAATCACACACAACACAAGACAAACACAACGAGAAACTTATAGGACACTAATTACTACAAAACAGAAACAGGTGTAGAAACAAACAGACAAAAGCAAACGAACATGAAACATCAATCGGTGGCAGCTAGAATTCGGAGACGACGAACGCCGAAGCCTGCCCGAACAAGGGAGAGAGGCAGCCTCGGCCGAAACCGTGACAGTACCCCCCTTGACGCCGGCGGCTCCAGACGCGCGCCGACTCCGGCCTTGGGGACGACCCGGAGGCCGCGGCGCAGGGCGCGTCGGATACCCCCCGATGGAATTCCGTCAGGAGCGACGGGTCCAAGATGTCTCTCCTCGGCACCCAGCACCGCTCCTCCGGACCGCACCCTCCCACTCCACTAGATACTGAAGACCCCCTCTCCGACGTCTAGAATCCAAGATGGATCTCACGGTGTACGCCGGTACCCCTCGATGTCCAACGGGGCCGGGGGGTCTCCAAGATCTCATGTTCTTGGAGTGGGCCTGCTACCACCGGCCTGAGAAGGGACACATGGAACGAGGGGTTAATAAACTTATACTCAACTGGTAACTGTAATCTATAACATACCTCGTTCAACCTTCTCAGGACTTTAAATGGCCCTACAAACCGCCGACCCAGCTTCCGACAGGGCAGGCGGAGGGGCAGGTTTCTGGCAGAGAGCCAGACTCGATCTCCAGGTGCGTACACTGGCCCCTCACTGCGGTGTAGGTCGGCGCTCGTCTTCTGTCGACGTATGGCACGCTGCAGATGGACGTGTGCAGCGTCCCACGTCTCCTCCGAGCGCCGCACCCACTCATCCACAGCGGGGGCCTCGATCTGGCTCTCATGCCATGGTGCCAGAACCGGCTGGTACCCCAAAACACACTGAAAAGGGGTTAGTTGGGTGGAGGAGTGGCGGAGAGAGTTCTGTGCCATCTCGGCCCAGGGCACATATCTCGCCCACTCCTCCGGCCGATCCCGGCAGTACGTTCTGAGAAACCTACCCACATCCTGGTTAACGCGCTCCACCTGCCCATTACTCTCCGGGTGGTAACCCGAGGTGAGGCTCACCGAGACCCCCAACCGCTCCATAAAAGCTCTCCAGACTCTGGAGGTGAATTGGGGACCTCGGTCAGCCACAATGTCCTCGGGCACCCCGTAGTGCCGGAACACATGGGTGAATATAGCTCGGCGGTCTGCAGGGCAGTAGGAAGACCCGGCATGGGGAGCAAACGACAGGCCTTAGAGAACCGGTCCACAACGACCAGGATGGTAGTATTCCCTTGAGAGAGGGGAAGGTCAGTTATAAAATCCACCGAGAGGTGGGACCATGGTCGTTGTGGAACGGGCAGGGGCAGTAACTTACCCCTAGGCAGATGTCTAGGCGCCTTACACTGGGCGCACACCGAGCAGGAGGAAACATAAACCCTCACATCCCTGGCCAACGTGGGCCACCAATATTTGGCACTAAGACAGTGCACTGTCCGGCCGATACCCGGGTGTCCAGAGGAGGGTGACGTGTGAGCCCAATAGATCAATCGATCCCGACACTCGAGCGGAACATACTTCCGACCCTCCGGGCATTGTGGTGGACTAGGGTCGGTGCGTAATGCCCGCTCGAGCTCAGAATCGAGCTCCCACACCACCGGTGCCACTAGACACGACTCCGGCAGTATGGGAGTGGGCTCCACGAACCTCTCCTCCCCCGTCATACAGCCGAGACAGCGCATCTGCCTTCCCGTTTTGTGACCCAGGGATGTAGGTGATCTTAAAAGAGAAACGGGTCAAAAACATACTCCATCTAGCCTGCCGAGGGTTCAGCCTCCTCGCTGCCCGGATGTACTCCAGGTTACGGTGGTCCGTCAAAATGAGGAAAGGGTGTTGAGCCCCCTCAAGCCAGTGCCTCCACACCTTAAGGGCCTGTACCACAGCTAACAGCTCCCTGTCCCCTATGTCATAATTTCGCTCCGCCGGGCTGAGCTTCTTGGAATAGAAGGCACAGGGGCGGAGTTTAGGTGGCGCGCCTGACCGTTGTGAAAGCACGGCGCCAATACCGGCCTCAGACGCGTCCACCTCTACCTGAAATGGTAAAGAGGGATCCGGATGCGCCAGCACCGGAGCCGAGGTAAACAGGTCCTTCAGCCTCCCAAACGCCCTGTCCGCCTCGACTGACCACTGCAGACGCACCGGACCCCCCTTCAAGAGAGACGTGATGGGAGCTGCCACTTGCCCAAAACCCCGGATAAACCTCCGGTAGTAATTCGCAAACCCCAAAAACTGCTGCACCTCTTTCACAGTGGTTGGTGTTTGCCAATTACGCACGGCCGACGCCTTCGGTCTACCTCCATCTTCACCCCTGACGCGGACAACTGATACCCCAAAAAGGAGATAGACTCCTGGAAAAACAGACACTTCTCTGCCTTCACATACAGGTCGTGCTCCACCAGCCTCCGCAACACTCTGCGCACCAGGGCCACATGCTCGACACGGGTAGGTGAGTACACGAGAATGTCATCTATGTACACAACGACTCCCTGTCCCTGCATGTCCCTGAAGATCTCATCCACAAATGATTGGAAAACCGACGGAGCATTCATCAACCCGTATGGCATGACTAGATACTCGTAATGGCCCGAGGTGGTACTAAAGGCTGTTTTCCATTCATCATCCTTCTTGATGCGCACCAAGTTGTACGCGCTCCTGAGATCTAATTTCGTGAAGAAACGCGCCCCATGCAACGACTCAGTCATGGTCGCAATCAGCGGGAGTGGATAACTATACTTCACCGTAATCTGATTGAGACCACGGTAATCGATGCACGGACGCAAACCACCATCCTTCTTCTTCACGAAAAAGAAACTCGAGGACGCGGGGAAGTGGACGGCCGTATGTATCCTTGTCTCAGCGATTCGTCTATGTAAATCTCCATAGCTTTCTTCTCCTCCTGAGACAGAGGATACACATGACTCCGTGGGAGCGCAGCTCCTGCCTGAAGGTTTATCGCACAATCCCCCTGCCTATGGGGTGGCAACCGCGTCGCCCTCGCCTTACTAAACGCGATAGCCAAATCCCCATACTCAGGTGGAATGTGCAATGCGGGCACCTGGTTTGGACTCTCCACCGAGGTAGCCCCTACGGAAACGCCCAAACATCTACCCACACACTGAGCAGACCACTCCATCAGAGCCCTCTCCTGCCACGAAATCACTGGGTTATGGGTACTCAACCAGGGCATGCCCAGCACCACCGGATACGCAGGAGAGTCAATCAGGAACAGCTGAATCATCTCCTGATGATCCCCCTGCGCACACATCCTAAGTGGCGCCTTGACCTCCCTGATCAAGCCCGTACCCAACGGACGACTATCTAGGGCGTGAACGGGAAAAGGAACATCAACAGGAATGAGGGGAATCCCTAACGCTAAACAAAACTTTTTATCAATAAAATTCCCAGCTGCGCCTGAATCTACCAGCGCCTTATGCTGGGCATGAGGTGCTACCTGTGGAAAACATACAGGCATACAGAAATGGGCAACAGAGAGCTCTGGGTGAGTGGGGCGCCTACTCACCTGGAAGGAATCCCCAGTGCGGGACCTGTCGTCATTTCCCCCTAGGAGGCCATCCCCAGCACCTAGCCGCGGTGTGTCCTCCCCGACCACAGTTGGTGCAGTGGATGGACCCCCTAGTCTGCCGACTCCTCCTATCTCTAGCGCCAGCGCCCCGAGCTCCATAGGACACGGCTCGGATGCGCTGGAGGATGGAATGGACGGACCCCCTCAGGACGTCCGCGGGTAGCCAATAGGTTATCTAACCTGATTGACATGTCGACCAGCTGGTCGAAAGTGAGACTGGTGTCCCTACAGGCCAGCTCCCGACGGACGTCCTCTCTGAGGCTACATCGGTATAGATCGATGAGGGCCCGCTCATTCCACCCTGCATCTGCCGCTAGAGTACGGAATTCGAGTGCGAATTCCTGGGCACTCCTCCTCCCCTGCCTGAGGAAGACCAGACGCTCCCCGCCGCTCCCTCCGGGGATGGTCGAACACCGCCCTAAAGCGGCGGGAGAACTCGGTGTATGTAATAGTCGTGGCGTCGATCTTCCTCCACTCCGCGTTGGCCCACTCCAACGCTTTACCGGCCAGGCAGGAGATCAGGGCGGACACGCTCTCATGCCCTGAAGGTGCCGGATGTACTGTGGCCAGGTACAGCTCTACCTGGAGCAGGAATCCCTGACACCCAGCTGCGGTCCCGTCGTAGGACCTCGGGAGAGATAGTCGGACTCCGCGAGGTTCCGGCGCTGGACTGGGTGGGCTGGCCGATGGTGCTGGCAGGGCGGCTGGCGGTGGAGGCGGACCCCAGCCTCGGAGGGTGGTCATCACCTCCTGCAGGGCGGCCCCCATCTGCAGGAGCTGCTCTTGCTGTTCCCGAACCTGGGTTTCCAGTCTTGAATGTGCTGCTTCGGCTCCTGCTGATTCCATACTGTAGGGTGTGTGATTCTGTCAGGTCGTGTTGTAGGTGTGGTGTAGGAATCAAACGCAGGAAGCAGACTGAATTCCAAAAAGCTGTATTCCTGCCTAAACACAGGCAACAGGACGAAATAAGCCTGACAGCAAAATACGCACGAAGGCGAAAGACAATGCGCACAAACAGGTGCGTCAGGGATGAAATAAGTGCACACACAAGTGCAACGAACGCTCCAGCAAACAGTGGAGAAAATAACGCTCAACCGAGCAATACACAGACTGACGGTAACAATCACACACAACACAAGACAAACACAACGAGAAACTTATAGGACACTAATTACTACAAAACAGAAACAGGTGTAGAAACAAACAGACAAAAGCAAACGAACATGAAACATCAATCGGTGGCAGCTAGAATTCCGGAGACGACGAACGCCGAAGCCTGCCCGAACAAGGGAGAGAGGCAGCCTCGGCCGAAACCGTGACAAGTATGCTGTAGGTGTGAGGGGTTATGTGAGTGCATGTGTCTGTACTGTATGAAAGGGATAGTGGATTAGGACTGGATTCATTTGAGGGTGGGCCCTAGTTAGTACCATGCTTGCACATGAAAGCGTAAACGTTATTACCTTACAAAGATACCAACAGAATCAGCCAGGTAGGACATACTGAACTGTTGTGGCTTTGTGAGTAGTTACTGAATAATATGCTAATAGTTTTTCCCATTGTTACAATTATTTATTTACACATAACTGCCAAAATAAAGGAAACACCAACATAGTGTTTTAATGACAGAATGCTGACTTGCATATTCAGTGCTGACTTGCATATATTTGGTCCAGATCTCAACTTTTCGGTACCGATGCTATCTAAAGTGCTTCTCCATTTCCCCACCTGTAGATAATGATATAGTGCCAACTATGCCCCTATGCCAGGTAGCAGGTAGTAATAGGGGCATACTTCAGGCTGACCATGTATTAATATAACCATAACATGCGATCAAGAGAGACTCAGCACTTTGAAAAACCCCTTTCATTCTTTTTCTTTTTCATTCCTTTCTACTGTTCCTTACCCTTTCTTTAATCCACACCTGAGACCAGCCCTGGCAGAAAAAAATATGCTTCTACCTGCAAATTTAAAAAATACACCCTGCAAAAATCCATCCCAAGTCATCAACAATGCATCACGAGTGCTGTGTGAGGAAGGAAGGAAGGAAGGAGGGAGGAAGGGTGTCGACCACCACCCCTCTTTTCCTACGTTTCCCCTTCTGCTGAAGAACAGAAGAGAGAGGGAAAGAGAGAGGGAAAGAGAGATGGAGAGAGAGTTTATGTGTCTGCCATCATAACTCTAGAGTGCAGCACACAGCACTAAACTGCCGTTGCACATGCAAGCTGTTCAGTCGCCACGTTACACCCTTCCTCCTTCCTGTGTGTGCCACAGGGCTGTGATGTGGTGTGTGTGTGTGTTTCACCAACACGCTGACATTAAAGCGGCCTTAGCCGGTCTGTGTGTGAGAGATAGGGTTTCCTCATAAAACAGCCCCCCTCCTCACCCGCCTTGCCCCCCTTCCACTCTCTACCCACTCCAACTCACAGAGCAATCCATCACGGTGTGGGATGACCGGTTAAAGTGCTTCTGTTTTGCGATGCTAACATTTGGAGTTTCCTGTATTCTGCCGAGCCAGCACCTTAGGATCCGGGCGAGGGGGGGAGTAGTACAGCCAGCCGCTTCTACTCTCAGTCTCTCCTATAGTGTGACAAGCAGACAAAACTCTGCCCAAAGCAGTACTGTTGTTGGCCTTGACACTATTGTACAGGATGTGCTTGGTCAACACTCTTCAGCCACAACGCACCCTTTACTTCTCTCTAGGAAAGGGCAACTATTGGTGGAGGGAGGATGTGAATAAGATTATCTTTGTGCACTGGGGAGTCTGAGCATCTGTCTCTGCCTGTGCTGTCCCCCCACCACACACACACAGCTGTCTCACTGAGAGGAGAGGGGTTAGACTAGACACACACAGGGGTCAACCTCTTGTGGTGTGTGTGTGTGTGTTAGAGAGAGAGCACTAATAGCTGACTTAGCAAAGGGCCAGGGTGTTCAGAAAACCGAGTGTGTCACAAGGTTGTCGATTAGAGATATGTATACAGTAAGTATTCTATACATGGCTCTATGTTTCTCATTGGTAATACAAGAGCAATGTCATTGTCAAAGGTCACAACAAAGAGGAATCCCTGTGGTACTCTCCAGTGGTTTCCTTTTATGAGGCTATTTGTGAATGATATTGGTAAGGTCACTTTGACTGTAAATCCCACTTAATCACACCTATGTAGTTACACTGATGAAGCACAGGACTCGTTTCATGGTTAAACGCTTTTGCAGTATTCACAGGTTTCTTTCTGCAGTGTGAGGCACACACTGGCGACACATTCTAGTAGATTTCTACTAATGTTTGTGTGTGTGTGTGTGTAGGATTCTGAAGTTCCTGGTGGCCAAGAGGAAGTTTAAGGAGACTCTGCGTCCGTACGACGTGAAGGACGTCATAGAGCAGTACTCTGCTGGACACCTGGACATGCTGGGGAGGATCAAGAGTCTACAAACCAGGTACACACACATACATACACAGCCTACAACAGTTGGAAACACAGTGGATTCATACCCCACACACTCCATCACCAGTACTAACCATACCACCAGTAAATGAACCATTTTGATAGATGGTTGTTGATTGTTGTGTGTTGTCCTGGTCCTCCCCAGAGTGGATCAGATAGTGGGTCGAGGATCGTCCTACCAGCCGGATAATAAGAAGGTGAGGAGTGAGAAGGGAGAGAAGACCCCTCCAGAACTGGACCTTATGGACGAGCTCAGTATGATGGGACGGGTCATTAAGGTGGAGAAACAGGTACAGAGCGCCAGTACGGTAGGACCTCAGCTCATCATCATGTTAACGCACGCCTTCTGCCACACCCACCACCTAAGCCCCATTTTGAGGCAGGAAAAACCCTGATTATCAATGCATGGCTTTCATGATAGAATATTAACCCAATGTAATATAGGGGTGATGTGACTGCATGATCGCTCAGGTGCTTAGACAGTATACTTCTGAGTGAAGGTGGGTGGGAAACACTTCATTTACATTACAGACCTGTTTCAAATGGTATTTGCCTGGAGATTAATTATTTAGGTCATTCTTTGGTAATTACTATGTAATGACCTTTTCATATAGTTTGTTAGAAAATACCAGGTAAATGATAGACGTTTTTATTTTTACAGTCTATCTGACCTTATTATTCCATTGTGTATATTAGTACAAAACATAGCTAGTACTAATAACATAGTTGAACATTACATTTTTGTGACTTACGTTTATCTTGTGATTCTTGTATAGCGTTTTTATCTTATTGTTTCGTCGGTGTGTACAGGTGCAGTCGATAGAGAACAAGCTGGACCTCCTTCTTAACTTCTACACACAGTGTCTGAAGAAAGGCTCGTCCAACTTCACCCTGTCCTCCCTGTTAGAACCAGACCTGACGTCAGACTACCACAGCCCCACGGACCACCGCGACCTCTTCCCCTCTGCCAACACACTCAACATCTCCCACTCAGATTCCAGCAATATGGAGTGACTGGTAGTGTACTCACTGACTGGGGCTGAGGCTGGGGCTGGGGCGGGTATGAACTGGGCCCACCGCTAGACCCTCACCTCAATGTATTTAAGTCCTGAGATGTCATGTCACCATACTGGACTGTAGCAGCACCCCCGGAGCAACCCTCTATGCACATATCTCTTTGAAGTTGTAACCATTGACCTTTCCACTGATCACCAAACCAATTTGATTCCTAACATAGAATCCTCTCCCTAGGAATTCACACTCCACACCTTAGAACCCACACTTCTTAGTTTAGACTGGTCTTCAAAATCCTTCCTCCCTCCACATCTTTAAAATCCTCTGCTCCAAATGTTAGAGCCACCACTAGTGGAGGATTCATCATACTATCCTCTCTCTATTGTAGTGCTGAGCGATTAACCGAAATGGTGGTTATTTCTCATCAGCGTCGGTTCAATTATTTGAATTCCATTTAGTTCAGTTTTTTTCAGTGAGCTCAATGTGCACATTATGTAGTTTCTCTAGAGATGAATCAGATTGCCCAAACTGTGCGATGTAGTAGGGAGTTGTAGTTTCCAACAGGCCAATGGACTACAAGGTGTCGAAAGTGTTCCACAGGGATGCTGGCCCATGTTGACTCCAATGCTTCGGTCAATCTGGAGGCGAAAGAAACGCACACCTGTTTAGGAGAGGTGCTGGCTAGCAGAGTAGAACACCTGTTTAGGAGAGGTGCTGGCTAGCGGAGTAGAACACCTGTTTAGGCGAGGTACTGGCTAGCGGAGTAGAACACCTGTTTAGGAGAGGTGCTGGCTAGCGGAGTAGAACACCTGTTTAGGAGAGGTGCTGGCTAGCAGAGTAGAACACCTGTTTAGGAGAGGTGCTGGCTAGCAGAGTAGAACACCTGTTTAGGAGAGGTGCTGGCTAGCGGAGTAGAACACCTGTTTAGGAGAGGTGCTGGCTAGCGGAGTAGAACACCTGTTTAGGAGAGGTGCTGGCTAGCGGAGTAGAACACCTGTTTAGGAGAGGTGCTGGCTAGCGGATTAGAACACCTGTTTAGGAGAGGTGCTGGCTAGCAGAGTAGAACACCTGTTTAGGCGAGGTGCTGGCTAGCGGAGTAGAACACCTGTTTAGGCGAGGTGCTGGCTAACGGAGTAGAACACCTGTTTAGGAGAGGTGCTGGCTAACGGAGTAGAACACCTGTTTAGGAGAGGTGCTGGCTAACGGAGTAGAACACCTGTTTAGGAGAGGTGCTGGCTAACGGAGTAGAACACCTGTTTAGGAGAGGTGCTGGCTAGCGGAGTAGAACACCTGTTTAGGAGAGGTGCTGGCTAGCGGAGTATAACACTTTAAAAAGAAAAGGAGAGGCTCACACGCAATCATTTAATAACCAATGTTTCAACAGCCAAGCGGTCTTCATTACATTTTTGTCATTTAGCAGACGCTCTTATCCAGAGCAATTAGGGTTAAGTGCCTTGCTCAAGGGCACATCGACAGATTTTTCCACCTAGTCGACTCGGGGATTAGAACCAGCGACCTTTCGGTTACTGGCACAACGCTCTTAACCACTAAGCTACCTGCCGCCCCATCAGGGTAAAGCTCCAATACTTCCCACAGTTGTCAAGTTGGCTGGATTTCCTTTGGGTGGTGGACCATTCTTGATACACGTGGGAAACTGTTAAACTCTTGACACACTCAAACCGGTGCGCCTGCACCTACTATCATACCCCGTTCAAAGGCGCTTAAATCTTTTGCCTTGCCCATTCACCCTCTGAATGGCACACATACACAATCCATGTCTCAATTGTCTCAAGACTTAGAAATCCTTCTTTAACCTGTCTCCTCCCCTTCATCTACACTGATTGAAGTGGATTTAACAGGAGACATCAATAAGGGATCATAGCTTTCACCTGGATTCACCTGGTCAGTCTACGTCATGGAAAGAGCAGGTGTTCCTACTTTAAAAAACTACTAAAATAATGATTTTATCAGACAGCATAGGCAGCAGCTCTATAGAGATGAGATGATGACTTGGAATGAAATAATAGTCATCAAATTAAACACATTTAATTTACACAACTGATGGTTAATAAGTGATAAATTATGGTTATAAGTGATAAGCAGTAATGGGCAGTCACTACCATCATGGTACTTTTATTAATTGTTTTATTCTGTATTGGTATAGCATTCAACCCACATAATGCATAGTGTATTTCATGTTTTAAAAAATTATCGAAATCGAAAACCATGATTATTTTTTAATAATCGAGCCGAAACCGACCAACCTCAAAAAGTACTAATCGCTCAGCACTACTCTATTTCCAAACCAGCACCCATCAACCATTACCACCCCTCACCTCTGTTTTCACCCACACCTTCCTCCCATCATCCCCTTCTCCTCCATGTTCTCTCCATTCTCATCTCGCCATGATAGTCCTAACCAACCCTAACCCATCCTCAAGCGAACATTGCCAGTGGCAATGGCCACAAGAGGGAACCTAGACACTGGCCACCAGAGGGAACCTAGACACTGGTCACCAGAGAGAACATGGACACTGGCCACCAGAGAGAACATGGACACTGGCCACCAGAGAGAACATAGACACTGGCCACCAGAGAGAACATGGACACTGGCCACCAGAGAGAACATAGACACTGGCCACCAGAGAGAACATGGACACTGGCCACCAGAGAGAACATAGACACTGGCCACCAGAGAGAACATGGACACTGGCCACCAGAGGGAGCATAGACACTGGCCACCAGAGGGAACATGGACACTGGCCACCAGAGGGAACATGGACAATGGCCACCAGAGGGATCATGGACACTGGCCACCAGAGGGAGCATAGACACTGGCCACCAGAGGGAACATGGACACTGGCCACCAGAGGGAGCATGGACAATGGCCACCAGAGGGAGCATGGACACAGGCCACCAGAGGGAACATGGACACTGGCCACCAGAGGGATCATGGACACTGGCCACCAGAGGGAACATGGACACTGGCCACCAGAGGGAACATGGCAGCTGGCCACCAGAGGGTGCCATCTGAGCAGATTCCTGACCGAATCTGCTCTCCGCACACCTCTCTGTCTCAGTCCCTCTGGGGTAAAAGAAGAAGAAAAGAGAGCGAACAACTACTACTTGACAACAAAACCAGTTTCACTCACCAACGACGTAAAACATACTGTATCTATCTATGCCTGTTCCTAAACCTGCAACTGTAGATATAAACTTTTAACAAAGTTGGGGGTTTTGTAAATGTTTTACCAGATTCTGTGTTCCGGTATCAGTAATATTTTTTTCTTCTCCTGCTTTATTTGTTTATTTATTTGTAATCGGTAGACTTCCAGATGAACGAGTGAAGAACTGCTGCAGCTCTCCAACATTCAGGACATTAGCTTTGTTTTAGGGTTATTTCGGTTCTAGTTTGTCAGCCTCTGATCTGTTGCTATAGGAGATGGACTGTCTCTGAACTTCTGATGAATGTACTGTGTGCCCAGGGTCTTTGCTGTCCCCTCCTCACCTCTCGTCTCCACTATACTGACCACAGCTCAACTCAACTCTCTTTCCAAGGCACTGCAAAGACTTCATGTCCCCCTCTACTCCACTGTGGGGCTACCCAGACCCCAAAATCGATGACTCAACGTGGATGGAAAGACGAAACCCACAGCCATATCACCAAAACATCAGCTCTCTCACCTTTCCCTCCTGTCCAGGTTGTTACATGGCACTCGTTCTTCCCTCGTCCTCATTAGAAGTATGTTGTCCTGAAAAGAAAGGGACTCACTAGGTTACGACAAGAGAGGAACTCAGGCTTCACATGTATGTGACACTTGTTTCATCCCTCATTGAAGTACGTCAATGCCCCTCTGACACAGTCCCCCAACTCATGATTCTCTCTGTAATTAAATGATAGGGAGAAACAGACTGACAAGTAGGAAGGCTCTTTATTTTCACAATCTGACTTCTGGAATGGGCACTCTCTCTCTTTCTCTCTCTAGCATTCCCTCATGGCATTCGCAAGAGACTTTATACACATCTTCACACAGGGTCAGGTTAACAGGGATATTGTATGTTTTCTACCCGTTGATCCCTTTAAAAACCTCTCTCTTGAAGCCCACCGCTCAGACATGCATGCTCCTCAGACCAGACCAAAGGGTAAGACAACACTGATCCCTGGTCAGATTGTAGAGGGTTGTGTCCCTCTCTCTGTATCAATACTCCTCCGTTCTCATCAGTCTTTGTTGCACAGTATCTCACTCCTGTGTTTCATGTCAGCTGGTTTAGGCCGGCCAATCAGCTCATGTCTATGATGAGATGTATTCCAAACCAATCAACTATCACACATTCGTAGGCTACGTTCCAAACATCGACACTAGCATACTACTTAGAATGCATGCACCAACCATAATAGCTTCAAAGCAGTGTGCTAGTGTGGATGTTGGACCAAAGCCTTAGTTTCTCTCATTGGAGATAAAGAGAGAACTCTTGTCTCGTTGGTTCGCCCCAAAACATTCACCTTCTCATGATGCACGTCCAGTGAACAGACTAAGTACTGTTTGTGTGTTGTAGCCAGTTGTGTGAATGCTGAATGGTTCGGCCAGGTGGTAGCTGATAAGATAATGCCTGGGAGGCATCCATCCATGTCAGTAGCATGATCTCTGGAACTGTAGCCTCGACTATCTATGCATGCGTATTAGCCAGTGGTTCGGCTTTATAATGACTTCTTTACTGCCTCTAACCATGGCAGAATTCAATGCAGAAGCCCTCCTTGCGTTATCTAGAATAGCTTGTCCACTTTAGCCATATGTTTATGGTTTACTGACCCTAAACAATGGTTCACTCATAGATATACTGTATGGAAATATTTTCTAATGGATAGAACTGGAGAACACGCACCCCAAAGTTATGTTCTTGTTCCTGCTGTAGTGGACACTATGGCAACCTGAAGAGAACCCAGTAATAATCCTAATCAGAAAAGTTCTCCTTTCTATTTTGTCTGCCATTTGTTTAGAGTTGATTTTTGTCCTATTTGTTCATACCTCCACTGTTTCTCCTTTGAGAGCTACAATGACATGTCAAATTTCTATGATTGTGTTTTTTAAAAATGCTTTTCATTGTTTAAAGCGAATGTAAGATTTCAGTCCATATGAATTTGTGTCCCATTGTTTGTGATATGATATCTTTAAAACCGTCAAATAAATGTAGCATTTTTGTCTAATCGAATCGACGACACGTGACTGTTCTCAGTTAGAGAATGTTAAGACACACTCTCTCACACACTCTCTCTCTCTCTCTCTCACACACACACACACACACACACACACCCTACACACACGTCATACATCAAGTCCCAGAGCTCAACGATTGATTTGACTGTCGTTACCCATAATTGCATCCGGCCCTAACAATGGAGGACATTTTCTTTTACTCAGAATTACAGTTCTGTTTTTAGCCAGTACAAGCAAGTCTCTGGCCCCATGAGAGGCTTGGACAAGTTAAATAGGTTCAATCAAGCCAGCAGTTAGTTGATTCAGGTGCATAAATGTTCCATTCAAAGCGACCGGAGATTCTGAGAAACACTTTACTCTTGGGAGATAACTCAATGGTACCATCAGGTGCTTTTGTTACAGTACATTGGCAACAACACGTTCATTATTGTTGGATGGTAAATAGATTTTTCTTATTGTGCTAAACAACAAGCCATGCCAAATTACATCAGATTGAAAAGTCCAACCAATTAATTGTTCATTCTGAGGTACACAGTACACACTAATCTATATTAAACCGCTGTGTTGCATGAAACGTGTTAGTTTCTAGAGTTGAATATCTTTATATTTTCTTTTCTGAGTGGATTCATGACATGAATGGTGCCTTCTGGGTCTTACTATCAATGGTGTTGAGTGGCTACAGGACAGAACCATATGCTTCATATTACATCACACAAATACAACTACTGGTTTGAGGAAGAAATCGCAGGGAATGTATATTTTCCTTTGCGATCTCAGTCCCTTATTACACTACAACATACAGTAGCTTGGACATGTTATTTTTTCCACAAGACTCTGATTACAGAAAGAAAACTGACTGGGATGAACGTGTCAATTGCAAATGGATTGATTTGAAATGTAACCATTGCTACTCTTATGTATTTAAATTCTGTCCCATTTTAAGCTGGGACAAGAGGCATGACCTTGAGCATCACACAATGACACTACTGTCCCGGCACGTCGCCCTGGCTTCCCATCATACGCATGTTGCCTAGATCATATGGCTTCCACACAACTACCTCGGAGCCCTGGCCACCTCTAATGGGGCATTAGCTTCTATAGGAACTGAGTTTAGCACATCTCTGAGCCCTGGCCACCTCTAATGGGGCATTAGCTTCTATAGGAACTGAGTTTAGCACATCTCTGAGCCCTGTCCACCTCTAACGGGGCACTAGCTTCTATAGGAACTGAGTTTAGCATATCTCTGAGCCCTGGCCACCTCTAACAGGGCACTAGCTTCTATAGGAACTGAGTTTAGCACATTTCTGAGCCCTGGCCACCTCTAACGGGGCACTAGCTTCTATAAGAACTGAGTTTAGCATATCTCTGAGCCCTGGCCACCTCTAACGGGGCACTAGCTTCTATAGGAACTGAGTTTAGCACATCTCTGAGCCCTGGCCACCTCTAATGGGGCACTAGCTTCTATAGGAACTGAGTTTAGCACATCTCTGAGCCCTGGCCACCTCTAATGGGGCACTAGCTTCTATAGGAACTGAGTTTAGCACATCTCTGAGCCCTGGCCACCTCTAACAGGGCACTATCTTCTATAGGAACTGAGTTTAGCACATCTCTGAGCCCTGGCCACCTCTAATGGGGCACTAGCTTCTATAGGAACTGAGTTTAGCATATCTCTGATATTCTAATCGACACGAATGCGATGCATGATCTAATCTAAAGTCTTCTTCTGCATGTACTTCTCTTTCTGTACCTTTAAGGATTCCATCACACCACTCACTCTGGCTGCGTCCCAAATGGCACCCTATTCCTTATAGTGCACTACTGTTGGCCCAGAGCCTGATGGGCCATGGTCAAAAGTAGTGCACTATATAGGGAATAGGGTGCCGTTTGGGATGGGCCCTCTGACTTGCTGCCATTCCAACATTCCATCCATCCTCCCTCCCTTCTAATGAAGGGAAACTATTGTTATGACGAGAACATTAACACAACGTCGAAGCAATAAAATAATGCTAACAAAATGTCTTCCGTGCAATTTCAATGATTGATGAAGTTACCGATGGAATAATAATGCTTTTCAGAGTTTTTATTTTCTAATTCACCTGATTTGGTTTCTGAAAGTGAAACCATAAAAAGCCTACTACTTGTTGAGAACTAATTTGACTAACTTATTAATTTATTTGTTTTAATAAAGTTATTTAATTGAATGTTATGTTGCCAGTCTCTCATTTGAGTAAGCCAGTCTTCTTTACCCTGCCTGCTTTGTCTACTGATAATGAGTAATGATTGGAGTACCTTTCTTGTATCAAATCGAACGTTGTCTCATTCCACTCTGGTAATAACATAGTTACTAATCTTGCCAATTACTTAACAACGTTAACATCATAGCTTGATGAAATAACCAAGTCCCAATGCAAAGACTAGAGAGGTCTACAGATACTTCCTTTCCCTGGGTAATTTTATTTATTTTTTCATGAATGGCAGGATGTTCATTCATGATTCTAATGTGTGTAGTGCACAGGTGTGGGTGTGGGTGGATGTGTTCAACTTCAGGAAGGTCAATCGTGGCACTTGAGTGTGCAGCTTGTAATGTAGATAACAAGTTCATCATTCTCTCCACAGGAACTCTGTATGTTCAGATACAGAATGTCTGCCTACCAAATGGCACCATATTTCCTATATAGTGCACTACTTTTGACTAGAACCCCATGGGCCCTGGTCAAAAATAGTGCACTATATAGGGAATAGGGTGCAATTTCAGACGCATCTTATGTCTTCCCATCCTCTATTTGTCAGCAGGTTGTCCAGACCATATGTCTTCACTTATCTCCGCCCAGTGGCTCCTCTCTCCGCTTCTCTCCATTCCCTTCATTCCTGGAGGGGTAGAATGTGGGATCCAGGCTCTTGATCCACATTCCTGAGAGAAGGACCCCCAGGCTGTGGTAATCCCCAGAGAAGGGGCACCGAAGGGAGGCTTTGGGCTGCTGTGAAGCTCCCTTCTGTGGGAGTGAGAGATAGAGGGGGATGATACACAGTTGGAAGGTTGAAGTTTCACAGCTTGCTGTTCGAAGTTACCACAATGTGCACAGTGTTAGAGGATGTCAGGCTCCCATCACTTTTACTCAGCAAACCAATAGCCCACAGGACAGGTTATGTGATTAGAAAAATACACCTGGCTGTCAAATTATACCGGTACTCTAAATGACAGGGTCTCCTGGTATTCCCTCATGCTGAAAGCATTAAAGAGTGATGAGAAGTTTATTTGTAATAATGATAATAAAAAAGGTGTCTAGTGGTGTCGACATGGTTAATCCAGTCAGGTGATAGGGCACCACATCTTCTCAGCCCAGCCCAGCTGTCTCATTTGATTCAGTTTTGTTTGATTAAGGTCTCGCTAAAGTCCAATGAACCAAACCCCCACATTCTTGGAAGACATATACAGTTGAAGTCGGAAGTTTACATACACTTAGGTTGGAGTCATTAAAACTCGTTTTTCAACCACTCCACACATTTCTTGTTAACAAACTATAGTTTTGTAAAGTTGGTTAGGACATCTACTTTGTGCATGACACAAGTAATTTTTCCAACAATTGTTTACAGACAGATTATTTCACTTATTTCCAAATGCCTGAAGGTACCACGTTCATCTGTACAAACAATAGTATGCAAGTATAAACACCATGGGTCCACGCAGCTATCATACCACTCAGGAAGGAGACGCGTTCTGTCTCCTAGAGATGAACGTACTTTGGTGCGAAAAGTCCAAATCAATCCTAGAACAACAGCAAAGGACCTTGTGAAGATGCTGGAGGAAACCGGTACAAAAGTATCTATATCCACAGTAAAACGAGTCCTATATCGACATAACCTGAAAGGCCGCTCAGCAAGGAAGAAGCCACTGCTCCAAAACCGCCATAAAAAAGCCAGACTACGGCTTGCAACTGCACATGGGGACAAAGATCGTACTTTTTGGAGAAATGTCCTCTGGTCTGATGAAACAAAAATAGAACTGTTTGGCCATAATGACCATCGTTATGTTTGGAGGAAAAAGGGGTATGCTTGCAAGCCGAAGAACACCATCCCAACCGTGAAGCACGGGGGTGGCAGCATCATGCTGTGGGGGTGCTTTGCTGCAGGAGGGACTGGTGCACTTCACAAAATAGATGGCATCATGAGGAAGGAAAATTATGTGTATATATTGAAGCAACATCTCAAGACATCAGTCAGGAAGTTAAAGCTTGGTTGCAAATTGGTCTTCCAAATGGACAATGATCCCAAGCATACTTCCAAAGTTGTGGCAAAATGGAGTGGCCATCACAAAGCCCTGACCTCAATCCTATAGAAAATGTGTGGGCAGAACTGAAAAAGCGTGTGTGAGCAAGGAAGCCTACAAACCTGACTCAGTTACACAAGATCTGTCAGGAAGAATGGGCCAAAATTCACCGAACTTATTGTGGGAAGCTTGTGGAAGGCTACCCGAAACGTTTGACCCAAGTTAAACAATTTAAAGGTAATGCTTCCAAATACTAATTGAGTATATATAAACTTCTGACCCGCTGGGAATGTGATGAAATAAATAAAAGCTGAAATAAATCATTCTCTGTCAAAGCGACGTGTATGCGGTAGGCGAAGTCAAGAGCAGGACACCGAGCTACTGGCAGATACTTTACTGGATACAGTGCAAATCCAAAGTACAAAGGCAACCTCATACAGAGAGGAACGATACAACCCGCACACAAGGGCAACTGCCGAAAAGACCAAAACAATTACGCACAATACACAATGAGAAACAGAGGGTTATAAAGGGAACACAATAAAACATAATGGGAAACAGGTGTAAACAATAAAGACCAAACAAGACAAACACCGAAACATCGATCGGCAGCAGCTAGTACTCCGGGGACGACGAACGCCGATGCCTGCCCGAGCAAGGAGGAGGAGCAGCCTCGGCTGAATCCGTGACATTCTCTCTACTATTATTCTGACATTTCACATTATTAAAATAAAGTGGTGATCCTAACTGACCTCAGACAGGGAATTTTTACTAGGATCAAATGTCAGGAATTGTGAAAAACTGAGTTTAAATGTATTTGGCTAAGGTGTATGTAGACTTCCGACTTCAACTGTAATAACAACCTAAAGGTAATGACACCAAATTGATGTTTTTGCACTTTGAGCCCAGACCGGACTGTCTCTAGTTACAGTGGAGAGCTACAATACGTAGTTGCTTAGCTACAGGTGTTATTCTCATATTGTTCTCATTGTCTGGTTGATTGAGGTAATGTCGTGATTTCCTGATTCCTGCTTGTTACATGTTGGGGATAAGGTGGCAGGTGAGAGGATGTCATTGCTGCAGAATGCAGCATTTTGTAAGGCATTGTGACATCAGCTTTTGTTTTATGTGGCAACCCGCAACAAGGCAAGGCCTGCTGATGGAAATTAACACAACACTGTTCAGTGTTTCCCTCTCTCTCTCGCTCGCTCTCTCTGACTGCACAATATGATATTGTATGAACATTGTGTGTCCACCAGAGGGCAGTCTTCCCCAAACGTGTGTGACTGGCAGATAGAGCCAATGGCAATGGGAGACTCAGTGGTCCGGTTCACAATACCAACTTCTAAATGTTTTCAAAATGTACACCTCAACAGTTGTGCAATGTTTTTGTGCATATTGAACACATCCAACAAAATATCTATTCCGTTTCTAATCTCAGGTGGGGTAAATCTCAACCCTGAGACCTGGATGGTGCCATAGGAGTCCACAGCCATTTCTCAGGATAAGCTGGAGGGAATGAGGGAAAGGGAATATAGGGAATGCCAGAAAGGATAGAATGAACATCACCAGGCATGCAGAGAAATCCCAGAAACATTCCCCCCTATAGAAAACTATTGTTCCACTACTCCACATTTGGATTGATTCGCAAACCTTTGTCATATTTGCATCGGGATGGGGGGCAATAGCCAGTACAGTCCATTCTTACTCTGAAGTCCTTACGCAGGCTTTTCCTGGTGTCAGCAAATTGTCCAAAGCAAGTGTCTGGGGCTTAAAAATCTATCTCTGAGCCCTCTGCACCATTCCGGATATTCCGGAATCTGGAGCGTTCTGAAATGAGGGAAGAGACATGATTGGTGGTGGTGACATGGTGTTTTATTTACCAGATGGTCAACCACACTACCCTGTGGTGGCCTCAGGGTATGTATGTGAGAGTAGATAAGGCAGGTATGCACATAGAGGAGGTAACATGTTCAGTTTTGACCTAAACATGGTCCCACTGGGCACAGACGTCAATTCAACATCTATTCCACGTTGGTTCAACATCATTTCATTGAAATGACGTGTAAACAACATTGATTCAACCAGTGTGTGCCCAGTGGGGTGCTTCTGCGTTCTACTTTGATGCCTGGGTTGAGCTAGACTGATGAGTCTATGGACGTGTTGTGTAGGAGAGCTTTGAGGCAAATGAATGGTAGCTGTAGTGTTTTGGAAGTCAAGCTCTATGAATGGGATTGGGTGTGTAGGCCTGGTTGCATTTAGATTACTGTTATTGCCTGAAAGGTACTGGCCAAGGGGGAAGCTTAAGAAGCCAGCTATTGATTGCGTCTCTCATCCTAAATTACATTAATTGCTACTGTGCTGTGTCGATACTGTCAGTGTATTGATATTGGTATTTTATTAGGATCCCCACTCTTCCTGGGGTCCACACTGAACATGAAACATGACATAATACAGAACATTAATAGACAAGAACCGCTCAAGGACAGAACTACATAAATGTAAAACATCGCACATAGCCTAAATATCAGTACATACACACAAAATATCTAGGTCAAACAGGGGAGAGGAGTTGTGAGGTGTTGCTTTATCTGTTTTCTGAAACCAGGTTTGCTGTTAACTGGAGCAATCTGAGAGGGAAGGGAGTTCCATGCAAAAATGGCTCTATATAATACTGTATGTTTTCTTGAATTTGTTCCCAAATGCCAATAACCTTTTTGGATTATGCCTCACTTTTTTTAACAACAGTTTTTAACACCACTGCTCCTAGATGCCTTGTACGCACTCTGAGTGGCACAGTTGTAGAGAAGTGTTCCTGAACCCTGGTCCTGGGGACACATGATGTACAGGTTTTTGTTTCAACCCAGCACTAATACACCAGAGTAAACAAATGAACTTATCATCAAGCCTTGGATAAGTTGAACAAGCCTGCACACGCTGTTTGTCCCTACGACCAGAATAAAGAAAATTGTTGTAGTTGGTGAAAAACCTGGGGTTGGGCTATATCATTGGCTCACCTTAAATGAACTATAGAAGCTGAGAATGTCAGAGGGGTCGTAATTTGTTTTGAGTAAACAGATGGTTTTGTGTTTCGAGATGATTTAACCTGATCCAGAAACAAACCCCCAGACGTGTTTATTTTGTGGATGTATTTGTGTATATTTTTGTGTGTGTGTTTATGCATGTGTTGTGTGTATGCTAACAATTCCTCAGTACAGTTTTCTACTTTGGCGTGTAAAGATTAAAACCCACCACTGCCACCACTGTTAGGGAACATCGGGAGGGTCGTTGTTATGTCTTTCTCTTGGTTCGCTCCCCTTTTTCATTTTCCCTCGCTCCTTGAGATAGCGTATCTGAAGAATCCTGGGAATTCTAGACGCAGTGACCGTGCCGGAACACGCCTGAGTAGGAAAGGGACTGGGGAAGGGGAGAGGTGGGACAGGTGGAGGTGCATTGGACAGGTATGGCTGGACTAATCTCTAGGCCTTCTGACCTTAAAATAGACTCCCTTTATTGGTGGGCTGGAACAAAAGCCTGCAGACCTAGAACCTCCCTTGGTGAGTAACATCTACTTCTGACCTTTGTTATTGGCACTAAAGAGACATTAGATCTATGCTTCCCAAACTTTTTCACTCATGCCCCCCTTTCATCATTGGGGAACAAATCAGCTACTTGGTTTTAATGTTAAGGCAGTCACAAAAGACTAGGCACCCTATTCCCTATTTAGTGCACTACATAAATGTATGGCTCTGGTCAAAAGTATTGCACTATATTGGGAATAGGGTGGCATTTGGGACACAACCTAATAGTACTGAGATGTCCCAATCTCGGGTGAGCAGACCACAATGCTACTTAGTTTTCTGCCCATTGATACTTCCCTTTAACCCAATGCTTTCAAAGGTTAAACATGTTAAAACGTATCGATGGGAAGAAAGCAGGTGCTGTCACTGAGTATTTATGGCCTCAGCAGGGATCAATGGTATTAACAGGGAGGGCCTTTTAAATGAGCCTCGGGATAGAGATGACTGGTGGTCCACCCAACGCCTGTTGTCGCCTTTGTCACAGTTAGTCCATGGGCCAACGAAACAATGTGTCCACTTTGGGGTGGCAAAAGTTTCATGGTATTAGATGGTTCCCCACAAGCCCCTGATCAAATTGATATGCTGTATAATAACCTCTCCAAAAAAGTAACTTTCTATGTTTTTCACACCTTTATATATCTTGTTGTATGGGAGTCTAAATAACAGAATGTTCGCAGGCTGATAAAGGAACTTTGAGAAAAATTGTGCCATCAGATCTGATTCAACTAGACTGACTCATCATTGAAACAACAATGTTACAAATAGCAGAACTACATATTTGTTTAGGGAGTCCAAGAGATCCAAATCTGGTAGCATATTGGTTTTATCGTTGCCACCTGTAATAGTCTGTTGTATAGCAATACTCAGCATGCTAAGATGAAAGGTGTGCTCTGTCATTTGTTGAGTTGTCCCAGCAAGTTAACACAATTTCTTTTTTTTAGGTAAACACAAATGATGTCTAAAAAGGAACCTTGGTGATTATTATCTCTTCTGTCCCTGACCAGCATGATCTTAAAATTATGCTCTCTAACCTTACAAGTTATTTAATGAAATATGTTGCCTAAGCATTTTGTAACCATTAGCTCAGTGGCTGGTTGACAAATGTAATGGAAATTACACAATTGTGATTAGAAAAATCCATTAGGGTTAGGATTAGTGTTGAGCCAGGGTGTGGAAATTAAGCTAAGGTTAGGGTAAGGTTCGGGCTGGGGTGGGCTATGGCTGGCTGACTCTAGCTGTATGTTCAACCCCTAGCTCATCCCTAACCCTAACATAGTTCTTAACCCGTCGCTAACCCTAACCTTTTACCCTTTCCATACAGTGCCTTGCAAAAGTATTCATCCCCCTTGGCGTTTTTCCTATTTTGTTGTATTACAACCTGTGATTTAAATTGATTTTAATTTGGATTTCATGTAATGGACATACACAAAATAGTCCAAATTGGTAAAGTGAAATGAAAATAAAAACTTGTTTAAAAAAATGTGAACAAATAAATAACGGAAAAGTGGTGCGTGCATATACACTGCTCAAAAAAATTAAGGGAACACTAAAATAACACATCCTAGATCTGAATGAATTAAATAATCTTATTAAATACTTTTTTCTTTACATAGTTGAATGTGCTGACAACAAAATCACACAAACATTATCAATGGAAATCAAATTTATCAACCCATTGAGGTCTGGATTTGTAGTCACCCTCAAAATTAAAGTGGAAAACCACACTACAGGCTGATCCAACTTTGATGTAATGTCCTTAAAACAAGTCAAAATGAGGCTCAGTAGTGTGTGTGGCCTCCACGTGCCTGTATGACCTCCCTACAACGCCTGGGCATGCTCCTGATGAGGTGGCGGATGGTCTCCTGAGGGATCTCCTCCCAGACCTGGACTAAAGCATCCGCCAACTCCTGGACAGTCTGTGGTGCAACGTGGCGTTGGTGGATGGAGCGAGACATGATGTCCCAGATGTGCTCAATTGGATTCAGGTCTGGGGAACGGGCGGTCCATAGCATCAATGCCTTCCTCTTGCAGGAACTTCTGACACACTCCAGCCACATGAGGTCTAGCATTGTTTTGCATTAGGAGGAACCCAGGGCCAACCGCACCAGCATATGGTCTCACAAGGGGTCTGAGGATCTCATCTCGGTACCTAATGGCAGTCAGGCTACCTCTGGCGAGCACATGGAGGGCTGTGCGGCCCCCCAAAGAAATGCCACCCCACACCATGACTGACCCACCGCCAAACCGGTCATGCAGGAGGATGTTACAGGCAGCAGAACGTTCTCCACAGCGTCTCCAGACTCTGTCAGGTCTGTCACATGTGCTCAGTGTGAACCTGCTTTCATCTGTGAAGAACACAGGGCGCCAGTGGCGAATTTGCCAATCTTGGTGTTCTCTGGCAAATGCCAAACGTCCTGTACGGTGTTGGGCTGTAAACACAACCCCCACCTGTGGACGTCGGGCCCTCATACCACCCTCATGGAGTCTGTTTCTGACCGTTTGAGCAGACACAAGCACATTTGTGGCCTGCTAGAGGTCATTTTGCAGGGCTATGGCAGTGCTTCCTCCTGCTCCTCCTTGCACAAAGGCGGAGGTAGCAGTCCTGCTGCTGGGTTGTTGCCCTCCTACATCTCCTGATGTACTGGCCTGTCTCCTGGTAGCGCCTCCATGCTCTGGACACTACGCTGACAGACACAGCAAACCTTTTTGCCACAGCTCGCATTGATGTGCCATCCTGGATGAGCTGCATTACCTGAGCCACTTGTGTGGGTTGTAGACTCCGTCTCATGCTACCACTAGAGTGAAAGCACCGCCAGCATTCAAAAGTGACCAAAACATCAGCCAGGAAGCATAGGAACTGAGAAGTGGTCTGTGGTCACCATCTGCAAAACCAGTCCTTTATTGGGGGTGTCTTGCTAATTGCCTATAATTTCCACCTGTTGTCTATTCCATTTGCACAACAGTATGTGAAATGTATTGTCAATCAGTGTTGCTTCCTAAGTGGACAGTTTGATTTCACAGAAGTGTGATTGACTTGGAGTTACATTGTGTTGTTTAAGTGTTCCCTTTATTTTTTTGAGCAGTGTATATTCACCCCCTTTGCTATGAAGCCCCTAAATAAGAGCTGGTGCAACCAATTACCTTCAGAAGTCATATCATTTGTTAAATAAAGTCCACCTGTGTGCAATCTAAGTGTCACATGATCTCAGTATATATACACCTGTTCTGAAAGGCCCCAGAGTCTGCAACACCACTAAGCAAGGGTCACCACCAAGCAAGTGGCACCATGAAGACCAAGGAGCTCTCCAAACAGGTCAGGGACAAAGTTGTGGAGCAGTACAGATCAGGGTTGGGTTATAAAAAAATATCAGAAACTTTGAACATCCCATGGAGCCCCATTAAATCCATTATTAAAAAATTGAAAGAATATGGCACCACACCAAACCTGCCAAGAGAGGGCCGCCCACCAAAACTCACGGACCAGGCAAGGAGGGCATTAATCAGAGAGGCCACAAAGAGACCAAAGATAACCCTGAAGGAGCTGCAAAGCTCCACAGCGGAGATTGGAGTATCTGTCCATAGGACCACTTTAAGCCGTACACTCCACAGAGCTGGGCTTTACGGAAGAGTGGCCAGAAAAAATCCATTGCTTAAAGAAAAAAATAAGCAAACACGTTTGGTGTTCGCCAAAAGGCATGTGGGAGACCCCCCAAACATATGGAAGAAGGTACTCTGGTCAGATGAGACTAAAATTGAGCTTTTTGGCCATCAAGGAAAACGCTATGTCTGGCGCAAACCCAACACCTCTCATCACCCCGAGAACACCATCCCCACAGTGAAGCATGGTGGTGGCAGCATCATGCTGTTGGGATGTTTTTCATCGGCAGGGACTGGGAAACTGGTCAGAATTGAAGGAATGATGGATAGCGCTAAATACAGGGAAATTCTTGAGGGAAACCTGTTTCAGTCTTCCACAGATTTGAGACTGGGACGGAGGTTCACCTTCCAGCAGGACAATGACCCTAAGCATACTGCTAAAGCAACACTCGAGTGGTTTAAGGGGAAACATTTAAATGTCTTGGAATGGCCTAGTCAAAGCCCAGACCTCAATCCAATTGAGAATCTGTGGTATGACTTAAAGATTGCTGTACACCAGCGGAACTCATCCAACTTGAAGGAGCTGGAGCAGTTTTGCCTTGAAGAATGGGCAGAAATCCCAGTGGCTAGATGTGCCAAGCTTATAGAGACATACCCCAAGAGACTTGCAGCTGTAATTGCTGCAAAAGGTGGCTCTACAAAGTATTGACTTTGGGGGGGTGAATAGTTATGCACGCTCAAGTTTTCTGTTGTTTTGTCTTATTTCTTGTTTGTTTCACAATAAAAAATATTTTGCATCTTCAAAGTGGTAGGCATGTTGTGTAAATCAAATGATACAAACTCCAAAAAATCCATTTTAATTCCAGGTTGTAAGGCAACAAAATAGGAAAAATGCCAAGGGGGGTGAATACTTTCACAAGCCACTGTAGCCATATGATCAACCCTAACCCTAACCTTTTACCCTTTACATAGCCTTATGATCAACCCTAACCCTAACCTTTTACCCTTTACATAGCCTTATGATCAACCCTAACCCTAACCTTTTACCCTTTACATAGCCTTATGATCAACCCTAACCCTAACCTTTTACCCTTTACATAGCCTTATGATCAACCCTAACCCTAACCTTTTACCCTTTACATAGCCTTATGATCAACCCTAACCCTAACCTTTGACCCTTTACATAGCCTTATGATCAACCCTAACCCTAACCTTTTACCCTTTACATAGCCTTATGATCAACCCTAACCCTAACCTTTTACCCTTTACATAGCCTTATGATCAACCCTAACCCTAACCTTTGACCCTTTACATAGCCTTATGATCAACCCTAACCCTAACCTTTTACCCTTTACATAGCCTTATGATCAACCCTAACCCTAACCTTTTACCCTTTACATAGCCTTATGATCAACCCTAACCCTAACCTTTTACCCCTTTACATAGCCTTATGATCAACCCTAACCCTAACCTTTTACCCTTTACATAGCCTTATGATCAACCCTAACCCTAACCTTTTACCCTTTACATAGCCTTATGATCAACCCTAACCCTAACCTTTTACCCTTTACATAGCCTTATGATCAACCCTAACCCTAACCTTTTACCCTTTACATAGCCTTATGATCAACCCTAACCCTAACCTTTGACCCTTTACATAGCCTTATGATCAACCCTAACCCTAACCTTTTACCCTTTACATAGCCTTATGATCAACCCTAACCCTAACCTTTGACCCTTTACATAGCCTTATGATCAACCCTAACCCTAACCTTTTACCCTTTACATAGCCTTATGATCAACCCTAACTCTAACCTTTTACCCTTTACATAGCCTTATGATCAACCCTAACCCTAACCTTTGACCCTTTACATAGCCTTATGATCAACCCTAACCCTAACCTTTGACCCTTTACATAGCCTTATGATCAACCCTAACCCTAACCTTTGACCCTTTACATAGCCTTATGATCAACCCTAACCCTAACCTTTGACCCTTTACATAGCCTTATGATCAACCCTAACCCTAACCTTTTACCCTTTACATAGCCTTATGATCAACCCTAACCCTAACCTTTGACCCTTTACATAGCCTTATGATCAACCCTAACCCTAACCTTTTACCCTTTACATAGCCTTATGATCAACCCTAACCCTAACCTTTGACCCTTTACATAGCCTTATGATCAACCCTAACCCTAACCTTGGTTTATTATACTACTATCATACTTTTCTCTTTGGACCTGTAAGGTTCTGGAGCTCGGCTCCACCTGGCTCTTCCTTTGACCCAAGGTGCAGGATCCCAGCTCCGGGTAGCTCCAGCTCAACCACTGCCTCAAGTCCACACCACAGTTTAATCTCTCTGTCAGATGTGTGGAGGAGGAGGAAGGACATGCTGTTTCAAGGCCCAGTTGGCTCCCATAACTTAGGCTGCGGTTCTCATCTAAACAGGAGGGAGGCTGGGACCGTGACAAAAGAGTCATTGGTTTAGACTAAAATTATGAATCAGCTTTTTTGAAGACTTGTGTTCAAGGTAAGCCTTTTGATTGAGACATTTATTGATTTAATACATTTTACATGTATTTCAGAGACTGAATATTTCAAAGAGACTGATTATAGACTGTGTTAGAAAATATCTAATTCTAAGCTTGTGTTAGTGCCTCTAGTTCCTATTGGGCTTCCTTAGGTGAAAACTACAAATAAAGGCTTTCAACTTTTTTTCAGTGGTTTTTGAAACCTGTGTGCTTCAGCACAATCTAAAACTCATTCTCTTCAGGAAGCTTCTGTTTGTAGCGTGGGGGACATCCTGTTGGCCAGAGATCCTCAAGTATCCTGCTGCTTAGGAACACAAACACTAGAGACTAGTGGTGGGTCAACAACTTCTTGGACGGAGAAAAAGTGAGTGGGAGAAAGAGAGAGAGAAAGAGGGGGAGAAAAAAGGCAAAAAGAGAGAGAGTTACAAGGGATGAGGATAAATGCCTTAAGCAATCATGACTGACAGAATAACTACTCGTCATAGACTAATAAATTAGACAACTAACTGGCCATCACATACATGGATGAAAATACCCTCACATTAAAGATAACAGTCTGCACTTTAACCTCATAGTCATTGTATTATTTCAAATCCAAATTGCTGGAGTACAGAGCCAAAACAACAAAAAGTGTGTCACTGTCCCAATACTTTTGGAGCTCTCTGTAAGTATATCCTCCCATCCCTTGTTTATTGTAGACCTAATTTAAGAGTCAGTCGTTTGTATCAGAGGTTAGATTGTATCAGAAGTTAGAGTCAGAGTTAGTATGGAAAGCCCAGGCCTGAGGGATGCTGTTGTTGCTGCTGCCACCCCCAGAGTTTCACTACATGACCCTCTTAACGTTTCTTGGCAACAATTGAAGCAAAGTCTGTGTCCCAAATGGCACCCTATTTCCGTATATAGTGCACTACTTCTGACCAGAGCCCTATGGGCCACGGTCAAAAGTCAGCCACTACATAGGGAATGGGTGACATTTGAGACACAGCTGAAACCCATCCCCCTGGGTCATATAGCACTAGTCCAAAGCACAGCTTTATATGGGTAAAAGGTAACTTACCACAAATACTATAATACTTTATTATCCAGTCTTTTGTGAAATGTAATGAGAAGTCCACAGGCAGCAGCATCAGCCATTATATTAAAGACATACTATTACATTTAGATGATGATGAAAGTGAAAAGCTTGACTTGGGCTTTTCTGATGTTTACTTTTAATATATAGACCCCTTTCTGTGTTTGCAAACATTGCCGCACGAGGGTGATGCGCGGAGGAGTTCTTATAGAACGCCAGCTAAAAAAAGCCTCTATTTACATGTTGCTTATGAGTGCATTTCATACTACTTTTGGATTATAATTGGATTTTAAGGCTCGTATGAATGTCCTGCTTAATATAATGTTTGTGTCATCATCACAAATCAACTGCATAATACTTAAAAAACACTTAAACTTCAACCAGTAAAATGTCCATGTCAATGAGCATTAGCATTCTAGCTAACAACCGCTGCATCAAAAATAGTTATTTTTCAAAGATCACAACCAAATATAATCTTAGTGACTCTTCAACCAAGAATCAAAATATAATTGTAAGCGTACGAGAACCCCAAAAAGTTATTTTGTTTGGAAGTAATAAAAACGTAAATCTAGGCTATGTTGAATGGGCGCAGATGGCGATGGCTTTCTTACTGCAGTCAAGAGTCGGCGCATCTGTGGCTGACGTGTTGTGTACTGGAAAGGGTTCTATTCACACCTCTTTCACTCCAGCTGCCAAACTAACCCTGATTCTGATGACCATCCTACCCATGCTAGATTACAGAGACGTAATTTATAGATTGGCAGGTAAGGTTGCTCTCGAGCGGCTAGATGTTCTTTACTATTCGGCCATCAGATTTGCCACCAATGCTCCTTATAGGACACATCACTGCACTCTATACTCCTCTGTAAACTGGTCATCTCTGTATACCCGTCGCAAGACCCACTGGTTGATGCTTATTTATAAAACCCTCTTAGGCCTCACTCACCCCTATCTGAGAAACAGTGGCTTGCGAAAGTATTCACCCTCCTTGGCATTTTTCCTATTTTGTTGCCTAACAACCTTAAATTAAAATGGATTTTTGGGGGGTTTGTATCATTTGATTTACACAACATGCCTACCACTTTGAAGATGCAACATATTTTTTCTTGTGAAACACACAAGAAATAAGACAAAAAAACAGAAAACTTGAGCGTGCATAACTATTCACCCCCCCAAAGTCAATACTTTGTAGAGACATCTTTTGCAGCAATTATAGCTGCAAGTCTCTTGGGTATGTCTCTATAAGCTTGGCACATCTAGCCACTCTGATTTTTTCCCATTCTTCAAGGAAAAAATGCTCCAGCTCCTTCAAGTTGGATGAGTTCCGCTGGTGTACAGCAATCTTTAAGTCATACCACAGATTCTCAATTGGATTGAGGTCTGGGCTTTGACTAGGCCATTCCAAGACATTTAAATGTTTCCCCTTAAACCACTCGAGTGTTGCTTTAGCAGTATGCTTAGGGTCATTGTCCTGCTGGAAGGTGAACCTCCGTCCCAGTCTCAAATCTGTGGAAGACTGAAACAGGTTTCCCTCAAGAATTTCCCTGTATTTAGCACCATCCATCGTTCCTTCAATTCTGACCAGTTTCCCAGTCCCTGCCGATGAAAAACATCCCAACAGCATGATGCTGCCACCACCATGCTTCACTGTGGGGATGGTGTTCTCGGGGTGATGAGAGGTGTTGGGTTTGCGCCAGACCTAGCATTTTCCTTGATGGCCAAAAAGCTCAATTTTAGTCTCATCTGACCAGAGTACCTTCTTCCATATGTTTGGGGAGTCTCCCACATGCCTTTTGGCGAACACCAAACGTGTTTGCTTATTTTTTTCTTTAAGCAATGGCTTTTTTTCTGGCCACTCTTCTGTAAAGCCCAGCTCTGTGGAGTGTACGGCTTAAAGTGGTCCTATGGACAGATACTCCAATCTCCGCTGTAGAGCTTTGCAGCTCCAGGGTTATCTTTGGTCTCTTTGTTGTCTCTCTGATTAATGCCCTCCTTGCCTGGTCAGTGAGTTTTGGTGGACGGCCCTCTCTTGGCAGGTTTGTTGTCGTGCCATATTCTTTCCATTTTTTTATAATGGATTTAATGGTGCGCCGTGGGATGTTCAAAGTTTCAGATATTTTTTTTAACCCTACCCTGATCTGTACTTCTCCACAACTTTGTCCCTGACCTGTTTGGAAAGCTCCTTGGTCTTCATGGTGCCGCTTGCTTGGTGGTGCCCCTTGCTTAATGGTGTTGCAGACTCTGGGGCCTTTCAGAACAGGTGTATACTGAGATCATGTGACACTTAGATTGCACACAGGTGGACTTTATTTAACAAATGATATGACTTCTGAAGGTAATTGGTTGCACCAGATCTTATTTTGGGGCTTCATTGTTAAGGGGGTGAATACATATGCACGCACCCCTTTTCCGTTATTTATTTTGTAGAATTTTTTGAAACAGGTTATTTTATTTATTTCACTTCACCAATTTGGACTATTTTGTGTATGTCCACTACATGAAATCCAAATAAAAATCCATTTAAATTACAGGTTGTAATGCAACAAAATAGGAAAAACGCCAAGGGGGATGAATACTTTGCAAGGCACTGTGCCTACTGCAGCCCTCATCCTCCACATACAACACCCGTTCTGCCAGTCACATTCTGTTAAAGGTCCTCCAGTTCGCTGCAGCTAGCGACTGGAACGAGCTGCTAAAAACACTCAAACTGGACAGTTTTATCTCCATCTCTTCATTCAAAGACTCAATCATTGTTGTCTCTACCTTCTTGCCCTTAGTGCTGTTGTCTATGCCCAATTATGTTTGTACCATGTCTTGTGCTGCTACCATGTTGTGCTGTTGCCATGTTGTGTTGCTTCCATGTTGTTTTCATGTTGGGTTGCTACCTTGCTGTGTTGTCGTGTGTTGCTGCCATGCTATGTTAGGTCTCTCTTTATGTAGTGTTGTGTTGTCTCTCTTGTTTTGATGTGTGTTTGGCCCTATATTTATATATATTCATTTTTTTTAACCCAGCCCCCGCCCCAGCAGGAGGCCTTTTGCCTTTTGGTAGTCCGTCATTGTAAATAAGAATTTGTTCTTAACTGACTTGCCTAGTTAAATAAAGGTTAAATACAATAAAAAATAAAAAGGAGTCTAGTGGAGTGGCTGGGGGATGACATGGGGATGACATGGGGATGACATGGGATGACATGGGGATGACATGGGGATGCTCTCAGTCACTCTAGTGGAGTGGCTGGGGGATGACATGGGGACGACATGGGGATGCTCTCAGTCACTCTAGTGGAGTGGCTGGGGGATGACATGGGGATGCTCTCAGTCACTCTAGTGGAGTGGCTGGGGGATGACATGGGGATGACATGGGGATGACATGGGGATGCTCTCAGTCACTCTAGTGGAGTGTCTGGGGGATGACATGGGGATGCTCTCAGTCACTCTAGTGGAGTGTCTGGGAGATGACATGGGGATGACATGGGGATGCTCTCAGTCACTCTAGTGGAGTGGCTGGGGGATGACATGGGGATGCTCTCAGTCACTCTAGTGGAGTGTCTGGGAACGATGACATGGGGATGACATGGGGATGCTCTCAGTCACTCTAGTGGAGTGGCTGGGGGATGACATGGGGATGACATGGGGATGACATGGGGATGCTCTCAGTCACTCTAGTGGAGTGGCTGGGGGATGACATGGGGATGACATGGGGATGACATGGGGATGCGCTCAGTCACTCTAGTGGAGTGGCTGGGGGATGACATGGGGATGACATGGGGATGCTCTCAGTCACTCTAGTGGAGTGGCTGGGGGATGACATGGGGATGACATGGGGATGCTCTCAGTCACTCTAGTGGAGTGGCTGGGGGATGACATGGGGATGCTCTCAGTCACTCTAGTGGAGTGGCTGGGGGATGACATGGGGATGACATGGGGATGCTCTCAGTCACTCTAGTGGAGTGGCTGGGGGATGACATGAGGATGCTCTCAGTCACTCTAGTGGAGTGGCTGGGGGATAACATGAGGATGCTCTCAGTCACTCTAGTGGAGTGGCTGGGGGATGACATGAGGATGCTCTCAGTCACTCTAGTGCAGTGGCTGGGGGATGACATGGGGATGCTCTCAGGAGTCTAGTGGAGTGGCTGGGGGATGTTTTGGGCTCCAGTGAGGGGATGGGTGGATGAGTAGATGACAGGTATTGAGCGATGGTGTGATAGGCCACCAAGGCTGGGTCAGTCCCTATGGAGATGGAGGGAGTGAAGGAGTGGAGGGAGGGATGGAGGGAGGAGAAGGGTGAGCCACCTGAGACCCCCTCTCTCAACACTCACCCAAAGATGAAAGAATGACATCATCAGGGGAGGGGGGAGGAGGGGTGAGGAGACATGGCCTCTTCCTTCCCTGTAGACACACTGAATCAACAGCATATACGTGTATCTGGCCTCTCCTGTTCTGTCATCATAGGAGTTTCCTTTTTGTCCCTCTAAGTGAAAACATCCCTTCTCTCCCCAAAGGGGACCAACCATCTGTCTACAAGACTCAATGTGGTGTATTTAATTAATATGATTTATGTAGCGTTTTCCCACGTTCAAAGCACTATACATTATTTTAGCCACTCCCCACAGAAGATGTAGACAGTGTAGTTTGTATTCACTTTGGTTATTGTGGCTGACTATTAGTTATTGTGTTATTGCAACACAGCCAAACCCAAGGCAATAAGGAGTGCTTTCCCACACACAGCATCAACAAAGCATTACAACACACGCACACAAGCACACACACACACACACACGCATGCAAACAAATGCACACGCGCGCTCGTAGCAACAACAAAGTGAAAGACCTGCATGCCATAGAGACTGCGTGTAATCAGAGACTTGAAGTCTGAGTGCTGTGATCTAACGTAAATGAATTGCCAACCGAGCAGCAGGTCGCTACACGCCAGACAATATGTTTCCTGGTAATATGAGTCTGTATTGTACTGCTCTCACAAAACATAGGAGTGGAAAATACTTTTACAGTTTTTTTTTCTTTTCGCTTTGGTACTATTTTCACAAGTATGTGGTAAAATTCTAAAACTCTTAGTACAAAACTAAAAACAGATCATCAAAAAGGCTGTTAAAAAAAAGTACCGCACACAAAATCACACAGTAACTTTTTCACCAAACCTAATCAATGTTTCATCTAGAAATACCTTTCATATAAAGTAATTGCCTTTCACAATGCAATGCTCACAATACTTTACATATTATTATTTTCTCATTTGTTTAAATACATTTGACCATCACTTAATCCAACTGTGCTTAAGGGTTAATCACTTAACCATTTGGTAAACCTATAGATTTTAAACTGGTTTGTCTACTATATATGGAATTTGAGAACTACAGAAATAAAATGTGTGTTTGTAAAGTATAAACATCTAAATTACATGTATGATACATGATAACCACTCATAATGACTTCTCGTTGATTTTACATAGTGGTAACCACAATTGGTCACCATATAAATGGGTGTGTGTGAACACTTGCAATTTCTTTCAACATGGAGCAGGATAGACAGCAAGGGAGAGGAAGAAATCAAAGAGCTCGTGGACAAGGGGCCCGTCAGAGAGGTGGCCATGGGCCACATCAAAGAGGTCAAAGAGGTGGGCATGGGCCCCATCAAAGAGGTCAAAGAGGTGGGAATGGGCGCGTCAAAGAGGTCAAATATGTGGGAATGGGCACCGTCAAAGAGGTCAAAGAGGTGGGAATGGGCGCCGTCAAAGAGGTGGACGTCAGAGAGAGGCAGGCAGACGGCAGGGAACTGTTGTGTCTAATGAAGTCTGGGCCATCATCGTTGACCATGTGGTAAACAGAGGCCTTACCATTGCAGAGGGTGATTAGTTAGATTAGTTAACCCCAATCTGAAAAGATCAACAGTCAATTTGATCATGAGAACATTTCGCCAAGAAAACCGGTAAGTCTGCAGGATATGCACTATGGATTACCATTACATTTACAGTAAATGACATATTGTAATGCACGTAAAACACAAAACATGTTACAGTATTCTTTCAGTATGATCTATTGACAGTATACTCTGTTCTACCCTCAGAATTGACAGAAGACCCCATGGTGGTGGCTGTTGTCGTGTGCTGACCGACCAGCATGAGTGGACAGTGGTGGAAATGGTGAGGGCCAGGAATGACATACGGCTGCCCGAAATAAAGCAGGCCATTGAGGAGAACGATGACACCTTTGCCAATGTGGCGTCCATCAGCCTACCAACAATCGCCCGAGGCACCAGGTATCTATGAAACACATTAACCTGGTGCCTTTAGAGAGAAACAACGACCGGGTGAAACAACTGCGGGTCGAGTATGTTCAGGTACAGCACTATATACTGTATTACTGTTACTATTAATGCACATGCTACTTCACAACATCATAATGGAACTATACTGTAAAAAGAACTAACCTAAATATATTTTTAGAGGGTGATGGTGCTTCATGCAGCTGTGAACCATCAAAAGTATATCTTTGTTGATGAAGCGGGCTTCAACCTGGCCAAAACTCTGCCCAGTGGGCGGAATCTCATCGGCCAACAGGCGACCGTCCAAGTGCCTGGACAACGTGGGGGAAACATCTCCATGTGCACAGCAATCTCTGTGGTAGGATGTAGGCCATTACAATCAAACAGGAAAAATGTCAGTACAGAGACAAAGTGGAGTCGCAATTCAACAGCTCAGACATGAGACGTATGTGGCAGGGTTTACAGACAATCACGGATTACAAACGGAAAACCAGCCACTTCGCGGACACCAAAGTCTTGCTCCCGGACAAGCTGAACACCTTCTTCACCCGCATTGAGGATAACATAGTGCCACTGATGCGGCCCGCTCTCAAGGACTGTGTGCTCTCGTTCTCCTTGACCGACGTGAGTAAGACATTTAAGCGTGTTAACCCTCGCAAGGCTGCCGACCCAGACGGCATCCCTAGCCACGTCCTCAGATCATGTGCAGACCAGCTGGCTGGAGTGTTTACGATATATTCAATCTCTCCCTATCCCAGTCTGCTGTCCCCACTTGCTTCAAGATGTCCACCATTGTTCCTGTACCCAAGAAAGCAAAGGTCACTGAACTAAATGACTATCGCCCTGTAGCACTCACTTCTGTCATCATGAAGTGCTTTGAGAGGCTAGTTAAGAATCATATCACCTCTACCTTACTTGACACCATAGACCCACTTCAATTTGCATACCGCCCAAACAGATCCACAGACGATGCAATCACCATCGCACTGCACACTGCCCTGTAGGAATACCTACATCAGAATTATTTTCATTGACTATAGCTCAGCCTTCAACACCATAGTACCCTCCAAGCTCATCATTATGCTCGGGGCCCTGGGTCTGAACCCCGCCCTGTGCAACTGGGTCCTGTACTTCCTGACGGACCGCCCCCAGGTGGTGAAGGTAGGAAACATTTACATTTACATTTTAGTCATTTAGCAGACGCTCTTATCCAGAGCGACTTACAGTTAGTGAGTGCATACATTTTTCAACAACACCTACACTTCGCTGATCCTCAACACAGGGGCCCCACAAGGGTGCATGCTCAGCCCCCTCCTGTACTCCCTGTTCACCCATGACTGCGTGGCCAAGCACGCCTCCAACTCAGTCATTAAGTTTGCAGACGACACAACATTAGTAGGCATGATTACCAACAATGACGAGACAGCCTACAGGGAGGAGGTGAGGGCGCTGGCGGAGTGGTGCCTCAACGTCAACAAAACGAAGGAGCTGATCGTGGACTTCAGAAAACAGCAGAGGGAGCTTGCCTCTATCCACATCGACGGGACCGCAGTGGAGAAGTGGAAAGCTTCAAGTTCCTTGGCGTACACATCACTGACAATCTGAAATGGTCCACCCACACAGACAGTGTGGTGAAGAAGGCGCAACAGCAAAATTCGGCTTGGCCTTTAAGACCCTCACAAACTTGTACAGATGCACAATTGAGAGCATTTTGTCAGGCTGTATCACCGCCTGGTACGGCAACTGCACCGTCCGCAACCGCAGGGCTCTCCAGAGGGTGGTGCGGTCTGCCCAACGCATCACCGGGGGCACACTGCCTGCCCTCCAGGACACCTACAGCACCCAATATCACAGGAAGGCCAAAAAGATCATCAAGGACATCAACCACCCAAGCCACGGCCTGTTCACCCCGCTACCATCCAGAAGGTGTGGTCAGTACAGCTGCACCAAAGCTGGGACCGAGAGACTGAAAAACAGCTTCTATCTCAAGGCCATTAGACTGTTACATAGCCATCACTAGCCGGCATCCACCAGTTTATTCAACCCTGCACCGTAGAGGCTGCTTCCCCATATACATAGACATGGAATCACTGGTCACTTTAATAATGTTTACATACTGCTCTACTCATTTCATATGTATATACTGTATTCTATTCTACTGTATTTTAGTCAATGCCACACCGACATTGCTCGTCCTAATATTTATATATTTCTTAATTCCATTAATTTACTTTTAGTTTTGTGTGTATTGTTGTGAATTGTTAGATACTACTGCACTGTTTGAGCTAGGAACACAAGCATTTTGCTACACCCGCAATAACATCTGCTAAATATGTGTATGTGACCAATACAATTTTATTTTCTTTGATTACTTGGATCCTACAATGCTGCACACCTCATTGTGTTTCTCAATTAAATTGAGCAGGCCTGTCAAGGTGAAGGGGTCACCTATGTCATTGTGTGAGATAATGTCAGGTTCCACCATGCAGAGGTGATTCAGGCATGGTTTCGGGCCCATCCCCGATTCGTGACCCTATAAATACAGTGGGGGAAAAAAGTATTTAGTCAGCCACCAATTGTGCAAGTTCTCCCACTTAAAAAGATGAGAGAGGCCTGTAATTTTCATCATAGGTACACGTCAACTATGACAGACAAATTGAGAAAAAAACATCCAGAAAATCACATTGTAGGATTTTTAATGAATTTATTTGCAAATTATGGTGGAAAATAAGTATTTGGTCACCTACAAACAAGCAAGATTTCTGGCTCTCACAGACCTGTAACTTCTTCTTTAAGAGGCTCCTCTGTCCTCCACTTGTTACCTGTATTAATGGCACCTGTTTGAACTTGTTATCAGTATAGAAGACACCTGTCCACAACCTCAAAACAGTCACACTCCAAACTCCACTATTGCCAAGACCAAAGAGCTGTCAAAGGACACCAGAAACAAAATTGTAGACCTGCACCAGGCTGGGAAGACTGAATCTGCAATAGGTAAGCAGCTTGGTTTGAAGAAATCAACTGTGGGAGCAATTATTAGGAAATGGAAGACATACAAGACCACTGATAATCTCCCTCGATCTGGGGCTCCACGCAAGTTCTCACCCCGTGGGGTCAAAATGATCACAGAAATTCCAGAACCACACGGGGGGACCTAGTGAATAACCTGCAGAGAGCTGGGACCAAAGTAACAAAGCCTACCATCAGTAACACACTACGCCGCCAGGGACTCAAATCCTGCAGTGCCAGACGTGTCCCCCTGCTTAAGCCAGTACATGTCCAGGCCCGTCTGAAGTTTGCTAGAGTGCATTTGGATGATCCAGAAGAGGATTGGGAGAATGTCATATGGTCAGATGAAACCAAAATAGAACTTTTTTGGTAAAAACTCAACTCGTCGTGTTTGGAGGACAAAGAATGCTGAGTTGCATCCAAAGAACACCATACCTACTGTGAAGCATGGGGGTGGAAGCATCATGCTTTGGGGCTGTTTTTTCTGCAAAGGGACCAGGACAACTGATCCGTGTAAAGGAAAGAATGAATGGGGCCATGTATCGTGAGATTTTGAGTGAAAACCTCCTTCCATCAGCAAGGGCATTGAAGATGAAACGTGGCTGGGTCTTTCAGCATGACAATGATCCCAAACACACCGCCCGGGCAACGAAGGAGTGGCTTCGTAAGAAGCATTTCAAGGTCCTGGAGTGGCCTAGCCAGTCTCCAGATCTCAACCGCATAGAAAATCTTTGGAGGGGAGTTGAAAGTCCGTGTTGCCCAGCGACAGCCCCAAAACATCACTGCTCTAGAGGAGATCTGCATGGAGGAATGGGCCAAAATACCAGCAACAGTGTGTGAAAACCTTGTGAAGACTTACAGAAAACGTTTGACCTGTGTCATTGCCAACAAAGGGTATATAACAAAGTGTTGAGAAACTTTTGTTATTGACCAAATACTTATTTTCCACCATAATTTGCAAATAAATTCATTAAAAATCCTACAATGTGATTTTCTGCATTTTTTCTCCTCATTTTGTCTGTCATAGTTGACGTGTACCTATGATGAAAATTACAGGCCTCTCTCATCTTTTTAAGTGGGAGGACTTGCACAATTGGTGGCTGACTAAATCCTTTTTTCCCCACTGTACCTCCATACTCTCCTTTCCTCAAATCAAATCAAATCAAAATGTATTTGTCACATGCGCTGATACAACAGTGAAATGCTTACTTACAAGCCCTTAACCAATAATGCAGTTTTAAGAAAAAGAAAAATAACAAATAATTAAAGAGCAGCAGTAAAATAACAGTAGAGAGGCTATGTACAACAGAGTCAATGTGCGGGGGCACAGGTTAGTTGAGGTAATTGAAGTAATATGTACATGTAGGTAGAGTTAAAGTGACTATGCATAGATAATAAACAGAGAGTAGCAGCAGCGGAATAGAGGGGGTGGCCATTTGATTAGTCTGGGTAGCCATTTGATTAGTCCGGGTAGCCATTTGATTAGTCCGGGTAGCCATTTGATTAGCTGTTCAGGAGTCTTATGGCTTGGGGGTAGAAGCTGTTAAGAAGCCTTTTGGACCTGGTTCCCTTGGAGAGTTCATCAATGAGCTTGACGCCTTGATAAGTTCCTTTCCTGAGGATGGCTCACCCCTCACAGTTCTGGGTGACTTTAACCTCCCTACGTCTGCCTTTGACTCATTTCTCTCTGCCTCCTTCTTTCCACTCCTTTCCTCTTTTGACCTCACCCTCTCACCGTCCCTCCCTACTCACAAGGCAGGCAATACGCTTGACCTCATCAACCAGTCAGGAAGCTCTCGATGGTGAAGCTGTAGAACTTTTTGAGGATCTGAGGACCCATGCCAAATCTTTTCGGTTTCCTGAGGGGGAATAGGCTTTGTCGTGCCCTCTTCACAACTGTCTTGGTGTGTTTGGACCATGATAGTTTGTTGGTGATGTGGACACCAAGGAACTTGAAGCTCTCAACCTGCTCGACTACAGCCCTGTCGATGAGAATGGGGGCGTGCTCAGTCCTCTTTTTCCTGTAGTCCACAATCATCTCCTTTGTCTTGATCACGTTGAGGGAGAGGTTGTTGTCCTGGCACCACATGGCCAGGTCTCTGACCTCCTCCCTATAGGCTGTCTCATTGTTGTCGGTGATCAGGCCTACCACTGTTTTGTCGTCGGCAAACTTAATGATGGTGTTGGAGTCTTGCCCTATTGAGGGTTTTTTTTCAGCATGGAGGTTGAAGGTGTACGATCGCCATCCCCATGAGCGTGCCACCCTCCTTCTGGCCATGGATGAGGCATGCAACGACATCAATGCAGACCAATGTCAAGCTTGGATTCGCCATGCCAAAAGGTTTTTCCTGCGGTGCATGAACAATGAGAACATTCACTGTGAATTTATGGCCAAATGCTCAAGACTGGCTTGATACAAATGAATGCGTGCTAAGCATTGTTTTATTTTCATTCATTTAATTTTTCATTTAATTTCTTACATTTGATTACAGACAGTACACCTATGTTGCAATTATATCTGAAAAATACATTGAACAGATATAATTATGTTGTGTTTTGGTACATTTCACAATAAACGTATATTTTGAATCAATGGTTGTGTGGTGAGAGATGTTTACAATCCAAATGAATGCACAATGACAGGTTTTGAATGTTTGGATTTTGTACAAGGAGTTGTGAAAATGTACCACATACTTCAGAAAATAGTACCAAAGCGATAAAAAAATAATCAAAAAGGTAAAATTCAGAGTGAAAAGATAAAAGCCTTAACATTTATATTTGGTCACATTCTACCTTCAACAACTGAGTGTTGACCAGTCTTCCAGTCACAGTCACACTGGTTGAAACATTTGAACAGGTCAGTTACTGCTGTTATTAAAGAGTGTTGTTTGGTACCTTCAGTGGTGGAAAAAGTACCCAATTGTCATACTTGAGTAAAAGTAAAAATACCTTAATAGAAAATAACTCAAGTGAAAGTCACCCAGTAAAACTACTTGAGTAAAAGTCTAAAGGTATTTGGTTTTAAAGTATGACTTAAGTATCAAAAGTAAAAATAAAAGTATGAATACACACCACTGTGTACATTAGAGCTATGTTGAGTGTTGCATGAGTTACTCTATGCAGGCCAAACACTCTTGAATGGGTCTGATTGGTAAGGGAGGGAGATTTTGGTGTTGATGGGTAGGTAGTGATCCCCATTGTGTGTGTGTGTGCGTGTGTGTGTGCGTGTGTGTGTGTGTGTGTGTGTGTGTGTGTGTGTGTGTGTGTGTGCGTGTCTGTTTGTGTGTGTGGAGTTCCCCCATTCCCGTTCCAAGTGACGGGAGAGAGATGAGAGAGGAGAACGTGAGTCTGAGCACTGAGATGAACAATAGAGTCAGACAGACCCAAACATACCTTGAGGGAGTGTGTGCGCTGGGGCTGTCTGCCATTACAGGTTGGGACAATATCAGTAATCTTTGTTGTTATACAGTAATTACTATCTCATCCACAAGTCATCTTTTAAAAGTACTTTAAACATTTGTCAGGACAGTGTCACGTTGAATCATGATTCACGTAGATAGATACAGTGAGGGAAAAAAGTATTTGATCCCCTGCTGATTTTGTACGTTTGCCCACTGACAAAGACATGATCAGTCTGTCATTTTAATGGTAGGTTTATTTGAATAGTGAGAGACAGAATAACAACAAAAAAATTCAGAAAAACGCATGTCAAAAATGTAATAAATTGATTTGCATTTTAATGAGGGAAATAATTATTTGACCCCCTCTGAATCAGAAAGATTTCTGGCTCCCAGGTGTCTTTTATACAGGTAACGAGCTGAGATTAGGAGCACACTCTTAAAGGGAGTGCTCCTAATCTCAGTTTGTTACCTGTATAAAAGACACCTGTCTACAGAAGCAATCAATCAATCAGATTCCAAACTCTCCACCATGGCCAAGACCAAAGAGCTCTCCAAGGATGTCAGGGACAATATTATAGACCTACACAAGGCTGGAATGGGCTACAAGATTCCTTTTTTCCCTCACTGTACAGTTGACCTAGGGGACATTTTTTCTTTAGCAAAGCAGAGGCTGGTTCACACTTTGCCACCACCTCTGTCAGCAAGAAACCAATAGTATGTGGGTCCTCAATCATTGGGAATAGTGTGCTAGACATATGAGACATGTGAGAGAAGCAAAGGTGACAGACAGAGACCTCAGAGGATTGTTCTGAGAGAGTTCTTTGAGTGTTCTGAGAGAGTTCTCTGAGTGTTCTGAGAGAGTTCTCTGAGTGTTCTGAGAGAGTTCTCTGAGTGTTCTGAGAGAGTTCTCTGAGTGTTCCGTGCTCTTTTCAGTAGGCAAAGTAAAGAAATCAGAAGTACCGGTTTTAAACGATCAGGGGGTCGATTCAATCTGTATCGCGGAAGTTACACGTTATAGCGCAATTTAAATTTAAAGGTAATGTTCCCGCATTGGCGGAGACTGCAGTCACGTACACGCTGCATATGTCGGCTAATGACCTTTACATATGTCGTGATGTGACTTTCATTAATGTGAGGATTGTTATTTATCGAATCAACTAACTATGTTTAATTGTAACAATTAACTCATTAGGAATTTGGGGCACTGCGGAAGAAGTTGTTTAACGAGTTACCATCTCCCGAATTAAACTCTTATACGATATATATATATATATACACTGCTCAAAAAAATAAAGGGAACACTTAAACAACACAATGTAACTCCAAGTCAATCACACTTCTGTGAAATCAAACTGTCCACTTAGGAAGCAACACTGATTGACAATAAATTTCACATGCTGTGGAATAGACAACAGGTGGAAATTATAGGCAATTAGCAAGACACCCCCAATAAAGGACTGGTTTTGCAGGTGGTGACCACAGACCACTTCTCAGTTCCTATGCTTCCTGGCTGATGTTTTGGTCACTTTTGAATGCTGGCGGTGCTTTCACTCTAGTGGTAGCATGAGACGGAGTCTACAACCCACACAAGTGGCTCAGGTAGTGCAGCTCATCCAGGATGGCACATCAATGCGAGCTGTGGCAAGAAGGTTTGCTGTGTCTGTCAGCGTAGTGTCCAGAGCATGGAGGCGCTACCAGGAGACAGGCCAGTACATCAGGAGACGTGGAGGAGGCCGTAGGAGGGCAACAACCCAGCAGCAGGACTGCTACCTCCGCCTTTGTGCAAGGAGGAGCAGGAGGAGCACTGCCAGAGCCCTGCAAAATGACCTCCAGCAGGCCCCAAATGTGCATGTGTCTGCTCAAACGGTCAGAAACAGACTCCATGAGGGTGGTATGAGGGCCCGACGTCCACAGGTGGGGGTTGTGCTTACAGCCCAACACCGTGCAGGACGTTTGGCATTTGCCAGAGAACACCAAGATTGGAAAATTTGCCACTGGCGCCCTGTGCTCTTCACAGATGAAAGCAGGTTCACACTGAGCACATGTGACAGACCTGACAGAGTCTGGAGACGCCATGGAGAACGTTCTGCTGCCTGCAACATCCTCCAGCATGACCGGTTTGGCGGTGGGTCAGTCATGGTGTGGGGTGGCATTTCTTTGGGGGGCCGCACAGCCCTCCATGTGCTCGCCAGAGGTAGCCTGACTGCCATTAGGTACCGAGATGAGATCCTCAGACTCCCTGTGAGACCATGTGCTGGTGCGGTTGGCCCTGGGTTCCTCCTAATGCAAGACAATGCTAGACCTCATGTGGCTGGAGTGTGTCAGCAGTTCCTGCAAGAGGAAGGCATTGATGCTATGGACCGCCCGTTCCCCAGACCTGAATCAAATTGAGCACTTCTGGGACATCATGTCTCGCTCCATCCACCAACGACACATTGCACCACAGACTGTCCAGGAGTTGGCGGATGCTTTAGTCCAGGTCTGGGAGGAGATCCCTCAGGAGACCATCCGCCACCTCATCAGGAGCATGCCCAGGCATTTTACGGAGGTCATACAGGCACGTGGAGGCCACACACACTACTGAGCCTCATTTTGACTTGTTTTAAGGACATTACATCAAAGTTGGATCAGCCTGTAGTGTGGTTTTCCACTTTAATTTTGAGGGTGACTCCAAATCCAGACCTCCATGGGTTGATAAATTTGATTTCCATTAATAATTTTTGTGTGATTTTGTTGTCAGCACATTCAACTATGTAAAGAAAAAAGAATTTAATAAGATTATTTCATTCATTCAGATCTAGGATGTGTTATCTTAGTGTTCCCTTTATTTTTTTTAGCAGTGTATACTATATTTCGATTACAGTCCCTTATTAATCATTACCTCATATTAGTCTCATTCTGAATGTCGCATAATCCTTAAATCCGCAAGAACCCTAATACACAAATTGTTTTAATTATTTATTTACTAGCTAACTAAATAATAACACAGAATACATACATACTTAATGCATGAGAAAAGTCCCTAGCGGACTAACAACAGCATGACTGCTTGGTTATCAAAAAGGGAGGGGTCAATAGAAGGAAGGAGAGAGGGACAAAGAGAGTCAAACTTATCAAATATTTTTTATTGTGAAACAAACAAGAAATAAGACAAAAAAACTGAAAACTTGAGCGTGCATAACTATTCTCCCCCCCCACCCCCCCTAAAGTCAATACTTTGTAGAGCCACCTTTTGCAGCAATTACAGCTGCAAGTCTCTTGGGGTATGTCTCTATAAGCTTGGCACATCTAGCCACTGGGATTTTTGCCCATTCTTCAAGGCAAAAATGCTCCAGCTCCTTCAAGTTGGATGGGTTCCGCTGATGTACAGCAATCGTTAAGTCATACCACAGATTCTCAATTGGATTGAAGTCTGGGCTTTGACTAGGCCATTCCAAGACATTTAAATGTTTCCCCTTAAACCACTTGAGTGTTTCTTTAGCAGTATGCTTAGGGTCATTGTTCTGCTGGAAGGTGAACTTCCGTCCCAGTCTCAAATCTCTGGAAGACTGAAACAGGTTTCCCTCAAGAATTTCCCTGTATTTAGCGCCATCCATCATTCCTTCAATTCGGAGCAGTTTCCCAGTCCCTGCCGATGAAAAACATCCCCACAGCATGATACTGCCACCACCATGCTTCACTGTGGGTATGATGTTCTCTGGGTGATGAGAGGTGTTGGGTTTGCGCCAGACATTTTCCTTGATGGCCAAAAAGCTCAATTTTAGTCTCATCTGACCAGAGTACCTTCTTCCATATGTTTGGGGAGTCTCCCACATGCCCTTTGGCGTACACCAAACGTGTTTGCTTATTTTTTTCTTTAAGCAATGGCTTTTTTCTGGCCACTTTTCCGTAAAGCCCAGCTCTGTGGAGTGTACGGCTTAAAGTGGTCCTATGGACAGATACTCCAATCTCTGCTGTGGAGCTTTGCAGCTCTTTCAGGGTTATCTTTGGTCTCTTTGTGGCCTCTCTGATTAATGCCCTCCTTGCCTTGTCCGTGAGTTTTGGTGGGCGGCCCTCTCTTGGCAGGTTTGTTGTGGTGCCATATTATTTCAATTTTTTAATAATGGACTTAATGGTGCTCTGTGGGATGTTCAAAGTTTCTGATATTGTTTTATAACTCAACCCTGATCTGTACTTCTCCACAACTTTGTCCCTGACCTCTTTGGAGAGCTCCTTGGTCTTCATGGTGCCGCTTGCTTGGTGGTGCCCCTTGCTTAGTGGTGTTGCAGACTCTGGGGCCTTTCAGAAGAGGTGTATATATACTGAGATAATTTGACACTTAGATTGCACACAGGCAGACTTTATTTAACTAATTATGTGACTTCTGAAGGTAATTGGTTGCACCAGATCTTATTTAGGGGCTTCATAGCAAAGGGGGTGAATACATATGTACGTACCACTTTTCTGTTATTTATTTTATAGAATTTTTTTAAACAAGTTATTTTTTTCATTTCACTTCACCACTTGGACTATTTTGTATTTGTCCATTACATGAAATCCAAAAAAAAATCCATTTAAATTACAGGTTGTAATGCAACAAAATAGGAAAAAACGCCAAGGGGGATGAATACTTTTGCAAGGCACTGTACACGTTTCCTGGTCTTAGAGTTTAAAAAAAAAATTACATTCAACTAACGCTTCACGTCTGCTGGTCTCTGATTCAAAGTTCGAACCATTCTAAACGTGCAGTCTCCACTCTCACGTTTTCTGGTCTGAGGTACATTTCGTTACCAAGGGTGAAAAGGGGGCGTTCCATCACGCCGACACAATGTCTGTGCTCCCTTTGGGCGTGGTTACTGACTGGGCAAAAGTTTATATGAAAAACTATTATATCATTAGAAGACTAAAATCACATTCCTATCTTCACCAAAATACTCTCATACTTAATCATATATTTTATACAACATTTAGATATAAACTTGATAGATAGAATATGTACACTTTCCGAGTTACAGTTATTTCTTGATACCATCCTTAATGACATCACAAAATAATGAACAATATGACATGATTATTCTTTAGATCCCCACTGACCATTCTTCACATTCAGATGATAGAAATAAATGTTCCAATGTTCACTTTTTGGGGAAAATCTCTACACAAAGGCATTATTTTCTCAATACTAGAGAGCCAGGAAGAGAGTTCTCTCCTGCTTAAATTTACGACCCAGTGTTAAGGTGTCAAGACCAGCGCAGCCCTCCTTCCCGTCTTCTATGGGTGAGAGGGTCTGATTGTTGTCAGCCATTTGCCAAGCTGATCTGAGGCCTTTGGATCCTCAGCCAGGAGAGTCATGACACATTTCAATTACGCTATAACGCGGAATTGAGTCGAGCCCCAAATTCTGTCTCCATCTTCTGACATTTAAGATGAATGAGAGGAGAGCAGTGAAGTAAATATCTCACCTATATCCTATACAGCATATAACAACACCCTCACTATTTCTGACACCCTACTATATCTGACACTTTACTATATCTGACACCATACTATATCTGACACTTTACTATATCTGACACCCTACTATATCTGACACTTTACTATATCTGACACCCTACTATATCTGACACTTTACTATATCTGACACCCTACTATATCTGACACTTTACTATATCTGACACTTTACTATATCTGACACTTTACTATATCTGACACTTTACTATATCTGACACCCTACTATATCTGACACTTTACTATATCTGACACCCTACTATATCTGACACTTTACTATATCTGACACTTTACTATATCTGACACATTACTATATCTGACACTTTACTATATCTGATACTTTACTATATCTGACACCCTACTATATCTGACACCCTACTATATCTTACACTTTACTATATCTGACACCATACTATATCTGACACTTTACTATATCTGACACCCTACTATATCTGACACTTTACTATATCTGACACTTTACTATATCTGACACCCTACTATATCTGACACTTTACTATATCTGACACATTACTATATCTGACACCCTACTATATCTGACACTTTACTATATCTGACACTTTACTATATCTGACACCCTACTATATCTGACACTTTACTATATCTGACACCCTACTATATCTGACACTTTACTATATCTGACACTTTACTATATCTGACACATTACTATATCTGACACTTTACTATATCTGACACCCTACTATATCTGACACTTTACTATATCTGATACTTTACTATATCTGACACCCTACTATATCTGACACCCTACTATATCTTACACTTTACTATATCGGACACTTTACTATATCTGACACCCTACTATATCTGACACTTTACTATATCGGACACCCTACTATATCTGACACCCTACTATATCTGACACTTTACTATATCTGACACTTTACTATATCTGACACATTACTATATCTGACACTTTACTATATCTGACACTTTACTATATCTGACACTTTACTATATCTGACACATTACTATATCTGACACTTTACTATATCTGACACCCTACTATATCTGACACCCTACTATATCTTACACTTTACTATATCGGACACTTCACCATATCTGACACCCTACTATATCTGACACTTTACTATATCTGACACTTTACTATATCTGACACATTACTATATCTGACACCCTACTATATCTGACACTTTACTATATCTGACACTTTACTATATCTGACACCCTACTATATCTGACACTTTACTATATCTGACACCCTACTATATCTGACACTTTACTCTATCTGACACCCTACTATATCTGACACTTTACTATATCTGACACCCTACTATATCTGACACTTTACTATGTCTGACACTTTACTATATCTGACACCCTACTATATCTGACACTTTACTATATCTGACACCCTACTATATCTGACACTTTACTATATCTGACACCCTACTATATCTGACACCCTACTATATCTGACACTTTACTATATCTGACACTTTACTATATCTGACACCCTACTATATCTATAATAATAATAATAATAATAATAATAATATGCCATTTAGCAGACGCTTTTATCCAAAGCGACTTACAGTCATGCGTGCATACATTTTTTGTGTATGGGTGGTCCCGGGGATCGAACCCACTACCTTGGCGTTATAAGCGCCGTGCTCTACCAGCTGAGCTACAGACGACCACGCTGACACCCTACTATATCTGACACTTTACTATATCTGACACCCTACTATATCTGACACTTTACTATATCTGACACTTTACTATATCTGACACATTACTATATCTGACACTTTACTATATCTGACACCCTACTATATCTGACACTTTACTATATCTGACACCCTACTATATCTGACACCCTACTATATCTGACACTTTACTATATTTGATACTTTACTATATCTGACACCCTACTATATCTGACACTTTACTATATCTGACACCCTACTATTTCTGACACTTTACTATATCTGACACTTTACTATATATGACACCCTACTATCTCTGACACCCTACTATATCTGACACCCTCACTATCTCTGACACCCTCACAACTATGACACCCTCACTATCTCTGACACCCTCACTATCTCTGACACCCTCACTACTCTGACACCCTACTATCTCTGACACCCTACCAACTCTAACACCCTACCATCTCTGACACCCTACCCTCTCTGACACCCTACTATCTGACACCCTACCAACTATGACACCTCCACTATCTGCCCTTTGCGTGGAGACATAGTGATAAAGGTGTTTTGTCTATGGCTCTACAACATCAAAGCAAGGTTTAGTTAGAGAGAGAGAGACAGCAGACTAGTTCATTTCCTCAGTGAAAACAATGTACTGAGCAAATGTCAAATTGGCTTTTTACCAAATTACCGTACGACAGACCACGTATTCACCCTGCACACCCTACTTGACAAACAAACAAACCAAAACAAAGGCAAAGTCTTCTCATGCTTTGTTGATTTCAAAAAAGCTTTTGACTCAATTTGGCATGAGGGTCTGCTATACAAATTGATGGAAAGTGGGTTTGGGGGAAAAACATACGACATTATAAAATCCATGTACACAAACAACAAGTGTGCGGTTAAAATTGGCAAAAAACACACACATTTCTTCCCACAGGGCCGTGGGGTGAGACAGGGATGCAGTTTAAGCCCCACCCTCTTCAACATATATATCAACGAATTGGCGAGGGCACTAGAACAGTCTGCAGCACCCGGCCTCACCCTACTAGAATCTGAAGTCAAATGTCTTCTGTTTGCTGATGATCTGGTGCTTCTGTCACCAACCAAGGAGGGCCTACAGCAGCACCTAGATCTTCTGCACAGATTCTGTCAGACCTGGGCCCTGACAGTAAATCTCAGTAAGACAAAAATAATGGTGTTCCAAAAAAGGTCCAGTTGCCAGGACCACAAATACAAATTCCACCTAGACACCGTTGCCCTAGAGCACACAAAAAACTATACATACCTCGGCCTAAACATCAGCGCCACAGGTAACTTCCACAAAGCTGTGAACAATCTGAGAGACAAGGCAAGAAGGGCCTTCTATGCCATCAAAAGGAACATAAAATTTGACATACCAATTAGGATCTGGCTAAAAATACTTGAATCAGTTATAGAACCCATTGCCCTTCATGGTTCTGAGGTCTGGGGTCCGCTCACCAACCAAGAATTCACAAAATGGGACAAACACCAAATTGAGACTCTGCATGCAGAATTCTGCAAAAACATCCTCCGTGTACAACGTAAAACTCAAAATAATGCATGCAGAGCAGAATTAGGCCAATACCCGCTAATGATCAAAATCCAGAAAAGAGCCGTTAAATTCTATAACCACTTAAAAGGAAGCGATTCCCAAACCTTCCATAACAAAGCCATCACCTACAGAGAGATGAACTTGGAGAAGAGTCCCCTAAGTAAACTTGTCCTGGGGCTCTGTTCACAAACACAAACAGACCCCACACAGCCCCAGGACAACAACAACAACAACACAATTAGACCCAACCAAATCATGAGAAAACAAAAAGAGAATTACTTGACACATTGGAAAGAACAAACAAAAAAACAGAGCAAACTAGAATGCTATTTGGCCCTAAACAGAGAGTACACAGTGGCAGAATACCTGACCACTGTGACTGACCCAAACTTAAGGAAAGCTTTGACTATGTACAGACTCAGTGAGCATAGCCTTGCTATTGAGAAAGGCCACCGTAGGCAGACCTGGCTCTCAAGAGAAGACAGGCTATGTGCACACTGCCCACAAAATGAGGTGGAAACTGAGCTGCACTTCCTAACCTCCTGCCAAATGTATGACCATATTAGAGACACATATTTCCCTCAGATTACAGCGATCCACAAAGAATTCGAAAACAAACCCAATTTTGATAAACTCCCTTATCTACTGGGTGAAAAACCACAGTGTGCCATCACAGCTGCAAGATTTGTGACCTGTTGCCACAAGAAAAGGGCAACCAGTGAAGAACAAACACCATTGTAAATACAACCCATATTTATGTTTATTTATTTTCCAATTTGTACTTTAACTATTTGCACATTGTTACAACACTGTTATATACATAATATGACATTTGAAATGTCTTTATTCTTTTGAAACTTCTGAGTGTAATGTTTACTGTTAATATTTATTGTTTATTTCACTTTTGTTTACTATCTACTTCACTTGCTTTGGCAATGTTAACACATGTTTCCCATGCCAATAAAGCCCTTAAATTGAATTGAAATTGAATTGAGAGAGAGAGAGAGAGAGAGAGAGAGAGAGAGAGAGAGAGAGAGAGAGAGAGAGAGTTTTAAAATACATTTATTGGGTCTGGGAACCCAGAACACAATAAACACTCAAACAAACAAAAACATGGTTAAACATCAATTAAAAACACAACACCAAATCTTCCTCCACAGTAACTAAACACAACAACCTCTGAATACCCCATATGCTCATAAACAGCCCAGTGTTATTAACCAGTTTGTAATAGGCAAACTCAACCCTCAGCCCTGTTGTCAACATCCCCACCAGCATGCCCACCACGTCCACAGACCCCTGTCCCCGAATACTGTACTTTTGTGTCTTCCAAATCGCTAATTTAGCTGCCCCTGACACAAAGTTAAGTAAGAGAACTACACCCCTTCGACTAAACCTGTACTTTGGTCCAAATATAAACATTTGAGAAGAGAAAACCTCTTCCAGAGCTGAGAACCAACTAATGATCAGGTCAATCATCCCGACCAACCTGGGACACTGTAAAAACAGATGTGCCATAGTTTCAGACTCCTCCCCAACAGTAGGATCCCGGTGTACCAGATGCATGTTGGTGGCTATAGTACCATGTATTATCCTCCATTGGAGGTCAGCTGTCCTCTTATCAATAGGCAGTTTATATAAAGACCGCCAACAGCCTTTTGGGGAGGCGCCTGGACCAAACACAGCCGCCCACCTCGTCGATTTTACCCCTCCAGGGAAGAAGCACGGGACACTTTTACACATATTGTGTACAGGGCCTTCTCTCCCACTGCCTTGAACTCACCCAGGTCCGGTGTATCAAAGGAAAGCAGCATCCCCACGTCCTCCTCTAATGCCCCTGCCGCAGCACTAACATTCAGCGCAGGGAACACATCATCCAGACCCTCCGTCCACCGATCAGAGTTGAAGTATCAGTCACATTCTGCCGATGAAGTACTGGCAAGGAATCGCAGACCTCAGCTACGACCTTCCTCAGTAGGCCAGATGATCGGATCCACGCTCTTTCTACCAACTCCTCCAACGATCTGCACCTGCTCTGCATCAGATGACCCAGCTTGGTACCCCCCACACCTAACAGGCATGAATGTGGTCCTCTGTAGCTCAGCTGGTAGAGCACTGCGCTTGTAACGCGAAGGTAGTGGGTTTGATCCCCGGGACCACCCATACACAAAAATTTATGCACGCATGACTGTAAGTCGCTTTGGATAAAAGCGTCTGCTAAATGGCATATTATATATATATATTATAATGTAGGGTGGCTGAACCCATAGCACGGGACTGGATGACAGTGTTATAAAACAGAGGCTCTTCAAAAAGCCACATCCCTGATGTCAAAAACTCTCCAAGCCTGCATAACAGACTCATAGAATGGAGTCAGGCCAGACAAATCACCCCCCTCTAGCTTTAAGAGGAAAAGGTGCTTGTCTAAGCCCAAACAGCCCGCTCTCTTCATCGATGTGTGGGCTGTATCGACCCAAATAGAACCGTCACTGTACAACAGTCTCTGGGCTGCTTGAAGCCGGAAAGCCATGATCCTAGAAGAAATGTCCACCAGCCATTGCCCACCCTCATGTAGTGGCAGGTACAGGGCTGCAGCTTTAATCCAATGTTGTCCAGACCAAAATAAATTGACAAGGTTCCTCTGAAGCTCTTGTATCAGACCCCCAGGTGGCTGTAAAATCATTAGTCTATGCCACAGGGTAGAGGCAGCAAGATTATTAGCTACCATCACCCTTCCCCTATAAGACAGCTGGGGTAGCACCCATTTCTACCTAGACAATCTGGCACACACCTTCTCCACTACACCCTCCCAGTTATTTTTTTGTAAGACATCGGAGCCTAGAAAAAACAACAACGTCTCTGCCACACTGAATCCCCCCTGGTAACCGTGGAGCGGACCCTGTCTGAAGCTGACATGCCCACAGCGATTCATTCTTTTCCCAATTGACTCTAGCTGAGGAGGCCCCCTCATACACCTTTAGAGCGTTTGAGAGAACCTTAACATCCTCACCCCCTGTAATAAAAACTGTCACGTCATCTGCATACGCAGACAGTGCTATCGTGGGACCCTTCATAACCCCTGGCACAGAGAAACCAGTAAGCCTCGCTCTTAAAAACAAAGCATTGGTTCAATTGCCAGACAATATAACTGTCCTGAAATTGGGCATCCCTGCCTAATACCCCTATGGACGGGGATGGGGCAGCTCAAACCACCCCCCACCTTCACCATACATGAGGCCCCAGCATACAGAAAACTCATCCAAGACAAAAAAAACATCCCCAAACCCAAAGGCTTTCATTGGTGGTCCACATGGTCAAAAGCCTTCTCCTGATCCAAAGAAAGCAAACCCACATTCACATCAGACAGTTAACAAATATCTAAAACATCTCCTATTAGAAACAAGTTATCAACAATAGAGTGGTCAGGTTCACAATAAGACTGGTCCTTGTGGACCAACAGCCCCAGATATTCTTTCAACCTGTTTGAGAGACACTTAGATATCATTTTATATTCTGCACACAGCAATGCAACATTTACATTTTACATTTTAGTCATTTAGCAGACGCTCTTATCCAGAACGACTTACAGGAGCAACAGGTCACCAGTTTTTAAAAAGAGCCAAATCCCCCATTTTTTTGGCAACAATGAAAGCACAGCACATTGACAGGATACAGGAAGAGAAACCTCATGAAAAGATTCACACACCGCTTCATAAAAATCCATGCCAATAGACCCCCAAAAGTGCTTATAGAAATCAGATGGTTAACCATCGATGCCAGGGGCTCATCCTGATGAGAGCTGCATAACTGAAGTGGACAGCTCCTGCAGAGTAATGTCAGAGTCCAAAGCAGCTCTCTGCTCAGGGCCCAATTGAGGAAGTCCATGTAACAATTGTTCAGCACACAGAGGATCACAATCCTCGCCTTGTAGAGGGCAGAGTAGAAATCCACGGCATGTTGGCGCATCTCACCGTCATCCGTGGTCACCTTCCAATCAGGGAGACGAAGGCAGACCATCTGTTTGCGTTGCAATGTCGACTGCCCTAGGTTTTTTTTAAAGCGCTAGGAGCATCCATATCCTTGAAGGTAGCAAAGTAAGACCTAGTCAAGGCACCCTTCACTCATTCATGTAGAAACGACCTCAGTTCATGTCTCATGTCCTGTAACTTCATGACTAGTCTGGGGTCATTCTGAGTGAGCAACTTCAATTCAATAGATTTGATGTCCTGTTCAAAGGTCCTGATAGTCTCTTTAACTTCAATACTAGACAGAGCAGTATACTGTTGACAAAACACACGTATTTGGGCCTTCCCAACCTCCCACCATTGTCTCAAGGACTCAAAATTCCATTTAATAGCCCTCCATTTTTCCCAAAACAACAAAAACGTTTCACAAAACATGGCATTCTTCAGGGTCCTGAAGAAGGCACAGTGATGCCGAAACGTTGGTCGTTTTTCACTCAATAAATGACTGGGAGGTTATACATATGGAGTGTGGGACTCTCTTTGTTTTTATAGCTTACAGTTTATTCCCCATTAGTCAGCACCTCTACACTAAATAATTTTCTCTGGGTGTGCACCAGCTCATGCTTTTTATTAGATCATGTAATAACTTAACATTAAAATACCAATAAGGTGATGACCTTTGTTGACAGGACAAGTGAATATCAACAGTAACAATATGATGATCAGAAAAACCCACAGGAGTGATGTCACACCTTACAACCCTACTACAGTAGTGCTCAGATACATACAACCTGTCTAACCTTGCTGCACTAACACGACCTTCATTAACTTTTAACCATGTGTACGGCCTAACTTTTGCACTTCTTACTCTCCGCACATCAGAAAGCTCAAACTCAGTTAATAGACCAGACAGACAAGTAGCTGACAATAGGTGAGGTTCTTCAGCAGTGCGATCAACAGTAAAATCCACTGTACAATTCCAGTCCCCCCCTAAAACCATACACCCCTCTTGGTCACACTGTCTTAAGGTTTCCTTTATTTGATCAAATACAGAAATACGCTCTGTACCCTCATTAGGAGCATAAACATTTAAACAATTAAAAAAAGATCCCATAACATCCACCTTGACCAATAAAACCAGACACTTGACAATCTCTGTTGTAGATACCACAGTCACCCCTATGCCTGAGGAAAACACAATTCCCAGCACTGAAATTAGTACCTTGACTGAGTACCCTCAACACAAACAACTTGTTCCTCAGCAACAGGTGCTTGTGGCTGCTCTACCAATGTCGGCCCACCTCTCCCTACATCAATGGGCCCAGGTGTTACGAGGACCACCTGCGTCCCGCCCTCCGCCTTCTCCCTTTTCGGGCAAGCATGCCGCTGATGGCCAACATCCCCACACTCAAAGCACCGTTGACTACCCATACTAGCATAAGCCATATACAGTCTGTTGTCATACTTGACTTTAAACGATAACTCCAAAGTCTGCTCAAGGTGAGTCCAAAAACATAAATAACCTGTTTCAGAGCCGGGTGTTTGCAACCCAGCGGGACAATTTTAATTGAACTTGCAAACTTCCCAAACCGCAATAACTCGCGCTCCAATAGCTCATTGGGAATAAAAGGCGGTACATTAGAAATCGTAACCCTTGTTGACAGAGAAAAAAGCGGCGTAACTATAAAAAACATACCTTTAAGAAGTACGCCATGCTCAACCATCCGATCGACAAGACGCTCTTCTTTAAGAAAAAACACCACCGCTTTATTCATCCGCGACGCATAAGAAACATTTTCATAGCCTACCTTCTTTCCTACGGCGACCAGAAACTCCTCCACAGTGACAGTAGCTTCAATAAAACACCTGAAGCAATGCCGAAGTGACAGGGACGGCGTCCCCATGTGGGTCGCCATCACCACCAAAACCGGGGCAATTTCAACAAGAAATAAAATAAACCTAATTCTACCACTGAAAAAACCTTTAATCATGCATAGAAAAAGGAAAACCACCAAGAAAAAGGAAAGAAAAAGAAACACAGGCAATCTAACTTGCTCATACAATTCCCAGCACGCACCAACACTCCCAGCATGCAGAGAGAGAGAGAGAGAGAGATAGTGAGAGAGCGAGAGAGAGAGAGAGAAAGAGAGAAAGAGAGAGAGTGATAGTGAGAGAGAAAGACAGCGAGAGAGAGAGAGAGTGATAGTGAGAGAACGAGCGAGAGAGACCGAGAGAGCGAGAGAGAGCGAGAGAGAGAGAGTGAGAGAGAGAGAGAGAGAGAGAGAGAGAGAGAGAGAGAGAGAGAGAGAGAGAGAAAGAGAGAGAGTGATAGTGAGAGAGAAAGACAGCGAGAGAGAGAGAGAGAGTGATAGTGAGAGAACGAGCGAGAGAGACCGAGAGAGCGAGAGAGAGCGAGAGAGCGAGAGAGAGAGAGAGAGAGAGAGAGAGAGAGAGAGAGAGAGAGAGAGAGAGAGAGAGAGAGAGAGAGAGAGAGAGAGAGAGAGAGAGAGAGAGAGAGAGAGAGAGAGAGAGAAAGAGAGAGAGTTATAGTGAGAGAGAAAGACAGCGAGAGAGAGAGAGAGTGATAGTGAGAGAACGAGCGAGAGAGACCGAGAGAGCGAGAGAGAGCGAGAGAGTGAGAGAGAGAGAGAGAGAGTGAGAGAGAGAGAGAGCGAGAGAGAGTGATAGAGAGAGAGAGAGAGCGAGAGAGAGAGAGAGAGAGCGAGAGAGAGAGAGAGAGAGAGAGAGAGAGAGAGAGAGAGAGAGAGAGAGAGAGAGAGAGAGAGAGTGATAGTGAGAGAAAGAGAAAGAGAAAGAGAGGGTTCTTGTGTTTCATAGACAGTGTGTCCAACATTGTGATGTTGTTTTTGTTAGGCGTACACTTCCCCAAGGTTATCAGTTTCCACCAACAACCAGTGTTCCCAAAAACAAAATTATCACACCACCAGTGTTCCCAAAAACAAAGCTATCACACCATCAGGGTTCCCAAAAACAAAACTGTCACTGTTGTTTATCCAGCTGCAAGACAGAGCACAAACAGTACAATAAACTGGAAGCCACTGGGTCTCTCATCATCACTGGAATGACACCTGCTATTTCCCCTGAAGGTTTCTGCAGAAATATCTCGAAGCACCCCGTCCCGTGATTTCCACGCGCTCGCTCTTGTTTACTATCATCAGTCCTTCTCCTCCATGTTCCTGGCATTAAATATTATCCTAGCAGTAGATATTATACACCAGAGGAATGGAAGGAACCAAGACGATTATTCCCAATGCCTACGTCCCAAATGGCACCCTATTGCACTACTGTTGACCAGAGCCGTATGGGCCTGAGCACTACATAGGGAATAGGGTGCCATTTGGGACGCATCGGGTCCTTACTCATCCTTTACTCCTCTGTGGGATGGGATAAGAACATACAGTACTTCCAGACTGACATACCAGTCTCCAGCTGGAATTCCCGAACTTGGTGCGTCGAGGCCTGGGAGGATTCCCGTTGTGGAACGCTGCTCCCGTTCCAGGGGGAGAAAGACCAGCACTGTTCTTGTTCAGTAGGAGTGTGTGTTGTGTTCAGACTCAGAGTGACTATGGCCCACGCCGGCTCCTGTCAACTCAGATCTCCAAGCCTGATCCATATGCTGCAAGCAGATAAACAACGGAGCACACTATCTCTGTGTGTGTGTGTGTTTGTGTACATGTGTGTGCGTGTGTGTGTGTGAATGCACAGTGTGTGTGTGTGTGTGTACACGTGTGTGCGTGTGTGTGTGAATGCACAGTGTGTGTGTGTGTGTGTGTGTACGTGTGTGTGTGAATGCACAGTGTGTGTGTGTGTGTGTTTGTCGGTCCAGCGCTAGCGGCCCGTGGCCCCCACAGTAATGCCTACTTTCACGAACTAACCTCATGAGCAGAGGGTTATCTGTTTCCTCTTCACTTCTGGAGAATGGACAGTGTTGAGCATCTGGAGGACCTGGCTCAGCTCTGAGTCATTATAGGCCAGGCCCAGCCTCACAGACACGCACACACACACGCACCCTTACGAAACTCTTACGAAATATATAGTATTGTGTGTACATTCAGTGATTCATCCTTGGCGCCTCCGCTGATCGGTATTTCCTTAATCACACACACCAGTCGTGACTTCATCCCCTGATTCAAGGGCCTAATTGGGGGGAGGTTATCGGAGCGGCTCCTCGGGGCCCGCTGGGCCCTCACACACGCATTTGGCTACAACCACTGTCCTGTGTCTGTACTGCTGAAGGAGTGTCACTACTGTATTGTACTACACTGATGACTCACTGCGACTTCATATTATAGAGAAATGTGTAAGATGTGACTGTGCATGAATCAGTGTTTATTGAAAAAAAAAAAACTCCTGATATGGGGATCATTTACTAGACCCCTGATGACTGACACATTGAACAGGTTGAAAATGTAACATTTGCCACAGTTGACTGGACAGTGGAATTCCAAGGACCCTGATCAATAATTTATGAACCTGAAGAATGTGAAGTATGCATGTGTAGGATGTGCATAAATGCTATCTAGTAGCATCGTCTTTATTTAGATAAGTGGGTTTGGAAACTTGTGTTGAAATTGCAGTTTCAACATGAAAGGAGATCAAGCTCTTATCAGTTTACCTTTCTATGAATGCTATTTCCACTGCACTGCCTCTTTCACTTGTGACCGCATGTGTGAATGCACTCTAAGGCTCTTTGAGTGATTTAGGGGATAGCCCTCTCCACCTGCTCCCCTTTCGCCCTGTCCCCTATCCCCTCTCCTTCCTCTCCCCTGTCCCCTCTCCCCTCTCCCCTCTCCCCTCTCCCCTCTCCCCTGTCCCCTCTCCCCTGTCCCCTCTCCTTCCTCTCCCCTCTCCTTCCTCTCCCCTGTCCCCTCTCCCCTCTCCTTCCTCTCCCCTCTCCTTCCTCTCCCCTGTCCCCTCTCCCCTCTCCCATCTCCCCTCTCCCCTCTCCTTCCTCTCCCTGTCCCCTCTCCCCTCTCCCCTCTCCCCTCTCCCCTGTCCCCTGTCCCCTCTCCCTCTCCCCTCTCCCCTCTCCCCTCTCCCTGTCCCCTCTCCTTCCTCTCCCCTCTCCTTCCTCTCCCCTCTCCCGTTTCTCCCCTGTCCCCTCTCCCCTCTCCTTCCTCTCCCCTGTCCCCTCTCCCCTCTCCTTCCTCTCCCCTCTCCCCTCTCCCCCTGTCCCCTCTCCCCTCTCCCCTCCTTCCTCTCCCTCTCCCCTCCCCTGTCCCCTCTCCCCTCTCCCCTGTCCCCTCTCCCCTCTCCCCTCTCCCCTGTCCCCTCTCCCCTGTCCCCTCTCCTTCCTCTCCCCTCTCCTTCCTCTACCCTCTCCTTCCTCTCCCCTGTCCCCTCTCCCCTCTCCTTCCTCTCCCCTCTCCTTCCTCTCCCCTCTCCTTCCTCTCCCCTGTCCCCTCTCCCCTCTCCCCTCTCCTTCCTCTCCCCTGTCCCCTCTCCCCTGTCCCCTCTCCCCTCTCCCTCTCCCCTCTCCCCTGTCCCCTGTCCCCTCTCCCCTCTCCCCTCTCCCCTCTCCCCTCTCCCCTCTCCCCCTCCCCTCTCCCCTCTCCCCTCTCCCCTCTCCCTTGTCCCCTCTCCCTCTCCCCTCCCCTGTCCCCTCTCCCTCTCCCCTCTCCCCTCTCCCCTGTCCCCCTCCCCTCTCCCTCTCCCCTCTCCCCTGTCCCCTGTCCCCTCTCCCTCTCCCTCTCCCCTGTCCCCTCTCCCCTCTCCCCTCTCCCCTCTCCCCTCTCCCCTCTCCCCTCTCCCCTCTCCCTCTCCCCTCTCCCCTCTCCCCTCTCCCCTGTCCCCTCTCCCCTCTCCCCTCTCCCCTCTCCCCTCTCCCCTCTCCCCTCTCCCCTGTCCCCTCTCCCCTCTCCCCTCTCCCCTCTCCTTCCTCTCCCCTCTCCCCTCTCCCCTCTCCCCCTCTCCCCTCTCCCCTCTCCCCTCTCCCTCTCCCCTCTCCCCTCTCCCCTCTCCCCTCTCCCCTCTCCCCTGTCCCCTCTCCTTCCTCTCCCCTCTCCCTGTCCCCTCTCCCTCTCCCCTCTCCTTCCTCTCCCCTCTCCCCTGTCCCCTCTCCCCTCTCCCCTGTCCCCTCTCCTTCCTCTCCCCTCTCCCCTGTCCCCTCTCCCTCTCCCCTCTCCCCTGTCCCCTCTCCCCTCTCCCCTCTCCTTCCTCTCCCCTCTCCCCTCTCCCCTCTCCCCTCTCCCCTCTCCCCTGTCCCCTCTCCCCTGTCCCCTCTCCCTCTCCCCTCTCCCCTCTCCCCTCTCCCCTGTCCCCTCTCCCCTGTCCCCTGTCCCCTCTCCCCTGTCCCCTCTCCCCTTTCCCCTCTCCTTCCTCTCCCCTCTCCTTCCTCTCCCCTCTCCTTCCTCTCCCCTGTCCCCTCTCCCCTCTCCTTCCTCTCCCTGTCCCCTCTCCCTCTCCTTCCTCTCCCCTCTCCCCTCTCCCCTCTCCCCTCTCCCCTCTCCCCTGTCCCCTGTCCCCTCTCCCCTCTCCCCTGTCCCCTCTCCTTCCTCTCCCCTCTCCTTCCTCTCCCCTATCCCCTATCCCCTCTCCTTCCTCTCCCCTCTCCTTCCTCTCCCCTCTCCTTCCTCTCCCCTCTCCTTCCTCTCCCCTGTCCCCTCTCCCCATGCTGTGTGTGGTATTGATTGTGTTTTTAACAGTATTGATTGGTCACACTGGGGGCTACTAGGGCACATATGTGTGTCTGGAGAAGCCCCCCCCCCCACCCCTCTCTCTCTGGGGACAGATTTAGGTTGTTTTAGGGCGACAATTAAAACTGTCTAGAAAATTCTATGCGGAAGAAAACAAAACTAAATCCTCTAGATGGTGGACATATTGTAGCAAAGTTTTTTTTATTGTCCTTCCTTTGTCATTTGAGTGATCATAAGTTGTTCACTTGCTTTGCTAACCACAGTACATGTGAGTATTTTCAAAACACCCTTAGTGAAGTTGTTCTAGTAGTGACCACTAAGAGGTAGGTAGGTGGTCACTGCCAACGTGAAACAAGTGGATGACTGGTTACATCACAAGCTAAGAAAGCTAAATCACAGGGACCAAATAAACAGCAGTTGTTTTTGAGAAGAACTTGCTTAGGTTTACTCAAAACTAGATTTGGAGCTGCCCCATAGGAGAGGCATGAAGAGAGGGTGTTAGAGTAGAAACAATATCCCATTTTTTTTCACCTTCAAATCTGATAGGAGATATGAAGAAGAGATAAACTTGAGGTAGGAGAGAGAGAGAGAGAGAGAGAGAGAGAGAGAGAGAGAGAGAGAGAGAGAGAGAGAGAGAGAGAGAGAGAGAGAGAGAGAGAGAGAGAGAGAGAGAAAGAGAGAGGGCAACCAGTGAAGCACAAACACCATTGTAAATACAAACTATATTTATCTGTCTATTTATTTTCCCTTTCATACTTCAACTATTTGCATATTGTTACAACACCGTACATAGACACCCTGTAAAAATGAAATGCTTTGTAACACTAAAACTAGTGGCAACTGAGCTGCCACCACCTTAAAGGAGACGAAACCTTAACTTTGCTGGAGTATTGAAACACATGATTGTGAGGGTATTAAGACAGATTGAAGGTGTTCTGAAACCTTCATCCTGAGGTGTTCTGAAACATGGTGTGTTGTTACACCATATAATCAAGAGTTGTGCAACACCTTGCCAGAGACTGGGAGCCTTAACCCGGAAAAGGTTGAAAACACTCTTATGGTGTTTTGAGTACTGTGTTGTGCAGAATTAGATCCCTTCTCTTTTGGTGCTGTTTTCTCTCTCTAAAGCTCCTAAACACTATGATGGTGTTTCACATCCTGTCTAGTGCAGAATTAGATCTCTTATTCTGGAGTTTCCAAATATTGTAAATGGGAGTCTCTCCACTTGTTGTGTATTCCCTGCTCTTACAGTGCCTTTGGAAAGTATTCAGACCCCTTTTTAGAAATGTTTGCTAATTTAAAATACATAAAAATGGAAATATCATATTTACATAAGTATTCAGACCCTTCAGTACTTTGTTGAAGCACCTTTGGCAGCGACTACAGCCTCTAGTCTTCTTGGGTATGACGCTACAAGCTTGACACACCTGTATTTGGGGAGTTTCTCCCATTCTTCTCTGCAGATCCTCTCAAGCTCTGTCAGGTTGGATGGGAAGCGTTGCTACACAAATATTTTCAGGTCTCTCCAGAGATGTTCGATCGGGTTCAAGTCCGGGCTCTGGCTGAGCCACTCAATGACATTCAGAGACTTGTCCCGAGGCAATCCTGCGTTGTCTTGGCTGTGTGCTTAGGGTCATTGTCCTATTGGTAGGTGAACTTTCGCCCCAGTCTGAGGTCCTGAGCGCTCTGGAGCAGGTTTTCATCAAGGATCTCTCTGTACTTAGCTCCGTTCATCTTTGCCTTGATCCTGACTAGTCTCCCAGTCCCTGCCACTGAAAAACATCCCCACAGCCTGATGCTGCCACCCCCATGCTTCGCCGTAGGGATGGTGCCAGGTTTCCTCCAGACGTGAAACTTGGCATTCAGGCCAAAGAGTTCAATCTTGGTTTCATCAGACCAGAGAATCTTGTTTCTCATGGTCTGAGAGTCTTTAGGTGCCTTTTGGCAAACTCCAAGCAGGCTGTCATGTGCCTTTTACTGAGGAGTGGCTTCCGTCTGGCCACTCTACCATAAAGGCCTGATTGGTGGAGTGCTGCAGAGATGGTTATCCTTCTGGAAGTTTCTCCCATCTCCACAGAGGAACTCTAGAACTCTGTCAGAGTGACCATCGGGTTCTTGGTCACCTCCCTGACCAAGGCCCTTCTCCCCCGATTGCTCAGTTTGGCCAGGCGGCCAGCTCTAGGAAGAGTCTTGGTGGTTTCAAACTTCTTCCATTTAAGAATGAGGGAGGGCACTGTGTTCTTGGGGACCTTCAATGCTGCAAAAATGTTTTGGTACCCTTCCCCAGATCTGTGCCTCGACACAATCCTGTCTCGGAGCTCTACGGACAATTCCTTCGACCTCATGGCTTGGTTTTTGCTCTGACGTGCACTGTCAACTGTGGGACCTTATATAGACAGGTGTGTGCCTTTCCAAATCATGTCCAATCAATTGAATTTACCACAGGTGGACTCCAATCAAGTTGTAGAAACATCTCAAGGATACTCAATGGAAACAGGATGCACCTGAGCTCAATTTCGAGTCTCATAGCAAAGGGTCTGAATACTTATGTAAATAAGATATTTCTGTTTTTAATTTTTATAAATTTGCAAAAAAATTGAAAAGCCTGTTTTCGCTTTGTCATTATGGGGTATTGTGTGTAGATTGCTGAGGGTTGAATCCATTTTAGAATAAGGCTGTAACGTAACAACATTTGGAAAAAGTCAAGGTGTCTGAATACTCTCTGAATGCACTGTATATGGTGTGTTTACAAACTCTTCATCGGTAATTCCAGAAGGTCAAATGTACAGTATTATGCTCAAATGACAAAAATAGGTTTTGTGAAAATACAAATTACGTTTGTCCAGGATAATAATTGAGTACAAAATTTACTTTTTCAAGACATGATTGAAGCTTCAAATGCTTTATCTTTTATTTACTAATTATCAAATGACAAAACATTGAAAGTCTTAAAAAATGATATTGATGAAGAATGTTCAAAGAACTATGGTATTTATCATATTCCTCAAAATCAACAGAAATGTGGCATTATATGATGACTGCTAATGTTAGCAGTAGCACTCACACAAAACTTCAAAGACTTCAGCCCAGGGCTCAATGCGATCCACCTTTATGCTGATGTCCTGACCTGAGTCTTTATATTCAGATGAATTGAATCACACTACAGTTAAGTTAGATTATATGGTTGACAGTTGACAGTTCAGTTGGCATTAGACTGTGATCCTGGTCTTGATTGACTTTGGTTAGGATTGGCCAGCCGGTGGGTAACGTAGTATGTTTGTTTTTCTGCAGGGAGACAGAGAAATAGCTAATAATAGCAAGCAATGATGACAGTACATGAATGTATAATTAGGTTATCAAATGCTATAATATTAATAAATTGCAATATGAATGTAATTATTTAACATATCAACAGCAATATGCAAAAATAAAATACTTAAGCTATGCAAATATAGTAATGAGATTACAATATGAATGTCAAAAGTGGGATGCAATAACGTGGTGTGGTAGGCCAAAGCTAGAGCAGGTTAAAATGGCAGTGGCTATATAGTGTAGCATATAGTATGTGGGGTACACATCAAACAGTAGATATAACTCATAAAGCTAGTAGGCAAACAAGCCAGCAGTATTAACTGAAAAGCAGGCCTTAATTTGCATAACAAAGTGTGAAAGGTGCAAACAATGAGGTGTCAATTACCAACTACATGTAGCATCAAGAAAATTGATCAATTAATCAAAATGGCTGTTTTACTTGGACTATTAGCATTAGTGGCCAACATGCTATACAAAACAAATGTTCTTATTGAGTCAATTCCTTTTCTGTTTCCTTCTTCAATGTGAGAACATTGTGTACTGACGTTTTTCTTGACGCATACTTTCTGTCTAAGTACGTGAAAGGCCAGAATACAGGGGAGGCGCCCGCAAACGTTCATGTTTTTATACTTGACCATAGAGTTTGTTAGAGGGAACACCAGCCCACGAATGCCCTCCTTTCACCTCTACGCCTCAGACTGGGGGAATGTTGAACAGTACAGAATCACAATGTTTGAAGTTCATATTTTTCCTTTAATCTAAACATTTGTATTCTGATATGAAGGTATGAAAAAATAAAAGTGGAATTTCACACAAAAACATTCTCCCTATGCCCTTTTCAGACTTGAGATAAGTTGATTTAAAGTGGTCAATTTTTAATTGCATTGTTAAGTCTACTTATCTCAAGTCTGAATTGGTCACCATGTGATCAGTGTAAGAAGGGTGGTTCAGCACAGTAGTTTACTCCTGAAGACTGGCTGAGTGGGGTAAAGCAGTGTTTTGACAAGCAGGATATCTGGGTTCACATCCACCTCCTCACATGAATACACTTTATTAATGTTACCTCTGCTATAACTTACATACCCCTAAGCATTTTGATTGTAAGATTATTTCTAATCTCACAAAGTTGCCTGGCAACTGTAGCCTATAATTAGTGCCAAAGTCTACCCTAGGAAAATTATGTAATTCTTATTTAAAATGTAATTACAATATTGACAAGTTCTGTCAATATTTATAATCAATCAGTATTTATGCTATAAACCATTTGCAATTTAAAAACATTTGATTATATGAGACACAACGAAAAAAATAAAATAAAATGCATGCATGCAGAGCAGAATTAGGCCGATACCCACTAATTATCAAAATCCAGAAAAGAGCAGTTAAATTCTATAACCACTTAAAAGGAAATGATTCCAAAACCTTCCATAACAAAGCCATCACCTACATTTACATTTTAGTCATTTAGCAGACGCTCTTATCCAGAGCGGCTTACAGTTAGTGAGTGCATACATTTTCATACTGGCCCCCCGTGGGAAACGAACCCACAACCCTGGCGTTGCAAGTGCCATGCTCTACCAACTGAGCTACAGAGATATTAACTTGGAGAAGAGTCCCCTAAGCAAGCTGGTCCTGGGGCTCTGTTGAAAAACACAAACAGACCCCACAGAGCCCCAGGACAACAACACATTTAGACCCAACCAAATCATGAGAAAACAAAAAGAGAATTACTTGACACATTGGAAAGAATTAACAAAAAAACAGAGCAAACTAGAATGCTATTTGGCCCTAAACAGAGAGTACACAGTGGCACAATACCTGACCACTGTGACTGACCCAAACTTAAGGAAAGCTTTGACTATGTACAGACTCAGTGAGCATAGCCTTGCTATTGAGAAAGGCCGCCGTAGGCAGACCTGGCTCTCAAGAGAAGACAGGCTATGTGCACACTGCCCACAAAATGAGGTAGAAACTGAGCTGCACTTCCTAACCTCCTGCAAAATGTATGACCATATCAGAGACACATATTTCCCTCAGATTACACAGATCTACAAAGAATTTGAAAACAAACCCAATTTTCATAGACTCCCATATCTACTGGGTGAAATACCACAGTGTGCCATCACAGCAGCAAGATTTGTGACCTGTTGCCACAAGAAAAGGGCAACCAGTGAAGAACAAACACCATTGTAAATACAATCCATATTTATGTTTATTTATTTTCTCATTTGTACTTTAACTATTTGCACATTGTTACAACACCGTATACACGTAATATGACATTTGACATGTCTTTATTCTTTTGGATCTTCTGAGTGTAATGTTTACTGTTAATTTTTATTGTTTATTTCACTTTTGTTTATTATCTACTTCACTTGCTTTTGGCAATGTTAACATATGTTTCCCATGCCAATTAAGCCCTTAAATTGAATCGAATTGAGATAAAGCATGTACTATGGAGGAGGTAGGGTGATAGGGCAGAGAGAGAGAGAGAGAGACTGAATGTGAAGGGGGTGGGAGGAGAGAGCGAGAGAGGGAGAGAGAGAGAGAGTGAATGTGAAGGGGGTGGGGAGGAGTGGTTTGTTCTTACTCAGTGGCTGTATATAGAACTCAGTGGCTTAGCCTGACTATACAGTGCCTGAGTGAAAGAAGAGAGAGAGAGAGTGAGGGAGAGAAATACTTTCTCTAGTTACTGAGAGGAGAGAGCAGCAGGAAAGAATATCAGATTTCACAGGACTGTGTTTTCCATTGGATTACAAACAAGAAGAGGGAGAGATATTTCACAGAACACACATACAAGGTAAGAAGATATTTTATTGAACTTGTTCCCCTGTTACGTACCTCTTTCCTAACCACCTCTGATCCTCTCTCTCATTGTGTGCCAGATCAGGCAGGTGCAGGTTTCAGGTCATAATCCATTGTTTTGGACAAATTTACACAAGGCTTGGATGGCTTGTTTGGAAGTACTTTTGATGGTAAACCACTGAATAAATTGTATGTTTACAAACTAGTTGGATTTTCTTGCCATGCTAGTTTTATGATAATGTATCTGTAACAAGCCTTTTGGTTCAGTTACGTACAGGTTTCCTAATCCGATTCTGTGGATAGTTTGTTTTCAGGGTGTGGATTGGTCGGACGGACATGACAACAGTAATGTAACCCACATATAATACTAACATATGAGACTTGAATATGTGCCATAAAAGTGCCATAAAAATGTCTGAGTGTACAGCTTGTTATATATCCTACATAATATGATTATTGTGAACTTTGTCTTTGGACTATGTCTCCTGTGTTATACCAAGGGAGGTTTGTGTGACACCTGTAAAATAAATGGTTTCTTTATTGAGTGTAGTCTTGATTTGTGAATAAAAGTAAACAGAACTCAAGGAGTCCATGACACAGTCTTAGAACTCTATAGAAATACCTCACTCCATTGAAATGCTTTTAGACTGATACTGACTGGGAGTGCTTGAGTCTAGTGGGACCTGTAGTAATGTTTCAGCTGACTGTCTTTGTCTGGATTTGAAGAGTTGAGAGAGAAAATAATGTGAGGTGGTGTGTGTGTGTGTGTGTGTGTGTGTGTGTGTGGTTGTTTGTCTGGCTGTCTCAGAACAAGTGAATGATACTGCCCAGGTGAGATGAAACCAGGGCGTGTTGAGCTTGTTCAGTGACTCCATACAGTATGAGGAAAACAGGCAGCCAATTGACTCTTCAAGTTGTTGCACAGCTGGAGGAATTTGGTTCTAGGGCACTGCCTCCCTCTTTGATTTCTAGTCGTTATGGGTTATAATAACTGTGTAATGTCTATAAGCTGGTTGTGTGTGTGAGTGTGTGTGTGTGTGTGTGTGTGCAGCAGCAAGGCTACAGATGTCTACAGTACTGCAGCACCGTGCCATTCTGTATGTCTGAGGCACTCCCGTGTCAGACTGGAACCAGACTGGACCCAGCAGACCATATCATATTCACAGGGATTAGATACACAAGACAAAGCTGCTGTCTACAAAGAAAAGTTTGATTAGCAAGTAAGACCTCAGAGGACATAGGTTTACTGATCAATAGGTTTATTGATCAATAGGTTTACTTGGCTTGATCAATAATGGAAAGTATTTGCTGTATTTGCACCATACAGGCTGTTTTCCTTTAAACTTTTTGTGTTTTTTTTTGCCTTTTGCCTCAGACCGGCTCTTCACCTCTCAGAGTCATTGTCTTTCCAAAGCATATTGCATGTCCTGTATGTGAATTCTTCTACTAGATTATGTAGGGTAAACATGTGACACAATTTTCCCATTCAATTTGCCCATCACCACTACCATCAACACCATCATCAACCACCATCAACACCATCACCAACTACCATTAACACAATCACCAACCACCATCAACACCATCACCAAACACCATCAATACTATCACCAACTACCATCAACACCATCATCAACACCATCACCAACCATCATCATCATCATCAACACCATCAACACCATCACCACTACCATCAACACCATAACCAACTACCATCATCAGCATCACCAAAAACCATCAACACCATCACCACCACCATCAACACCATCACCACCACCATCAACACCATCACCAACTACACACACACACACAGGCACACACACACACACACACACACACACACACACACACACACACACACACACACACACACACACACACACACACACACACACACATACACACACACACACACACACACACACACACACACACACACACACACATACACACACACACACGCACACACACACATCACACACACACACACACACACAAACTGTCCCAAACTGTCCCAATACTTTTGCAGCTCACTGTATATATGGCTATGGCAGATCATGTCTATCTAAATATACAGTAGAATGCATATAAAAAGAAAAGAGACACACACACACACACACACACACATACATGGGTACACACAACTCAGTCACAAACACTTGTATAATCCCATTTATACTCCAGTTGACGTGTCTGGCTCTCCAACAAAGACCCCAGAGGATTCTGGAACACATCCACATGGACATGGAGATAATATTGACCACTCCTTAATAACCCAGCAGTTGTTGTTGATGTGTGTGTTATCCCTGATTAGCCCCTGTTCCTAAGCTGAAACTCAGTGATGCATGAACTCCCACATTTCACTCTCACTCTCTACACAGCAATTGTGCGGACAAACATTGGCCACCGTGTGTGTGTGTGTGTGTGTGTGTGTGTGTGTGGGAAAGTTACAGAGGCATAAATATTATACCCCCCAAAAAATGCTAACCTCCCCTGTTATTGTAATGGTGAGAGGTTAGCATGTCTTGGGGGTATGATTTTTGTGCGTCTGTAACTTTCTCACTCATCATTATTTATGATTCATTCAGGACTATCCATAATTATGGTAGCATCCACATTAATGTAGAAGTGTTTAGAAACATATTATATTCTTATTTACAATAAAAGTGACTCCAAAATGACACAATACAGTATTTACCATTAATTTCTATTGGGCACAAAATAATCTGAAACACAACCAAAACAAACAGCAAATGCATCCAACAAGTTTGTAGAGTCACAAGCTTGCGGCTATGAATATGGGACCAAATACTTAACTTTTGGCTACTTTAATACACATAAGTGAATTTGTCCCAATACTTTTGGTCCCCTATAATGGGGTGACTATGTAAATAAAAGTGCTGTAATTTCTAAATGGTTCACCCGATATGGATAAAACGACCCTCAAATTAAAGCTGACAGTCTGCACTTTAACTTCACAGTCATCATATCATTTCAAATCCAAAGTGCTGGAGTACAGAGCCAAAACAACAAAAAATGTGTCACTGTCCCAATACTTTTGGAGCTCATTGTACATGTGGTCTGTAGGACAGGATAGAGAGTGAGGCATGCTCTTCGGGACATTTCCTGAAGTGTGACAGATTAGCTCTGACAGACAGCAGGAAGTTTGTCTGTTTCCGGACCGACATGATAACATTATACTACGGAGCTGATAATAATGTAATGCCCCTCGTTTCTGACTGTGCCCTGGTGGCATGTCCCTTTAGATAAAAAGTCAAGTATAGCATTCAGTGCTATTTTAGTGTGGCCGCATTCATCAAATTATTAAGCAAAGAGACTCCAGAGAGCCATATTTATACCACTTAAAGGCTGTATCCCAAATGGCACCCAATTCCTTATATAGTGCACTACTTTTGACTAGAGTCCTACGGGCCCTGGTCAAAAGTAGTGCACTTTATAAGGAATAGGGTGTTATTTGGGACACAGTCTAGCAATGTCTCTGACTTGAAGCAATTGAAACACAGTAACAATATAGGGCAGTTTAACCTTTGTAGCTTTAGCTAACAGTTGTCCAAATTGAAATAGCACATCCTTTGTCCGCTATAGATTTAATTTGAAGAGTAGTAGCATTTTTAAAGCTTTGTTGAGAGGTCCCTTGACATTTTTACTTATGTCAAAGCTACATAATTTACAAAGCGATATGTCCATTCTTGTTGATTATAAACACTTATTACATAAAAAGGTGCTATGTTACTATTCTTACTAGTTCTTTTGAAATAATCTACACCTACATGACAGGCCTTATTCAAAAAGATCTTGTTAAACACAGGAAGAGGTTTAAAGAAATACAGTACTTCAATCATCAGTTGCTTACAGTAGGTTCACACTTTAAATCAAATCCAATATGTTGTTGTATGTTATCACAGTTAGTTGATGCTTTTGATACACTCTATGGCCCTGTTGAAGATTGTGAGTGGATTGTTTAATAAAGGGACCAGATGAACCTCCTCCTCCTCCTCCTTCTCCTCCTCCTCCTCCTCATTCTCCTCCTCCTCATTCTCCTCCTCCTCCTTCTCCTCCTCCTTCTCCTTCTCCTTCTCCTCCTCCTCCTCCTCCTCCTCCTCCTCCTCCTCCTCCTCCTCCTCCTCCTCTTCCTATCTTCCTAAGCGCTCTCTCCAGCTGTTAAATGACCCACTGAGGGTGACTTTAGGGGTTACTGTTAGATTTAGACTATATTCTCCTACTGTGTTAGGCCCACTTGATGGTCTACAGGACTGGGCCTATAACACATGGTTTTGTTAATCTTATTCCAAAATAATCCATTACTGTTAGATTTAGACTATATTCTCCTATGGTTATGAAAAATGGCTGATTATCTACAGAACTACTTCTGCATCCTAACAGATGTTCTTCTTTGTCGCTTCTGTCAGGGTGATAATGAAGCTTCTAGCAGCCACAGCTGTGGTGCTCCTCCTGGTGGCGGTGGAGAGTATGGCGGCCAGAGGCACTTCCAGGAGGACCAAGAGGGAGCTGATGAGCACGCTGCATATGGGGGGCATCAGGGACCCGTTTGGGTCGTACTGCGAGCGGCGGGGTGGCTGCTGCCCGGGTCGGGACGATCAGTGTACGGTGCCCTACCTGGACACCATCTGTTACTGTGACCTGTTCTGTAACCGCACCGTCTCCGACTGCTGCCCCGACTTCTGGGGCCACTGTCTGGGCATCTCACCCCCTTTCATTGGTAAGTTAAAGGGTGTGTGTGTGTGTGGAGGGTGTGTGTGTGTGTGTGTGTGTGGAGGGTGTGTGTGTGTGTGTGGAGGGTGTGTGTGTGTGTGGAGGGTGTGTGTGTGTGGAGGGTGTGTGTGTGTGTGTGTATGGAGGGTGTTTGTGGAGGGTGTGTGTGTGTGTATGTGTGTGGAAGGTGTGTGTGTGTGTGTGGAGGGTGGGTATGTGTGTGTGGAGGGTGGGTGTGTGTAGGTGTGGAGGGTGGGTGTGTGTGTGTGGAGGGTGTGTGTGGGTGTGGAGGGTGGGTGTGTGTGTGTGTGTGGAGGGTGGGTGTGTGTGGAGGGTGGGTGTGTGTGGAGGGTGTGTGTGTGTGTGGAGGGTGGTGTGTGTGTGTGTGTGTGGAGGGTGTGTGTGTGTGTGTGGAGGGTGTGTGTGTGTGTGGAGGGTGTGTGTGTGTGGAGGGTGGGTGTGTGTGTGTGTGGAGGGTGTGTGTGTGTGTGTGGAGGGTGTGTGTGTGTGTGGAGGGTGTGTGTGTGTGGAGGGTGGGTGTGTGTGTGTAGGGTGGGTGTGTGTGTGTGTGTGGAGGTTGTGTGTGTGTGTGGAGGGGTGTGTGTGTGTGTGGAGGGTGGGTGTGTATGTGTGTGGAGGGTGTGTGGGTGTGTTTGTGGAGGGTGTGTGTGTGTGTGGAGGGTGTGTGTGTGTGTGTGTGTGGAGGGTGGGTGTGTGTGTGTGTGGAGGGTGGGTGTGTGTGTGGAGGGTGGGTGTGTGTGTGTGGAGGGTGTGTGTGTGTGTGGAGGGTGGGTGTGTATGTGTGTGGAGGGTGTGTGGGTGTGTTTGTGGAGGGTGTGTGTGTGTGTGGAGGGTGGGTGTGTGTGTGTGTGTGGAGGGTGGGTGTGTGTGTGGAGGGTGGGTGTGTGTGTGTGGAGGGTGTGTGTGTGTGTGGAGGGTGGGTGTGTGTGTGTGGAGGGTGGGTGTGTGTGTGTGGAGGGTGTGTGTGTGTGTGGAGGGGGTGTGTGTGTGTGGAGGGTGGGTGTGTGTGTGGAGGGTGGGTGTGTGTGTGTGGAGGGTGGGTGTGTGTGTGGAGGGTGTGTGTGTGTGTGGAGGGTGTGTGTGTGTGTGTGTGGAGGGTGTGGGTGTGTGTGGAGGGTGGGTGTGTGTGTGTGGAGGATGGGTGTGTGTGTGTTTGTGTGGAGGGTGGGTGTGTGTGTGTGTGGAGGGTGTGTGTGTGTGTGGAGGGTGTGGGTGTGTGTGTGGAGGGTGGGTGTGTGTGTGTGTGGAGGATGGGTGTGTGTGTGTGTATGTGTGGAGGGTGGGTGTGTGTGTGTGTGTGGAGGGTGTGTGTGTGTGTGTGGAGGGTGTGTGTGTGTGTGGAGGGTGGGTGTGTGTGTGTGGAGGGTGTGTGTGTGTGTGGAGGGTGGGTGTGTATGTGTGTGGAGGGTGTGTGGGTGTGTTTGTGGAGGGTGTGTGTGTGTGTGGAGGGTGGGTGTGTGTGTATGTGTGGAGGGTGGGTGTGTGTGTGTGTGTGGAGGGTGTGTGTGTGTGTGTGGAGGGTGTGTGTGTGTGGAGGGTGGGTGTGTGTGTGTGTGGAGGGTGTGTGTGTGTGTGGAGGGTGGGTGTGTATGTGTGTGGAGGGTGTGTGGGTGTGTTTGTGGAGGGTGTGTGTGTGTGTGTGGAGGGTGGGTGTGTGTGTGTGTGTGGAGGGTGGGTGTGTGTGGAGGGTGGGTGTGTGTGTGTGGAGGGTGTGTGTGTGTGTGTGGAGGGTGGGTGTGTGTGTGGAGGGTGGGTGTGTTGTGAGGGTGGGTGTGTGTGTGGAGGGTGTGTGTGTGTGTGTGTGGAGGGTGTGTGTGTGGAGGGTGGGTGTGTGTGTGGAGGGTGGGTGTGTGTGTGTGGAGGGTGGGTGTGTGTGTGGAGGGTGTGTGTGTGTGTGGAGGGTGTGTGTGTGTGTGTGTGGAGGGTGTGGTGTGTGTGTGGAGGGTTGGTGTGTGTGTGTGGAGGATGGGTGTGTGTGTGTGTATGTGTGGAGGGTGGGGTGTGTGTGTGTGTGTGGAGGGTGTGTGTGTGTGTGTGGAGGGTGTGGGTGTGTGTGTGGAGGGTGGGTGTGTGTGTGTGGAGGATGGGTGTGTGTGTGTGTATGTGTGGAGGGTGGGTGTGTGTGTGTGTGTGGAGGGTGTGTGTGTGTGTGTGGAGGGGGTGTGTGTGTGTGGAGGGTGGGTGTGTGTGTGTGTGGAGGGTGTGTGTGTGTGTGGAGGGTGGGTGTGTATGTGTGTGGAGGGTGTGTGGGTGTGTTTGTGGAGGGTGTGTGTGTGTGGAGGGTGGGTGTGTGTGTGGAGGGGGGGTGTGTGTGTGTGGAGGGTGTGTGTGTGTGTGGAGGGTGGGTGTGTGTGTGTGGAGGGTGGGTGTGTTTGTGTGGAGGGTGGGTGTGTGTGTGGAGGGTGTGTGTGTGTGTGTGAGGGGTGTGTGTGTGTGTGGAGGGTGGGTGTGTGTGTGGAGGGTGGGTGTGTGTGTGTGGAGGGTGTGTGTGTGTGTGGAGGGTGTGTGTGTGTGTGGAGGGTGTGTGTGTGTGTGTGAGGGTGGGGGTGTGTGTGTGGAGGGTGGGTGTGTGTGTGTGGAGGGTGGGTGTGTGTGGAGGGTGTGTGTGTGTGTGTGGAGGGTGGGTGTGTGTGTGGAGGGTGGGTGTGTATGTGTGTGGAGGGTGTGTGGGTGTGTTTGTGGAGGGTTGTGTGTGTGTGTGTGTGTGTGTGGAGGGTGGGTGTGTGTGTGTGTGTGGAGGGTGGGGGTGTGTGTGTGTGTGGAGGGTGTGTGTGTGTGTGTGTGGAGGGTGTGTGTGTGTGTGGGGGTGTGTGTGTGTGTGTGTGTGGAGGGTGTGTGTGTGTGTGTGTGGAGGGTGGGTGTGTGTGTGTGTATGTGTGGAGGGTGGGTGTGTGTGTGTGGAGGGTTGTGTGTGTGTGTGTGTGGAGGGTGGGTGTGTGTGTGTGGAGGGTGGGTGTGTGTGTGTGGAGGTGTGTGTGTGTGGAGGGTGTGTGGAGGGGTGTGTGTGTGTGTGTGTGGAGGGTGTGTGTGTGTGTGGAGGTGTGTGTGTGTGTGTGTGTGGAGGGTGGGGTGTGTGTGTGTGTGGAGGGTAGGTGTGTGTGTGTGTGGAGGGTGTGTGTGTGTGTGTGAGGGTGGGTGGGTGGGTGGAGGGTGGGTGGGTGGGTGTGTGGAGGGTGGGTGTGTGTGTGTGGAGGGTGGGTGTGTGTGTGTGTGGAGGGTGTGTGTGTGTGTGTGTGGAGGGTGGGTGTGTGTGTGTGTGGAGGGTGGGTGAGTGTGTGGAGGGTGGGTGTGTGTGTGGAGGGTGGGTGTGTGTGTGGAGGGTGTGTGTGTGTATGGGCCTTCCATTTAGGATTAAGACAGAAAGGCCCAGTACAGTGGGAGACTACTGTAGCCAAAGGCATAATAACCCACTAACCCTAGCCCTACTGACAGGCCCCAACCTAACCCTAGCCCTACTGACATGCCCCAACCTAACCCTAGCCCTACTGACATGCCCCAACCTAACCCTAGCCCTACTGACATGCCCCAACCTAACCCTAGCCCTACTGACATGCCCCAACCTAACCCTAGCCCTACTGACATGCCCCAACCTAACCCTATCCCCACTGACAGGCCCACACTGAGTGGCTACTATAGGACTACTGAATGAATAGCAACTACCAACTGCTAATCTTATACGCACAGGCAAAGTTATTTGTTCAGTTGTCACAGACGCTTTACAATTCGATAACGCTCTAGGTAGGAGGTCACATTGGCCTGTGAAATATGAATAAGCACACTGGTTATTATGCTCCACATCCAGTATATCTCTGCTAGTTGTTGCAGAGGTGTAAAAAGTTCCAGTGGCAGCAGGGCCGTACCTGAGAATAAACCCAGGAACAGTGGTCTTCTTATTAGTCTGAGACAGAGGGAGGGGGGAGTCCAGGGAGGGAGGGATGTATGAATGGAGGTCAGGAGAAAGAATGCGCGCTATGCAGAGGGAGGGAGCGATAAGCGACAGGAATGGGACAGGAGGCAGGGAGAGGACGAGGCAGGTATGTGCTCACTAGACAACATGGGGCATGTTCACACACACACACACACACACACACACACCCGTGCACACACACACATACACATACACACACAATCACACCTTAGCCCAGGGTTTCACAAACTCGGTCCTGAGGACCCCAAAGGGTGCATGTGTTGGTTTTTGCCCTAGCACTACACAGCTGATTGAAATAATCAACTAATCATCACGTTTGATTATTTGAATCAGCTGTGTAGTGCTAGGGCAAAAAAACTAAATGTGCACCCTTTGGGGTCCCCAGGACCGATTTGGGAAATGCTGCCTTAGCCTGTGGGAGGTGGGGGGAACAGAAAGGAGTGACACCTTCATTTCTCACTCTCTCTACCTCACGTTCTCTCTCACTATCTCTCAGCTCACCTTATCAGAGAGCAGCTCAGACAAATACTGTGGGATGAAGTCCAAAACTATTTCACAGAACAGAACAGCACAACACAAAACAGAACAGCACAGATCAGCAGAGCAAAGAACAGCACATCACAAAACAGAACAGCACAGAACAGCATAGAAGAGCACGGAACAGCACAGAACAGCACAGAACAGCATAGAATAGCACAGAACAGCACAGAACAGCACAGCTCAGAACAGCACAGCTCAGAACAGCACAGAATAGAACAGCACAGAACAGCACATCATAAAACAGAACAGCACATAACAGCACAGAACAGCACAGAACAGCACAGCTCAGAACAGCTCAGAACAGCACAGCTCAGAACAGAACAGAACAGCTCAGAACAGCATGGAACAGAACAGCACAGAACAGCACAGCTCAGAACAAAACAGATCAGAACAGCTCAGAACAGCACAGCTCAGAACAGAACAGCACAGAACAGCACAGCACAGAACAGAACAGAACAGCACAGAACAGCTCAGAAAAAGAACAGCACAGAACAGGACAGCTCAAAACAGAACAGCTCAGCGGCAGCTTCTGATCCTCCTCCTCCTAGCACTAGAGGAGAGGTAGAGGGGAGGGGTCACCAGAGATGGTGTAAATGTCTATCTCAGTCAGTCCAGGACTTGAACTGGACATTGAAATGATTCTGTAAACCTTTGTTGACAATAAAAAACATTGGAAAGGAAATAGTTTTGAGAATACCTGGAATAATAAAACAATAGGAATAAGACATTTATACTACATTTTTTGATTCAAACTCAATCGCATGTCCAACCCTATACTGTTACCACACCTCTGGAGGCTAAATGGGTGTGTGGGTTTTGTCTCTGTCCAGTGAGGGGTGGGAGGTGTGGGGAAGAGTGGCGCCCCTGTCCCCTGCAGACCCGGTGGAGGTGGCAGGGTTGTCATTTAATGTGTATGTGTGTGTGTGTGTGCTTGTGCGTGTGTGTGTGTGCACTTGTGCGTTTGCGTGTGCGTGTGTGTATATGTGTGTGTGTGTGTATGTAATGAAGTTCGTTAAGGCATGAGGCGTTTGAGGACCTGGTATTCTGGGAAACAGAGGATAAAAGCCAACAGGACATTCCAACAGCAGATTACTGCAGCTCAGGGTTCCCCAGACCCACCTCACAGCCAGGGTGTTACTGTTAACTCTCTCACTACACACTCTGTAGTGTAGAGTGTCTGTCTGTAGTGTGGAGTGTGTGTCTGTAGTGTAGAGTGTGTGTCTGTAGTGTGGAGTGTCTGTCTGTAGTGTGGAGTGTCTGTCTGTAGTGTGGAGTGTGTGTCTGTAGTGTGGAGTGTCTGTCTGTAGTGTGGAGTGTCTGTCTGTAGTGTGGAGTGTCTGTCTGTAGTGTGGAGTGTCTGTCTGTAGTGTGGAGTGTCTGTCTGTAGTGTGGAGTGTGTGTCTGTAGTGTGGAGTGTCTGTCTGTAGTGTGGAGTGTGTGTCTGTAGTGTAGAGTGTGTGTCTGTAGCTTAGAGTGTCTGTCTGTAGTGTAGAGTGTCTGTCTGTAATGTGGAGTGTGTGTCTGTAGTGTGGAGTGTCTGTCTGTAGTGTAGAGTGTCTGTCTGTAGTGTAGAGTGTCTGTCTGTAGTGTAGAGTGTCTGTCTGTAGTGTGGAGTGTCTGTCTGTAGTGTAGAGTGTCTGTCTGTAATGTAGAGTGTCTGTCTGTAGTGTAGAGTGTCTGTCTGTAATGTAGAGTGTCTGTCTGTAGTGTAGAGTGTCTGTCTGTAGTGTAGAGTGTCTGTCTGTAGTGTAGAGTGTCTGTCTGTCTGTAGTGTAGAGTGTCTGTCTGTAGTGTAGAGTGTCTGTCTGTAGTGTAGAGTGTCTGTCTGTAATGTAGAGTGTCTGTCTGTAGTGTAGAGTGTCTGTCTGTAGTGTGGAGTGTCTGTCTGTAATGTAGAGTGTCTGTCTGTAGTGTAGAGTGTCTGTCTGTCTGTAGTGTAGAGTGTCTGTCTGTAGTGTAGAGTGTCTGTCTGTAGTGTAGAGTGTCTGTCTGTAATGTAGAGTGTCTGTCTGTAGTGTAGAGTGTCTGTCTGTAGTGTAGAGTGTCTGTCTGTAATGTGGAGTGTGTGTCTGTAGTGTGGAGTGTCTGTCTGTAGTGTAGAGTGTCTGTCTGTAGTGTAGAGTGTCTTTCTGTAATGTAGAGTGTCTGTCTGTAGTGTAGAGTGTCTGTCTGTAGTGTAGAGTGTCTGTCTGTAATGTGGAGTGTGTGTCTGTAATGTGGAGTGTGTGTCTGTAGTGTAGAGTGTCTGTCTGTAGTGTGGAGTGTCTGTCTGTAGTGTAGAGTGTCTGTCTGTAGTGTAGAGTGTCTGTCTGTAGTGTAGAGTGTCTGTCTGTAGTGTGGAGTGTCTGTCTGTAGTGTAGAGTGTCTATCTGTCTGTAGTGTGGAGTGTCTGTCTGTAGTGTAGAGTGTGTGTCTGTAGTGTAGAGTGTGTGTCTGTAGTGTAGTGTGTGTGTGTGTATCCATGGGAGGGTTGTGAGGAGATTCTTTGAGTCGGCCGCTCAGATCTTCCACCACAACAGGATCAAAGTAATCATTAATGTGATCCTATCTTCTGGCAACATCTTATCGAATTTCCTCCTTTTGTTTCATTCAAGGCTCCTGTGAAAGAAACGGACACAAATTCCTCTCAGGACAAACATACAAAGAGAACTGCAACTTATGGTAAGTGTCTCTAACCGCTTTCTCTCTTTCCTCTCTATATACCTTTATCTCTCCTTCAAATCGTCCTCTTTCTCCTCTCTCTCTTCCTTTCTTTACATGTCTTCTGATGACATGACCGTTCTGGTTGTACCACAGACAGCCACGTTTCCATGGAGAGTTTTGGGGCCTTTTCTCATGATGCTGTCTCATTCATAACTCTTCTACATAATCTTGGGACCCCTGTTCATTCATTTGGGTTATTGTAGCTAGCTATCGCCTTCATCTAATGAAAGAGTCTTGCATCTTATCAAACAAGCAGCCTTAGAAAACAATGGCAAGACATGGCATCCCATCACACTACAATGCAGCACTTAGCATTGGGCAACATTAGGCAACATCGGGCAAAATTGGTAAACATTCGCAAATTTGAGCAACAGTGGGCCTTGTGGGGGCTAGAGCAGCCAGGTTACCCGTGATACAAGTCAGTATTCGACGTCCATCCATGTCTGAGGACATCAGGAGAGTACTTGAAACCGGCCACTAGGGGCAACAGCGAGCGCTGTTATCTTCAAGTAGGTTTCGGTTTTGCTAGGGTGTTGTGGAAAGCGATGGCAGATGGGTGTAAGTATCTGCAGCTGATTCCAAAGGTTGCACGTTCTAATCCAGTGATAGAAAGTTATTTTTGTTTTAAGCCTATCCCAAACCTTAACCCTTACCTTAACCATTTGGTTAAGGCACTGCATCTCTGTCACTACTGACCCTGGTTCGATTCCAGGCTATATCACAATCCGGCCGTGATTGGGAGTCCCATAGGGCGGTGCACAATTGGCCCAGCGTTGTCCGGGTTTGGCCGTGGTAGGCCGTCATTGTAAATAAGAATTTGTTCTTAACTGACTTGCCTAGTTAAATAAAGGTTAAATTAAATAATGCCTAACCTTAAGATTTCAGAGTTAATGCCTAAACTTTATCTTACACACTTCGAAATTTGACGTTTGCAACAACTTCGAAATTTGACGTTTGAGAAACATGGATGAATGTCTAATTCTGACGTGAGACTGTGAGAGCTAGTGGGGCTATAGAGGCAGGGGTAGGATGTGCTACCCCTAAACGCTACACTCTTAGAAAAAAGGGTTCCAAAAGGGTTCTGCGGCTGTCCCCATAGGAGAGCCCTTTTTGGTTCCAGGTAGAACCCTTTTTGGTTCCAGGTAGAACTCTTTTGGGTTCCATGTAGAACCCTATGTGGAAAGGGTTCTACATGGAACCCAAAAGGGTTCTACCTGGAACCAAAAGGGTTCTACCTAGAACCAAAAGGGTTCTTCAAAGGGTTTTCCCATGGGGACAGCCGAAGAACCCTTTCTTGTTCTAGATAGCACCTTTTTTTCTACGAGTGTAGAGAACTGAACACATTCCTCAAATACCCAGTGTCCACCTCCTCTCCTCCTCCTTCTCTCCTCCTCTCCTCCCGCCCTCCATCTGTTCCTCCTCTTTACAGCGATGTTTTACAGTAATGAGAGGGACAGCAGAGCAAACTGGCGACAGGTAAATACTGTACATCAGCCTTTCTTCAAGTCTGGGAACACAGTTCTGGGTTTCTCATCTACAGCAGGAAAGCAGTCTCCTGCCTGGCTGAGAAAACAGTAGATGTTCTGATCCAGTTTGGCACCACATACCTATGCCAGTCAGGGTTCTCAACTCTGGCGTACTTTAAAAAAAGTACAGAAACAGACTCCATGCTGAGCATGACCTCAGGGTTGCACTGTCATAAACTGAGCCCAGAATAGACATGCTTGTTGAAGCTTCAACCAGCCACACACCTCTCATTAGGACTGTGTGTGTGTGTGTGTGTGTGTGTGTGTGTGTGTGTTTTCTGGTCTACATCTGTGTGATGTGATCAATCAGTTTATTCCAGTTCAGAATGAAAATGATTTATTGTATTTTAACAGCAACAGTTCCAACCTAGACAGATATGTAAGAGTGTTTTTAATGGGGGAAAAATAAACATGAATAGCTATTTCATTTCATTGTTATTTGTTTTTGTCTATATTGCATTTGTTTTAAGCATAAGGGCAATTAAATGTACCGATATTTACGTATAGTTTAAGAACCCCTGCTGTACATACTGAAGACCATGCACGTTCAGTTTATCTGCTAGTCTGTATGTTTATGTGTTTGATAGGCATTAGAGACCACAGGAGGCTGCTGAGGGGAGGATGGCACATAATAATGACCGGAACGGAGTGAATGGAATGGAATCAAACACATTGAAACCAAGTGTGTGATGTATTTGATACCATTCAACTTATTGCCACGAGCCCGTCCTCCCCAGTTAAGGTGGCACCAGCCTCCTGTGTCAGAGACCCAATATGGCATAAACCTTATATGGGATTTTCACCCTTTCAGCTGTGCATTACTCTAACCCAGGCATGGGCAACTTTGATGTAGATGGGGGCCACAAAAATTTGAAGTCATGAGGGGCTGCAGTTTCTGGCAGGTCTGCGTACCCACATCCCACACCCACATTGCGAGCAAAACATTTTAGTGGCCTCCCTCTTGACAGAGTTTTAGAGTTAATTTTACACAATTCTACACATTTTGCCATGGGGTGTAGAGAAAATGTGACGGTTTTAAAGCAAGTTTGCTGCAATTCTACACATTTTGCCATGGAGTGGTGAGAAATGTTTGCAGTTTTTTGTATGATGTCTGACTGAGACTGACTAACAAGAGCAATGGGGGCCCCCCGGCCGGTAATTCGACCATGATAACAAGTTTAGACAGCTGACCTCTACACTAATTTAGCAATCTAAAAACATTGACTGACTATCAGTGACTGACATAAGAGACATTCTAACACACAGACACCTGGAAAACCTATCTCAAACACACAGACACCTGGAAACCTCTTTCTAACATACAGACAACTGGAAACCTCTTTCTAACACAAAGACACCTGGATAACTCTCTCAAACACACATACACCTGGAAAACTCTCTCTAACACAGGAATATGTAGAAAGACAAAACCAGGTTATCTCATAGACACCAAACTCTGTGATTTAATTGCATTGAGTTCTCCTCACCTGTAGCTTTTCAATTGGACTCTTTGATTTGACTTAATTGCATTGAGTTCTACTCACCCTTAGCTTTTCAACTGGACGAATTGCATTGAGTAGCCCTCACTAAAAGCTCTAGGCTTTTTGTCTTTATGGGATGGACTGTTTTTGTTCTAATCACCTTGCATGTGGGGTGTGGATGGTTTTCCTGTCCGGGGGATGTACAGTCATTCAAAATAACAGAGGGGACAGCGGGTAGGGGATAAGGGGTGAGGACAGTTTCCAGGATGAGGGGTGGTAGAATTCCTCACCTGTCTGCTAGAATGGTTTCTCACACCCCCGCCACGGGCAGATTTGCAGAGAGTTTGTTTGGTTTGGTGTGTGTGTGTGTGCGCGCACACTGGGGATGCAAAGGCAAGTGTCTGTGTGGCGTCTGCCCCCATTCATGTATCCATATCGTATTTATTTTCATACTCATGCAAAATGTCCTGTAGCTGTTTCTCTGGGAGAGTCTAACTCCTGCCATATTCATGTCTGCCTACCCGACCTGGGTTCAATACTATTCGAAATCTTTCAAATACTTTCAGCGTTTGCTCTAGCCAGACTGGAGTGCCAGATGGGTGGGCTTTGTAGTTTGGGGACTATTCTATTGGGCTATTAAGCCAGGCAAGCTCAACCAAGTAGATTAAGTATTTTAAAGGATTTCGAATAGTATTTGAACCCAGGTCTGCTGCATAGCTTCAGACTGGTAGTCCTGAACCCTGTCTCATATCAAGACAGGAGTCTATTAGTGGCGACCTAAGGGTCAGATAGGAGCAGAGATATTAAAGGGGAGCCTATAGACGCCCAGTCTAGCCTTGATAAATGGACCTACTGTGTCTCCCTCTTCTCCTTTAAGAGAGACGTTTGGAGGTTAAATAAACACAACCTCCCTGGTAAAAATAAACCCTGCTTTCAGTACAGCATGGACCTGCATTTAAGTGTAAATTCCCCTTTCACTGTTAAATTCAAACAAAAGGTCACACGCAAGAAACACTCACAACCATTCATGCACTCACACACAAGCATGTAACGTACACACACAGGTAGGCACATACAGTATGAACAAACACACACGCACGCACACACACACACACACACACACACACACACACACACACACACACACACACACACACACACACACACGCTCCCCTACTCTCCTCTCATTTCCCATGTGTGCATATTGTTCCTAACACTCCTACACACTCCCAGGCCATTGTGTCTTTTAACACACAGGGTTTTGGGTGGAAGACAGTTTCCATTCCTAAATAACCAAGCACTCTCCTTGTCCCTCTCCCTCAGTGTGCCCTCCTCTCCCCTCTCTGCTCTGGTCAGCCCCCACTGTCTTCATCTCTCCCGCCTACTCACCTTGGCTGACCATTCTGATCTCCAGTAGGCTAATGTATTACAGCAGTTACCTCATGACCAACACCACACTATTAACATGCAGCTCAATTGGTAGAGCATGGCGCTTGTAACGCCAGGGTAGTGGGTTCGATCCCCGGGACCACCCATACGTAAAAATGTATGCGCACATGACTGTAAGTCGCTTTGGATAAAAGCGTCTGCTAAATGGCATATTATTATTATTATATGCAGTTCAACATCTGCTTTCGAGTACCTGCGAATGCTTTGTCCGGGGCATCTACAGCTCTAGAAAAAATTAAGAGACCACTGCAAAATTATCAGTTTCTCTAGTTTTATTATTTATAGGTATGTGTTTGGGTAAAAATAACATTTTTGTTTTATTCTATAAACTACTGACAACATTTCTCCCAAATTCCAAATAAAAATATTGTCATTTAGAGCATTTATTTGCAGAAAATGACAACTGGTCAAAATAATAAAAAAGATGCAGTGTTGTCAGACGTCGAATAATGCAAAGAAAATAAGTTCATGTTCATTTTTAAACAACCCAATACTGATGTTTTAACTTAGGAAGAGTTCAGAAATTAATATTTGGTGGAATAACCCTGATTTTCAATCACAGCTTTCATGCGTCTTGGCATGCTCTCAACCAGTCTTTCACATTGATGTTGGGTGACTTTATGCCACTCCTGGCACAAAAATTCAAACAGCTCGGCTTTGTTTGATGGCTTGTGACCATCCATCTTCCTCTTGATCACATTCCAGAAGTTTTCAATGGGGTTCAGGTCTGGAGATTGGGCTGGCCATGACAGGGTCTTGATCTGGTGGTCCTCCATCCACACCTTGATTGACATGGCTGTGTGGCATGGCGCATTGTCCTGCTGGAAAAACCAATCCTCAGAGTTGGGGAACAATGTCAGAGCAAAAGGAAGCAAGTTTTCTTCCAGGACAACTCTGTACATGGCTTGATTCATGCGTCCTTCACAAAGACAAATCTGCCCGATTCCAGCCTTGCTGAAGCACCCCCAGATCATCACCGATCCTCCACCAAATTTCACAGTGGGTGCGAGACACTGTGGCTTGTAGGCCTCTCCAGGTCTCCGTCTAACCATTAGACGACCAGGTGTTGGGCAAAGCTGAAAATTGGACTCATCAGAGAAGATGACCTTACTCCAGTCCTCTACGGTCCAATCCTTATGGTCTTTTGCAAACCTCAGCCTGGCTCTTCTTTGCTTCTCATTGATAAAGGGCTTTTTTCTAGCTTTGCACGACTTCAGCCCTGCCCCTAGGAGCCTGTTTCGAACCGTCCTCGCTGTGCACTTCACCCCAGCTGCCGTTTGCCATTCTTTTTGTAGGTCACTTGATGTCATCCTACGGTGGTTGAGTGACATTCGAATGAGTTGGCGGTGATCCCGGTCAGTAGAGAGTCGTTTTCGCCCTCTGCCAGTCTGTAGCTTTGTTGTCCCCAATGTCTGCTGCTTGAACTTGTTCTTATGAACCACCGTCATTTACATTTAAAGGATGGAAGCAACCTGACGCTCACTGTATCCCTCTGCCAGTAAAGCCAGAATTGAACCCTTCTTTTCCTCACTCAAAACTTTCCTTTTCAACTCTTTTGGCATGGTCAATAGTTATTTTTGATTAATATTACTTTTGAGGTACTATTAGTACTGTTTTTGCCATCCATCTGGTCCTATTGCAGGAGGATAGTGAGGACCACAGCAGTGGTTTTTATACTTTTTCTCGTTAAATAAGATTTGGTTCAGGTGATCACCTAATCAGTACCTATTTCAGTAGAATGAGGTGTGCCTGTGTTGGAATTCAACAGACACTGGAATGGAATGGCTGTCATACATGTAGAGATGCTGATTTAAGAAAAATGTGTATTTGTGTTTGAATGTGTAAGTGTGTGTGTGAGTGTGTGTGTGCATGCGTGTGTGTATGTGGATATCTGTGTATGTGTTTTTGTGTGTGTTTGTTGATGTTTATTTGTCTATCACCATGTGTTCCTGTCTGATAAGCCCAGGCTTTTGTGTTCCTGATAGAATCTTCAGCGGAGGCTTTGAGTCATTAAGCAGTTGGCTGTGATAGCTCCTGATAACGCTTTGTCTAATGGAGGTCATCTCTGTGGCAGCACCTCCCGCTTTCAGCAGCTATATCATTCATCTGGCTGTGGGGTTATCTTCCTATTGATCTGACTCTGGGCTTCTGTTGGATCTGGCCTGCGTCCCAAATGGCACCCTATTCCCTATTTAGTGCATTACTTTTGACCAGGCCACATAGGGCTCATGACTCAACTCTAGTGTAGTCTACTGTGTGTTGGCCAGTGTCCTATAGTAGAACAAGTGTCCCATAGGGGTAGACTATGGTATAACACACGGCCATAGCCACAGTAAAATGTTCACTGTGAGGGGATTATAGTGACGTATAAACCCAGCTAGAGTATAAACATGGCTGTGTTTTCACACAGAGAGTGCTGAGAGGCTTTGTGCCACCATTTGTGTTCATGCCACAACCCCCCACAATGTCCTTTTCACTGTGTGTGTGTGTCTTTGACTTTGTGTGTTTGCGTGCATGTCTTTTGTATGTCTTTTCGTGTTTCTGCCTGTCTGCCTGTCTGCCTGTCTGCCTGTCTGCCTGTCTGTGGTCTGAGAGGGGAGAATCTCCCTGCTGGGTATCATCCCTAGCCTCTTGTTTCCAATGGTGAAGTGTGACGGGGAATCTGAGCTATGGTCTCCCAGTGTTCACACAGCCCTCATATTTCACCGTCTGTCTCTGTACCAGACCTAGACCTCAGAGTGCGTTCTGTTGGCCTCAGGTTCAGGTCTGTGCCAGGGTAGCAGGGTGTGTGTGTGTAAATAGTAGGGGTGTAACGATTCGTTTTAACAACGATTCGATTTGTATCACGATTCGTGGTTGTCGATACGATTCAAGGACGATATTGGTTCATTTAGAACGATACGATCCGAAACGATTCAGTGACTTGAAATCGATTCAGTAACCTTTTAGCCAAAAATTCAAACAGTGTGACTGAAATAAATACCCGGATACTGGACAGTGCAGGTGAAGTTTCCTAGATTCCTGTTTCTTGTAAGGACCGCAATGGTGGCTTGATAATTTCTCGCTCGTCGGCTTCTCCTCTGTCGTCCGCCATGCTATGTTTTGTTGTCTTTGCGCCTTTGCGCTGCTGCTGGCGCGGGGCGATGACGTCACGGATAGGCAGACTGAATCGAGTAATGTTTAAAGCCTTTATCATTAAAAGTGCTAAGAAAAAACATCCATATAAAGTCTGACGTGCTTAAATCCAATGGGTTATTTCCTAGTATCGATACAATCGATTTATTACATTTTAAAACGATGTTAGATTGATATATGTTGTCCAAAAGGCCAACTCGCCGAGCACAGATCGATGTAGTTGGATCATAGGAATATAAATCGATATAGCGATGTAGTAGATGGATCGTTACACCCCTAGTAAATAGCCTTGGCTTATGCGAGCTGGAACGGCTCATAGGGCAGGAGCCTATCTCCTGTTTCTGTAGCGTGAGGCAGCTTGATGTACCAGTACACCCCCTGGACAGGACGCTAATATATCTCAGGCCTTACCCCAAATCTATCTCCTTAATGTTGAGTGCCAAGCAGAGACGCATCAGGTCCCATTTTTATAGTCTTTGATATGACTCGGCCAGTGATTGAACTCACAACCTTCCAATCTGAGGGCAGACAGTCTAACCACAAGGTCACTGAGTGTGCATGTGTGTCTGACTGAATGTTGTCCCTGGAATGTTATTTGTTAGCTAATACACATATTGGACCTAGCATGACTAAATGAGAATGTTTCGGTGGTTCTGACTGGGGAACTAGACAGGGACTCCACTCTATAAAATAGGACCACAGATCCAGTAGACTTTATAGTCTGAGGTTTATAGGTACAAAAGGGTTCTTCGGCTATACCCATAGGATAACCCTTTTTGGTTCCAGGTAGAACCGTTTTTGGTTCCAGGTTGAACTATTTTGGGTTCCATGTAGAACCCAATGTGGAAAGGGTTCTACCTGGAACCAAAAATGTTATTTTAGGTTGTAGATAGCACCTTTTGTTATAAGAGTGTAGAGCTGTGTGTGAGAGAGACCAGTGATAGGGTTAGTATTATCTTAGGATAACGATAAGGTAAGAAGTTAAGTCATCATCATCATCATCATCATCATCTTCCTTTAGATAGCACAGTACATGAACCACCTGTGTGAGTATGCACTGTAACTCATTATGAATGCATACAGTAGATTGCTATTAGGAGTCATGAGCTAGTATGAATGTTTATGGCTAGTATGAATGTTTATGGCTAGTATGAATGGTTATGGCTAGTATGAATGGTTATGGCTAGTATGAATGTTTATGGCTAGTATGAATGTTTATGGCTAGTATGAATGTTATGGCTAGTATGAATGTTATGGCTAGTATGAATGTTTATGGCTAGTATGAATGTTTATGGCTAGTATGAATGTTTATGGCTAGTATGAATGTTTATGGCTAGTATGAATGTTTATGGCTAGTATGAATGTTTATGGCTAGTATGAATGTTATGGCTAGTATGAATGTTATGGCTAGTATGAATGTTTATGGCTAGTATGAATGTTTATGGCTAGTATGAATGTTATGGCTAGTATGAATGTTTATGGCTAGTATGAATGTTTATGGCTAGTATGAATGTTTATGGCTAGTATGAATGTTTATGGCTAGTATGAATGTTTATGGCTAGTATGAATGTTTATGGCTAGTATGAATGTTTATGGCTAGTATGAATGTTATGGCTAGTATGAATGTTTATGGCTAGTATGAATGTTTATGGCTAGTATGAATGTTTATGGCTAGTATGAATGTTTATGGCTAGTATGAATGTTATGGCTAGTATGAATGTTTATGGCTAGTATGAATGTTTATGGCTAGTATGAATGTTTATGGCTAGTATGAATGTTTATGGCTAGTATGAATGTTTATGGCTAGTATGAATGTTTATGGCTAGTATGAATGTTTATGGCTAGTATGAATGTTATGGCTAGTATGAATGTTTATGGCTAGTATGAATGTTTATGGCTAGTATGAATGTTTATGGCTAGTATGAATGTTTATGGCTAGTATGAATGTTATGGCTAGTATGAATGTTATGGCTAGTATGAATGTTTATGGCTAGTATGAATGTTATGGCTAGTATGAATGTTTATGGCTAATATGAATGTTATGGCTAGTATGAATGTTATGGCTAGTATGAATGTTATGGCTAGTATGAATGTTTATGGCTAGTATGAATGTTATGGCTAGTATGAATGTTATGGCTAGTATGAATGTTATGGCTAGTATGAATGTTTATGGCTAGTATGAATGTTTATGGCTAGTATGAATGTTTATGGCTAGTATGAATGTTATGGCTAGTATGAATGTTATGGCTAGTATGAATGTTTATGGCTAGTATGAATGTTATGGCTAGTATGAATGTTTATGGCTAATATGAATGTTTATGGCTAGTATGAATGTTTTATGGCTAGTATGAATGTTATGGCTAGTATGAATGTTATGGCTAGTATGAATGTTTATGGCTAGTATGAATGTTTATGGCTAGTATGAATGTTATGGCTAGTATGAATGTTATGGCTAGTATGAATGTTATGGCTAGTATGAATGTTATGGCTAGTATGAATGTTATGGCTAGTATGAATGTTTATGGCTAGTATGAATGTTATGGCTAGTATGAATGTTATGGCTAGTATGAATGTTATGGCTAGTATGAATGTTTATGGCTAGTATGAATGTTTATGGCTAGTATGAATGTTATGGCTAGTATGAATGTTTATGGCTAGTATGAATGTTTATGGCTAGTATGAATGGTTATGGCTAGTATGAATGTTATGGCTAGTATGAATGTTTATGGCTAGTATGAATGTTTATGGCTAGTATGAATGGTTATGGCTAGTATGAATGTTTATGGCTAGTATGAATGTTTATGGCTAGTATGAATGTTATGGCTAGTATGAATGTTTATGGCTAGTATGAATGTTATGGCTAGTATGAATGTTATGGCTAGTATGAATGTTTATGGCTAGTATGAATGTTATGGCTAGTATGAATGTTATGGCTAGTATGAATGTTTATGGCTAGTATGAATGTTATGGCTAGTATGAATGTTATGGCTAGTATGAATGTTATGGCTAGTATGAATGTTTATGTCTAGTATGAATGTTATGGCTAGTATGAATGTTATGGCTAGTATGAATGTTTTCTATTGCACTATGAGTGTCAGGCCCTAAACATATTATATAAAGTTGGTTTAAGGAGTTGTTACCATGGTGATGTATATCTTCATCAGACACTGTTACAGTATGTTGTACAGTAGGCCTATCAGACTTTATTACTGTGTCCCAAATGGCACCATATGGCCTACATAGTCCACTACTTTTTTGGACCCTGGTCAAAAGGAGTACACTATGGGATAGGGTGCCATTTTGGTCTATGACTGTACTGTACTGTATGTGTGTGTGTCCGGCTACTAGTTCTTTCCGGGGGCCATGGCACACACACCTCCCCACAGTGACTCAGCACAACACAGACAGTAGGAATGCTCTACTTCAGTGGATCACAAACATTTTCATGCGGTCATGTTTCAATATCTACTTATCGTGCCCATCAGACTGGTTAGTATTCACTGGGTCCTTGGTACTAAAAATGGACATTTTTCTGTGCTCTGTAGCCTTAAAAGGTCCTTTGTTCCTCCCCTTCATTCTCTCTCACTCTCTCTCTCTCTCTCTCTCTCTCTCTCTCTCTCTCTCTCTCTCTCTCTCTCTCTCTCTCTCTCTCTCTCTCTCTCTCTCTCTCTCTCTCTCTCTCTCTCTCTCTCTCTCTCTCTCTCTCTCTCTCTCTCTATGCCAAGTCCCCTGTTCCCCTTGTTCAGTCTCTCCCTTGGGAATTAGGCTATACAGTGTAGCTTCTTATAAATGTTTTATTCTTAAAACGTCTCTCTCTATATTGACTGTTGGCTTCCTTGTTCCTTCCGTTAATTCAGCATCATTACTTCAAAACAGTGGACAACGGTCAGTTGTGCTTTTGTACAGTAAATTACATCAATCACTTGAACTACAGTGTGTGCAGTACAGTAATACACTTCCAATTATTATAATTAAGCCCTAAGAATGTGGCATCATTAGCCATGAATCTAAAGCAGTGTTCTGAGTTCTGACCCTGCCCATTCTAACTTTGTATCTCTTGTACCCTCTCTACTCCCCCTTTTCTTTTCTCTTCCCCTCTTTATCTGCCCCCTTCCCCTCTTTATCTGCCCCTCTCTCTGCCCTTTTTACCTCTCTCTCTCTCTCGCTCCTCTCTCTCTCTCTCTCTCTCTCTCTCTCTCTCTCTCTCTCTCTCTCTCTCTCTCCCTCTCTCTCTCTCTCTCTCTCTCTCTCTCTCTCTCTCTCTCTCTCTCTCTCTCTCTCCCTCTCTCTCTTCTCCCCCTCCCCTCCTCTACCTCCTACAGCACGTGTGGAACAACTGGGCGTTGGGAGTGTGAGCAGCATGCCTGTCTGATAGAGAATGACATGATCCAGGCTGTCAACAGAGGAAACTATGGGTAAGGGCACTTAAACACACACGCACACAGGCACGCATGCACACACACACACACACACACACACACACATACACACATTTTTCACACTCACTGTCCTGACTTTCCTCTCTCTCCCTAGCTGGCAGGCAGCAAACTACAGCCAGTTCTATGGCATGTCTCTGGATGAGGGCCTGAGGTATCGCCTGGGGACACAGAGGCCCTCCAGGACCATCATGAGCATGAACGAGATGCAGGTGAGAGGACCTGTCTGCTGGGTAGGGCGCGATAGGGGGTGGGGGTGAGGCTGGGTGATTCATGGGATGGATCTCCAATGCCATGGCACCCTATTCCTTATAAAGTGCACTACTTTTTACAAGGGCCCATGTAGGGGACCATAGGGCGCACTATGTAGGGAATAGGGTGCCAATTGGGATGCAGACATGGTGTCGCAGCCTCACATTCAGAGTGAGGGACAGAACAGTCTGTTTTTCTCTCAGAACATTAGCTATGTAAACTTGAGAAGTATCTTCCAAAGATCATTTGGTGTAATGCAAAAGTGTATGCATCAAAAGGGACCTTTGACATAACATTTTACATAAAGATTCTGCTTGCCTGGCATGTATCATTACCAGCTATGGCTACCAGGCGGAGTCTGGTATTGATCTGTTGATAATTCTTTGTCTGTCTGGATCTTGGAAGCTTCCCTCTGCTGTGTGCTGTCTTTAGCTCTGTTTACATTCTAACCAGACATATTATGTAAGAGCCAATCATATCATCAGAGAGGGGCTTGGGAGGATAGGGGTGGAGGGGATGGGGTAGAGGATAGAGGTGGAGGGGAGGATGGGGTAGAGGATAGAGGTGGAGGGGAGGATGGGGTAGAGGATAGAGATGGAGGGGATGGGGTAGAGGATAGAGGTGGAGGGGATGGGGGTAGAGGATAGAGGTGGAGGGGATGGGGTAGAGGATAGAGGTGGAGGGGAGGATGGAGTAGAGGATAGAGGTGGAGGGGAGGATGGGGTAGAGGATAGAGGTGGAGGGGATGGGGGTAGAGGATAGAGGTGGAGGGGATGGGGTAGAGGATAGAGGTGGAGGGGAGGATGGAGTAGAGGATAGAGGTGGAGGGGAGGATGGGTAGAGGATAGAGGTGGAGGGGATGGGGTAGAGGATAGAGGTGGAGGGGAGGATGGGGTAGAGGATAGAGGTGGAGTGGAGGATGGGGGTAGAGGATAGAGGTGGAGGGGATGGGGTAGAGGGTAGAGGTGGAGGGGGAGGATGGGTAGAGGATAGAGGTGGAGGGGAGGATGGGGTAGAGGATAGAGGTGGAGGGGATGGGGTAGAGGATAGAGGTGGAGGGGATGGGGTAGAGGATAGAGGTGGAGGGGAGGATGGAGTAGAGGATAGAGGTGGAGGGGATGGGGATGGGGTAGAGGATAGAGGTGGAGGGGAGGATGGGGTAGAGGATAGAGGTGGAGGGGAGGATGGAGTAGAGGATAGAGGTGGAGGGGATGGGGTAGAGGATAGAGGTGGAGGGGAGGATGGGGTAGAGGATAGAGGTGTAGGGGGAGGATGGGGTAGAGGATAGAGGTGTAGGGGAGGATGGGGTAGATAGAGGGTGTAGGGGAGGATGGGGTAGAGGATAGAGGTGGAGGGGATGGGGTAGAGGATAGAGGTGGAGGGGAGGATGGGGTAGAGGATAGAGGTGGAGGGGAGGATGGGGTAGAGGATAGAGGTGGAGGGGAGGATGGGGTAGAGGATAGAAGTGGAGGGGAGGATGGGGTAGAGGATAGAAGTGGAGGGGATGATGGGGTAGAGTCATCTCCTTTTAGACAACACAACTGACTGGCCCTCCCCTCTCCCTGCTCTCCTTCCCAACCCCTATCCCCCACCTCTCCCACCTTACATCCTCCAGACCAAACTCCCCCACCCCCTCCTCCCTTCAACTGCACTCTCTCCAACCCCCCACACCCACTCCCCCCACCCCCACCTCCCTTTAACTCCACTTTCCAACACCGCCCTCCCCCACCCCCTTCCTTCCTTCAACTCCATTCTCTTCAACCCACCACTCCCCTCAGCCCACCTGTCCCTCTCCTCCCAACATGCCCCTACCTGTCTAAGCAGGAGAGCTTATTCATAAATCCCCACATGTCTAACAGTCCTTATACAGGGTAATGGACAGGCCCAGTCCTAACTGAGGCCTGGGGGTTGCAGCCTCACACACAGGCAAAATTGTCTCCCATTTCTCACACCCCTTATCTCTGAACACATCAGTACCGGGCTCTCACCTCCAAGCTGGCTCAAGCGTCGCTCCGAGGTGTGGTCTGGTTTGGACTTTGACCACAGCACACACAAACACATTCCTAGATTTTATATCAGGTGTTTGTCTGGGGAGAATGGTTGAGATATTAACAGGAGGAATGTGAGTAGGCCGTACCAGCAGATGTAGTATGTCTAAACAGAGCTAGAGTTACACAGGTAATACGCTAATGCTACATACCTGCCTCCCACCTCCATACCTGGCCTGTCTCCGTCCCAATATATAGTGCTCCAATTTTGACCAGGGCCCACAGAGCTCTGGTGAAAAGTAGTGAACTAAGTAGGGAACAATGTCAGAGACCGATATTAGGCCAAATGGTCCTAATCGTCTGTGAATAAGTCATCTCTACCGGAATAACTGAACAGACTTTTGCCAATGATATGCGTGTGTCACACAGCCATTCTACTGTAATTACATTCATGACAGTCCTATTGTGGATAATGAATCACCATGCGCTGAGCACGCTCCACACAAAAGCATCATTAGGAAGTTGTTGTTGTTGTTGTTGGTTTGGCAGTCACCTCTTGATGTTGGTTTGTCAGCCTCCTCTTGCTGTTGGTTTGTCAGCCTCCTCTTGTTGTTGGTTTGTCAGTCACCTCTTGTTGTTGGTTTGTCAGTCACCTCTTGTTGTTGGTTTGTCAGCCTCCTCTTGTTGTTGGTTTGTCAGTCACCTCTTGTTGTTGGTTTGTCAGTCACCTCTTGTTGTTGGTTTTTCAGTCAGCTATTGCTGTTGGTTTGTCAGTCACCTCTTGTTGTTGGTTTGTCAGTCACCTCTTGTTGTTGGTTTTTCAGTCAGCTATTGCTTTTGGTTTGTCAGTCACCTCTTGTTGTTGGTTTGTCAGTCACCTCTTGTTGTTGGTTTTTCAGTCAGCTATTGCTTTTGGTTTGTCAGTCACCTCTTGTTGTTGGTTTGTCAGCCTCCTCTTTTTGTTGGTTTGTCAGTCACTTCTTGTTGTTGGTTTGTCAGTCATGTCTTGTTGTTGGTTTGTCAGTCACCTCTTGTTGTTGGTTTGTCAGTCATCTCTTGTTGTTGGTTTGTCAGTCACCTCTTGTTGTTGGTTTTTCAGTCACCTCTCACTGTTGGTTTGTCAGTCACCTCTTGTTGTTGGTTTGTCAGCCTCCTCTTGTTGTTGGTTTGTCAGCCTCCTCTTGTTGTTGGTTTGTCAGCCTCCTCTTGCCGTCTGGCCGCTGGAACACCTACTGTAGGTTTTTGGGAGTAATAATTCATTTTATTTGTGTACTTCCAAGTACATTGAAACAGGATTGAAACTGTACAGTAGCTATTTCCTGTTTTTCCTCCTTCTCTCTATCCCCATGGCAGGTGAATATGGACCCTCAGAATGACCGTCTGCCTCAGTACTTCAACGCAGCAGAGAAGTGGCCTGGAAAGATCCATGAACCTCTGGACCAGGGCAACTGTGCTGCCTCCTGGGCCTTCTCCACTGCAGGTGAGACACAAAATGCTAGTAAAATACTGGCAGAATGCTGGCAAAATACTGGCAGAATGCAAGTAATGACGAAAATACTGGCAAAAGGCTGGTAAAATGCTGGTAGAATACTGGTAAAACACTGGTATTTGGGTGAATTACTGGAATTTCTGTAAAATACTGGTAAATGTGGGTAAAGAAAATTGAGAAATATTGCAAAATACTGGAAAGATGCTGGTAAAATGGTCATAAAATTACTTATTTGAAGTACCAGCTCATTCCCACAGAATATCTTAGAACATCTCTAAGGACATTTCACAGAATTTATTTTAAAACACTCTCTTTCTTTCTATCTCTCTTTTCCTCGCTCAGCGGTGGCGTCGGATCGAATCTCCATCCAGTCGATGGGTCACATGACCCCTCAGCTGTCGCCCCAGAACCTCATTTCCTGTGACACGCGCAACCAAGGGGGCTGTGCTGGAGGACGTATCGACGGAGCCTGGTGGTACCTGAGACGCAGAGGGTAGGACATATTTCACTGCAACACCAGGCACAATATTTTGGGTCAGTTTTTTTATATTTTTATTGAATATGCTATGTTCTCTCTCATCTCTATCTGTCTCCATCTCTCTATGTCTCTGTTTTTTCTTCTATCTCTCTCTCTCTCTCTCTCTCTCTCTCTCTCTCTCTCTCTCTCTCTCTCTCCCTCTCTCTCTCTCTCTCTCTCTCTCTCTCTCTCTCTCAGTGTGGTGACAGAGGAGTGCTACCCGTTCTCTGCCCCCCAGCAGACACCAGCGGAGGTGGGCCGCTGTATGATGCAGAGTCGCTCTGTGGGCCGAGGGAAGAGACAGGCTACAGCACGCTGCCCCAGCACACACACCTACCACAACGACATCTACCAGTCTACACCTCCCTACAGGCTCTCATCAAACGTATGTACACACACTCGCACGCACACACACACACCATTACCACCATCAAAACATCTCCTGTTCAACACCTCTCCACGGGATGTGTACCTCTGACATCAGCTCATCACCGCTTGCAAAACATACTCTGTAATCCTCCATAAACATGGTAAAGTACGTTGCATAAGCTCTGTACACACATGGCTGAATTCCTCATGCTACATTAGCCCATTAGCTCTCTCACGTATTTGTCTTAATGTGTTTTCTCTACCGTCGAGAAAGTACAGAAGTCTCAGTTTGCTCGCTCATAAATTAATTCCTTGTGAAGGATGCAGACCTTTACATTTCCATGTGAAGTGGCAGAAAGAGAGAGAGAGCAGTGGTGTAGATATTAAGTGGTAGGCTAAAGTTGGATTACTTCTGGGCAACATCTGTCGTCAACATCACTCACCTGTAGGCCCTATTTTCCGGTTTACACTTGAACACGCCAGATTTCTCAACTGATCTAAGACAGAGTGGGTAGCAGTAGGGAATGTTACTGGAGTGAGCTACAGTAGATCAACTGGAAAGCCTGTAGCTATTACATTAAGGTTGTGTCCCAAATAGCACCCTATTTCCTACATAGTGCACTACTTTTGATAGTACTCTACCCTAAGGACCCTGATCAAAAGAAATGCATGGGTCCTGAAAAGAGTAGTGCACTATGTAGGGAATAGGGTGCCATTGAGGCAGCCTAACTGTTTCCAGAGTACATGAGCAGTTAGAGAACCCACATGCACCCACTTGTTTTATATCCTAATCAAAGTAGACCCACTGAGCTACAGCCTACCTGTGGTTTATTACCTCTCACCATCAATCATTCTAAATGATGCCTGATGTTGGAAATCATTACAGCATGTTTCTCTTCCTCTATGACCTCTCAAGTCACCAAAAGATGTACTGTACTACATGGTCTACTGATTTATGTTGATATCCTCTCCACTTTATCTCTTTCATCTAATTACAGATCTGTCCATTTCTTTCCTTTCATCAAATCACAGTTCTGTCCATCTCTCGTTTCTTCACAGGAGAAGGAGATCATGAAGGAGATTGTGGATAACGGCCCAGTGCAAGGTAGGATTATCTATTGACCATGACTTCCTGTGTGTGTGTGTGTGTGTGTGTGTGTGTGTGTGTGTGTGTGTGTGTGTGTGTGTGTGTGTGTGTGTGTGTGTGTGTGTGTGTGTGTGTGTTTGTGCGTGCGTGCATGCAATTGCCATTGGCAACTATAATACTGGAACCACATGTGTATGCTGTAGCGCTCAAAGCCATCTCTTGGTTTTCTGAATGAATACAGACGGGCAAGACAGCCTGCTTAAGGAGGAGCATTGGGTATGAGAGGATGTGTGTATCAGATGTTTGGGCTATAACTCTGATTCATCATGCCATTGTTGGACATTGTTGGACTGGTATTCAGGAGGAAGAGTGTCTTTGTACAGGGTATGTAATGTGGTGAACATGCCAGAGACCTAAAAACCATTGTCAGCCCCCAGAGGCTTTAGCTTAGAGGGATAACTCTACATTGAGGCAGCTCAATTAACCCAAGCTCGAACCCCAGTGATTAGGACTGTTTATAGTGTAGCTTCCAACCCCGGCCCTTAGTTCATACACCTTCATATGTAGACTTCTCACCTTCGCCCTAATGATTTGCTTATGATTTGTTGACAATGTCCTAAGATATTGACAATTCCCTATACAATTATTTTGGACCCAAATGTGTCACCTGGAAAACACCTGGCTGAAAATAGTTAAAATCACCAAGCATCTGCTCTTAAGGGCTAGTATTCATAAACAGACATAGCTGAGCTACCTCTCTCTTTGTAGAACACAGGGAAGTTCTAAACACGTGCTTCACAAGTGTCTCACAAGCAGTGAAAAGTGTAAAAGTGTAAAAAGGTGAGGCCTCAGGTAGGGAATTTGACCTTTGAAAGAACTTTTGATGTTGTCCGTTGTCTGTGACCTCAGTCTCAATTTGACCTGGGTCACTTAGCCAGGTGGATACAACTGGTGTTCCTGATGCTATTCATTATACACGGTTGTCCGCACAATTGTAAATTCCTCAGAAGTTGGGATGGAGAGAGTGATGGATAGAGGAAAATGAACAGAAAGAAGGGGGAGACTGAAAGGAGGAGAGAAATAGAGAACAACAAATAGACAGTGGAATGTTGACTGTGTGAGTGTTAGTACACTGTATACCTTTGTGTGTGCGCGCGTGCATGTGTTTGCATGCACGTGTATGTGTGCACGTGTGGTTGTACAGAGGTAGTCTGAGCCTGGTCCAGCCTTGATGTATTGTTGCAAACAGCAGGACTGAATCATTGGCCTGCCGACAACTTGTCCTTTCTTTTTTCATGAATATTGTCGTTACCTTTGCCATAGAGGAGTGTGTGTCCTGGTTTATTGGCAGTAAGAGAGCAAGATAATGGTAACTTTGTAAGAACAAGTAGTCCTCCAAATGTGGGAATTACTCAGCGAGAGTTCCAGATAGTTTTTCCCAGTGGGGTTTCTAATGAGAAAGTCACAGGGGTTTAGCTCTACTGGGTTTATAGTGCACCGGTTCAAAGAGTCCCAACACCGCACCTGAGAGCCTCCACAATCCCCCGACCTCCACCCAATTGAGATGGTTTGGGATGAGTTGGACCGCAGAGTGAAGGAAAAGCAGCCAACAAGTGCTCAGCATCTGTGGGAACTCCTTCAAGACTGTTGGAAAAGCATTCCAGGTGAAGCTGGTTGAGAGAATGCCAAGAGTGTGCAAAGCTGTCATCAAGGCTGTCACGCCCTGGCCTTGAGAGGCAGGTTCTCTTTAGTTGGTTTGGTCAGGGCGTGAGAATCTATGCTAGAAATTCTATGTTTATGTTCTAGGTATTGTATTTCTATGTTTGGCCGGGTGTGATTCCCAATCAGAGACAGCTGTCGCTCGTTGTCTCTGATTGTGAATCATACTTAAGTAGCCTGTTGCCTACCTTAGTTGTGGGATCTTGTTCCGTGTTTAGACTTGTATGTGTATAGCCTGAGGACTTCGCGTTACGTTGTTTCTTGTTTTGTTTATGTTTATTGAGTTTAATAAACATGTTTGCATACCACGCTGCACCTTGGTCTGACCCGTCTCTCAACGATCGTGACAGAAGATCCCACCCCCAACGGACAAAGCAGCGTGCTCAGGAGGAACAAACACCCTGGACACAGGTGGGGAAGATGTGGTCTTGGGAGGAGATATTTGCGGGTAAAGGACCCTGGGCGAAGGAGGAAGCCCAAGCAGGAGAGGAGAAACGGCGACCCAAAAGGACTCGGTCAGGAAGAAAGCCCGGGAAGCAGCCCCAAAAAATTTTTTTGGGCGGGGGGCACACGGGGTGGTTGGCGAGCCAGGGTTCAGAGCAGAGCCAACTCTCCGTAGTCACGCTAGGAAGCGTGTGACCGTGCAGGCTCCGTGTTATGCGGAGCTACGCAGTGTGTCGCCAGTGCGCCGGCACAGTCCGGTGCGTCCTGTGCTAGCGCCACGCACATGCCGTGCGAAAATGGGCATCCAGCCAGGACAGGTTGTGCCTGCTCAACGCTCCTGGTCTCCAGTACGCCTCCTCGGTCCAGCATATCCTGCGCCGGTTCTACATACTGTATCGCCATTGCGCGTGCACAGCCCGTGCCAGCTCCTCACACCAAACCAGGGGTGCCTGTCGCCAGCCCAGTACGCCCCGTACCTGCTCCCCGCACCAGGCCAGTGGTGCGTGTCTCCAGTCCGGCCCGGCCCGTGCCTGCACCTCGCACCAAGACAGTGGTGCGTGTTCCCAGTCCGGTACGACCCGTGCCTGCTCCTCGCACCAGACCAGTGGTGCGTGTCCCCAGTCCGGCCCGGCCCTGCTCCTCGCACCAGACCTGTGGTGCGTGTCTCCAGTCTGGCCCGGCCCGTGCCTGCTCCTCGCACCAAGACAGTGGTGCGTGTTCCCAGTCCGGCACGGTCCGTGTCCATTCCACCGGTGCCCAGTCCAGCTCCGGTCAACGGTTCCACTCCGGAGCCAGAGCAGTCCGCTCCACCGGTGTTGTCCAGTCCAGCTCCGGTCAGCGGCTCCACTCTGGCGCCAGAGTAGTCCGCTCCACCGGTGCCTAGTCCAGTTCCGGTCAGCGGTTCCACTCCGGAGCCAGAGCAGTCCGCTCCACCGGTGTCCAGTCCAGCTCCGGTCTGCGGCTCCACTCCGGAGCCAGAGTAGTCCGCTCCACCGGTGCCAAGTCCAGCTCTGGTCAGCGGCTCCACTCCGGAGCCAGAGCAGTCCGCTCCACCGGTGTCCAGTCCAGCTCCGGTCAGCGGATCCACTCCGGAGCCAGAGCAGTCCGCTCCACCGGGGTCCAGTTCAGCTCCAGTCAGCGGCGCCACTCCAGACCCAGAAGTCAGCCCCTCTCCAGGGTCGGGGCCTCCCACACCAGGGTCCAGACAGGGCTTGGTGCATCGCGGGAGGATTGCCGATCCAGGCCCAGCCGTCAGCCCCTCTCAAGGTTCGGGGTCTCTCACACCAGGGTCCAGACAGGGCTTGGTGCATCGTGGGAGGAAGGAGAGGGGAAGCATCGTGCCGAGGTCCAGACCATACCAGGGGCGCAACGGGGAGGCAGAGAGGGAGAGGTCGTCACGCCCGGAGCCGGATCCGCCTCCGAGGCGGAATGCCCACCCGGACCCTCCCCTAATGAGTCAGGTTGGTGCGACCGGAGTACGCACCTTTGGGGGTGGGTACTGTCACGCCCTGGCCTTGAGAGGCCGGTTGTCTTTAGTTGGTTTGGTCAGGGCGTGAGAATCTATGCTAGAAATTCTATGTTTATGTTCTAGGTTTTGTATTTCTATGTTTGGCCGGTGTGATTCCCAATCAGAGTCAGCTGTCGCTCGTTGTCTCTGATTGTGAATCATACTTAAGTAGCCTGGTTGCCTACCTTAGTTGTGGGATCTTGTTCCGTGTTTAGACTTGTATGTGTATAGCCTGAGGACTTCGCGTTACGTTGTTTCTTGTTTTGTTTATGTTTATTGAGTTTAATAAACATGTTTGCATACCACGCTGCACCTTGGTCTGACCTGTCTCTCAACGATCGTGACAAAGGCAAAGGGTGGCTATTTGAAGGATCTAAAATCTCAAATATATTTTGATTTGTTTAACACTTTTTTGGTTACTACATGATTCCATATGTGTTATTTCATAGTGTTGATGTCTTCACTATTATTCTACAAATGTAAAAAATAGTAGAAAATAAAGAAAAAACCCTTGAATGAGTATGTGTGTCCAAACTTTTGACTGGTACTGTAAGTATTCAGACCCTTTACTTAGTACTTTGTTGAAGCACCTTTGGCTGCATTTACAGCCTCAAGTCTTCTTAGGTATGACGCTACAAGCTTGGCACACCTGTATTTGGGGAGTTTCTCACATTCTTCTCTGCAGATCCTCTCAAGCTCTGTCAGGTTGAATGGGGAGCGTCGCTGCACAGCTATTTTCAGGTCTCCGCCAGAGATGTTCGATCGGGTTCAAGTGCGGGCTCTGGCTGGGCCACTCAAGGACATTCAAAGACTTGTCCCGATGCCACTCCTGCGTTGTCTTGGCTGTGTGCTTAGGGTTGTTGTCCTGTTGGAAGTTGAACCTTCCCCCAGTCTGAGGTCCTGAGCGCTCTGGAGCAGGTTTTCATCAAGGACCTCTCTGTACTTTGCTCCGTTCATCTTTCCCTCGATCCTGACTAGTCTCCCAGTCCCTGCCGCTGAAAAACATCCCCACAGCATGATTCTGCCACCACCATGCTTCACCGAAGGGATGGTGCCAGGTTTCCTCCAGACGTGATGCTTGGAATTCAGGCTAAAGAGTTCAATCTTGGTTTCATCAGACCAGATAATCTTGTTTCTCATGGTCTGAGAGTCCTTTAGGTGTCTTTTGGCAAACTCCAAGCGGGCTGTCATGTGCTTTTAACTGAGGAGTAGCTTCCGTCAGGCCACTCTACCATAAAGGCCTGATTGGTGGAGTGCTGCAGAGATGGTTGTCCTTCTGGAAGGCCTCACCTTTCTACAGAAGAACTCTGGAGCTCTGTCAGAGTGACCATCAGGTTCTTGGTCACCTCCCTGACCAAGGCCCTTCTCTCCAGATTGCTCAGTTTGGCTGAGCGGCCAGCTCTAGGAAGAATCTTGGTGGTTCCAAACTTCTTTCATTTAAGAAAGGCCACTGTGTTCTTGGGGACCTTCAATGCTGCAGATCTGTGCCTCGACACAATCCTGTCTCGGAGCTCTACAGACAATTCCTTTGACCTCATGGCTTGGTTTTTGCTCTGACATGCGTTGTCAACTGTGGGACTTTAAATAGACAGGTGTGTGCCTTTCCAAATCATGTCCAATCAGTTGAATTTACCACAGGTGGACTCCAATCAAGTTGTAGAAACATATCAAGAATGATCAATGGAAACAGGATGCACCTGAGCTCAATTTCGAGTCTCATAGCAAAGGGTCTGAATACCTACGTAAATAAGGTATTTCTGTGTCTTATTTTTAACAAATTTGCAATTCACAAATTTGCAAACATTTCTAAAAACCGGTTTTCGCTGTGTAGGTTGATGAGGATATAAATTAATTTAATCCGTTTAAGAATAAGGCTGGAAAGAGGGAAGGGGTCTGAATACTTTCCAAATGCACAGTAGGCCTATGCAGTCATCGGTTTTCATTTGAAGCATATTTTAATCCTTCGCTTAACAATTGCAAAGATATTGGCAATTTTGTATTTGTAGTAGAGCTGGGCCATAATGAAGAAAATGCATATCGTGATAAATTGCCTGAATTTATGCAATAATGTTAAATAAAAGGATAAGTTTATAACATTAATGTGCACAACAGTTTTTTAAATCATCCTTTTAAACTATTACTACTAGATTGATGGTTGTATCCATCAATTATCCCATCAACAATCACCCATATTAGCAAACTTATTTCATTTCAAACTTCACATTTGTCTAGTATGGGCTACTTATCGTAATGAACAATATCAGCAAAATGCCTGCGATAAGTGATCGGTATGGTTGGTGTCAATTTTCGGTTTATCTTGATTCTATGTTTAACAGAGATCTTCTGTGTATAATGTAGCGGTAGGGAAAAAATGCATCTAACGAAGTAATTAGCTGTTCGACGACTGGTCTGAGGCAGTCAGTAAATACGAGGTTTTAAAGAGCAACTTTATTAACAATGGTTTTGGGAAAAAGCTCAGAGATTTAACGATGCTCCTACAAAGGTTATAACGATGAACTTAGCCTTAAGATGCTTTTTGGGAAACCAGGCCCAGATTGGTTACCTTTGAACTACAGTGATGCTTTCTTTACCTGATATGGGTTAATAGTAAAGTTGATTGTATCTATGTTTTTCAACAATATTGAAGCATGAACTAACTGCCTTTGGTTGGTCCTTTTATAACCATCTGAGAAGCTATAGATTTGTCTGGCTGTAAAAAGTGTGTGTTTCTGTGTTTCCAGTTCATCTAACTTGTGTTTTTCTTCCTGTGTATCCTGCAGCCATCCTGGAGGTCCATGAGGACTTCTTTGTCTATAAGAGTGGGATCTACAAACACACAGACGTCAGCTTCACCAAACCACCACACTACGCAAACACAACACACACTCCGTCAGGATCACAGGGTAAGGCTGTCAATCATCTGCCATCTGGTAGAGCTTTGTGTTGTCTTTTATCCATTGTTATGTGATTACATTTCATTCGACATTCAGTATGTGGGAGGCAGTCTAGGAAGAAAATGGCGGTATTACTTTTGGATGTCTTGTGTTCAGTCTTCACCTTCCTCAAATGTTATTGTAGGCTAAATGCATTCAATATATCTTATCAAATGTTCCATAATTTATATCTAAGGCCGGGATTCAATACAAGGCCGATTATAGTGCAGCACACTATACAGGTGACAATGTAGCTGTAAATGACCTTTAAAGTCTGTTTATAGCGACGGTGCTATAATTACGCCTTGCATTGAATTCCGGCCTAAGTCTACCAACAATAGAAAACCTCAGTATACTTGTTTGCATTTGCCAAGTTATTAAATGATGAAACCATCTTCCTGTATACAGTCCCAGACCGCATGCTAGCACAGGTGTGTTATGTTCTTCAGTGTGACTAAGAGAGTTGCCCTCCCTCCCCGTCTGTCTGTCAGCTCCTTCTGTTGGGAGACACCTTGGCTCCAGTCCTCATTTCCCCAGACAAGCCCCCTTAGTTACCATGGAGACCACAAAAAATGCAGGCAGGCAGACACTACACACCTGGATCACCTCCCCATCCCTCCCTGTCACTCCCTATCACCCCACCCCCACCCCTCTGTCTCCCTCTGGGAGTAGAATCAACTAGTCCCTAGACACTGATCTAAGGTCAGTGTTGATGTTTGGAGGTTAGGTTTTGGGGAGGGTAAGCTGATCCTAGATATGTACCTAAGGGCAACTTCTATGAGGAGCGAACACTTCCTCCGAGACATTGTTCTCTCCACTCCCCCAACCTATTACCACTAACCCCCAACACCCCATCCCGGCCAAATACTCACATTATAGTTTAGTCTGAGTGACCAGGTGTTTGTTTTGTGCTGTCTGTCTGGGCTGTCTATTCTAGGCATTACAAGCCTTGTGCCTAGAATGAGGAAAGATATGCGTTATGAACATACTTTCCCCTTGTAAAGATCCATTTGATGTGTTTTTCTATCTGGAAATTATCACCTTCTGAGTCTGTTAGCTACCGGTGGAATGTTTGGCTTGTGTGTGTGTATGCGCAAGAGTGTGTGTGTGTGTGTGTGTGTGTGTGTGTGTGTGTGTGTGTGTGTGTGTGTGTTTGTGTGTGCTCCAGCGTTGTGCAAAAACTGGAGTTGGAGGGTTTGTTGTCTTTGGCTTGAACAATGCTGTCAGTTGAATAAAAAGGAGCAGAGCCGCTGAGAGCCATCATGGAGGCAGTTTCTCTAACTCTTATCTGATCGGCCATTGATCAAGAGAAACAGAGCATGGAGATCCACTTCTGCCCCGTCCTGCTGGCTCTGTTTGGGTCTCGTGATATTGTGTCATTTAACTTTTAGTAATGTCTGTATTTGTCAGTGTGTATTTCTACCTGCATTTTTGAGGTATAATTCATAACCAGTGGGCATGTCTGAAGACTTTATTTACCTATACCTGGTTTGTCTCTGACATCAAGTGAGTGCTCTGTTTGCTTGGTTGTTTGTGAGTATGTATTTCACATGTATGTCATAAATGCAGTATATTAGATTATGTAGGCCATATACATAAATTCTGTATATATGGCTTTGTGGGGCTGTACAACTATGCTAAGTATTCTAGGTCAGGAAAGTCTAGGGCAGGGATCATCATCTAGATCTGGCCCGCAGGCCAATTTTTTCTTGAGCGGATGGTCGGGGGGCTGGAACATAATTACAAATAATTTGTAGACTACAAATTGACCGCAAAAAGCCCAAACAGATATAATGTTTGACTAAAACAAAATCGTTTCAAACCTTGCTTACATTTGTATGTGATCACGTGTCTCTCTATTATGCGTGGGAATACTTGGGAAAAAAATTCTTAAATTAAAATCACTTGGAGCTGATTTCCTGGTGTTTTTACAGTCTTTAATGTCCAACAATAAAAAGAAAAAAATATTGAAAGAAGTTGGGAACCCTGGTCTAGGGTCTCGGTCTATCAAGGTCAATAGCATAAGGCTGATTCCCAAATGGCACCCTATTCCCTTTATAGTGCACTACTTTGACCAAGGCTCATAGTGCTCAGCTCAAAAGAAATGCTCTACATAGGGAATATGGTGCCATTTGGGGTGCACACTAGCTCTGGTCTGTCCTGGATCGCTGCTGGAGTCTGGTCTGTCCTGTCTGGTCGGTCTGTCCTGTCTGGTCTGTCCTGTCTGGTCGGGTCTGTCCTGGTCTGTCCTGTCTGGTCTGTCCTGTCTGGTCGGTCTGTCCTGGTCTGTCCTGTCTGGTCTGTCCTGTCTGGTCTGTCCTGTCTGGTCTGTCCTGTCTGGTCGGTCTGTCCTGTCTGGTCTGTCCTGTCTGGTCTGTCCTGTCTGGTCGGTCTGTCCTGTCTGGTCGGTCTGTCCTGGTCTGTCCTGTCTGGTCTGTCCTGGCACACTGCTGGTGTCTGGTCTGAGCAGCATGCTCTACTGATGATGATGATGATGATGATGATGGTTGAAGCTCATATTCCCCCTGCATCCAACCTCCGCTGACACTGCGGTTCTTTCGCTGGTTTGGGCCACGAACGCGAGGCTCGGTGGGCACTGAGGGTATGGATTTGGGGTCGGGGTGGGGGGAAGAAGGGGGTCAGGACAGGGTGCGTAGAGCCTGACTGTCACAAGCACTGATGTTTTTACAAGCAAAATCCCGCTGCAGTGCGTTCTAGTAAGCCAAGGGCATGGGAAAGTTTGTGTTTAGGGCATTGAGGTCCACTCTGGTGGAAAGGGAATTGTCTGGTGTGTTGATCCCAACTGTACTGGACAGAGAGGGGATCAGACCCATAGAGGAGGTCAGGGGTAAGGTGGGGGAGGACTGGTATGTCCCTCATTGTCCAGGGGGAACAACGCTAACTGGGGGAGATAAGGGCTCCATAGTGGTCCAATTCTGTCTGGCTCTCTGGCTCTGCCCGTATACACACACACGTATACACACAAGTACACACACATACAAATGTGCACACACACACACACACACACACACACACACACACACACACACACACACATGCATGCACAAATGCACCCACACACACACACACACAAACGCACCCACACACACATACAATTTAGCCTCCCAAAACACACATCCTGCCTTGCCTGGCTATCCATCCACATCGCTCCTGCCAAACGCCACGCCCACTAACATTTATTCTCCACCATGAGTCTGGATTTGATCACCTCCCAGACGACTTCTCGAAAGTTAACACATTCTAATCGTTTTTATTGGTCTCAGAAACCGATGGGTTGGGCCAGAGCCTGAACACACGTGGTTAAAACGGCGTGGGGACAACGTCCCTCACTTTGGTGTCAGCAGAAAGGGCTTCTAGGATGGCAGTCTCAGACTGAATATATGTAGCGATAGCGGAATTAAATCCAGTCTGAGTCTTCAGACAACCTCCAGTCTCCATCTATTTAAGATGTGGTTGTGATGTTTGTACAGCTGTTTGTATTTGCCTATTCAAAGCATGATGACCCTTGAACTATTGTCCGAACCAGAGTCAAGTAATAAAGAGACTTGCTGAATGAAGATTGGCATTATTCGCAAATATTTTGGTGGCAGGCTACCGAGTTGGCAACAACTCCCGAGTGGCGCAGTGGTCTAAGGCACTGCATCGCAGTGCTAGCTGTGCCACTAGAGATCCTGGTTCGAATTCAGGCTCTGTCATAGCTGGTCGCGACCGGGAGACCCATGGGGCGGCACACAATTGGCCCAGCATCGTCCAGGGCAGGGGAGGGAATGACCGGCAGGGATGTAGCTCAGTTGGTAGAGCATGGCGTTTGCAACGCCAGGGTTGTGGGTTCGATTCCCACGGGGGGTATAACAAATAAAATAAAAAAATAACAAACTGTAAGTCGCTCTGGATAAGAGCGTCTGCTAAATGACTAAAATGTAAATGTAACTGAAAACACCACATCTCTTTCCCAGCATTCCTTTTCTCTTATAAAAGATGAGGCTCTAGAGGCCCTAGGGCCTGGTGTTCACAAACAGGATGGGAATAGAACTGGAGCAAGGGAGGGGGGAGGGAAATTAGGTCTGAGACGCAGGGACTCTGGGCCGTATCCGACTGGGGGCAACTGCCAGATAGGACCAGAAGCTAAAGATGATGGGAATTCATGGGCCTTTGCCAGAAGGAGAGAGAGAGAGAGACCTCTGCAGGGGTAAGGTGAATTTATGAGAGCCTCACTCAACCTTCAGCAATGTTGTTGTTGTCTGTGAGATGACAGGAGTCGGGCGGTGACCACTTCTTCCCTGGCCGTCCATCTCCTTCCTGTTTCCTGCGCTGCGATGGGGGAAGTGGCAGAGGGGGGAATTCAGTGTGCTGCTGAGGAATCTGAATGATGTGGGATCAAATCAAATCAAATCAAATTGTATTTGTCACATGCGGCAAGTACAACAGGTGCAGACCTTACAGTGAAATGCTTACTTACAAGCCCTTAACCAACAATGCAGTTTTAAGAAAGAATACCAAAAAATAAAAATAAACACAATATAAAATAATACGAAATAAAAGTAACAAATAATTAAAGAGCAGCAGTAAAAATAACAATAGCGAGGCTATATACAGGGGGTGCCAGTACCGAGTCAATGTGCGGGGGCATCGGTTAATCGAGGTAATTGGGGGTAATATGTACATGTAGGTAGAGTTATTAAAGTGACTATGCGTAGATAATAAACAGTAGCAGCAGCGTAAAAGAAGGGGTGGGGGGGGTTTATGGCTTGGGGGTAGAAGCTGTTTAGAGGCCTCTTGGACCTAGATTTGGCGCTCTGGTACAGCTTGCCGTGCGGTAGCAGAGAGAACAGTCTATGACTAGGGTGGCTGGAGTCTTTGACAATTCTTAGTGTTGAGGATCAGCGTGGCGGATGTGTTGTTACCTACCCTTACCACCTGGGGGCGGCCCGTCAGGAAGTCCAGGATCCAGTTGCAGAGGGAGGTGTTTAGTCCCAGGGTCCCTCTGACACCGCCTGGTATAGAGGTCCTGGATGGTAGGAAGCTTGGCCCCAGTGATGTACTGGGCCGTACACACTACCCTCTGTAGTGCCTTGCGGTGGAGGCCGAGGCAGTTGCCATACCAGGCAGTGATGCAACCAGTCAGGATGCTCTCGATGGTGCAGCTGTAGAACCTTTTGAGGATCTGAGGACCCATGCCAAATCTTTTCAGTCTCCTGAGGGGGAATAGGTTTTGTCGTGCCCTCTTCACGACTGTCTTGGTGTGCTTGGACCATGTTAGTTTGTTGGTGATGTGGACACCAAGGAACTTGAAGCTCTCAACCTGCTCCACTACAGCCCTGTCGATGAGAATGGGGGCGTACTCGGTCCTCTTCTTTTTCCTGTCGTCCACAATCATCTCCTTTGTCTTGATCACGTTGAGGGAGAGGTTGTTGTCCTGGCACCACACGACCAGGTCTCTGACCTCCTCCCTATAGGCTGTCTCGTCGTTGTCTGTGATCAGGCCAACCACTGTTGTGTCATCGGAAAACTTAATGATGTTGTTGGAGTCGTGCCTGGCCATGCAGTCATGAATGGGAGTACAGGAGGGGACTGAGCACGCACCCCTGAGGGGACCCCGTGTTGAGGATCAGCGTAGCGGATGTGTTGTTACCTACCCTCACCACCTGGGGGCGGCCCGTCAGGAAGTCCAGGATCCAGTTGCAGAGGGAGGTGTTTAGTCCCAGGGTCCTTAGCTTAGTGATGAACTTTGAGGGCACTATGGTGTTGAACGCTGAGCAGTAGTCAATGAATAGGCAGTCTGCTAAATGACTTAAATGTAAATGTGTTCCTTTTGTCCAGGTGTGAAGGGCGGTGTGGAACGCAATAGAGACTGCATCATCTGTGGATCTGTTGGGGGCGGTATGAAAATTGGATGCAGGAGAGACGTGTGTGTGTGTGTGTGTGTGTGTGTGTGTGTGTGTGTGTGTGTGTGTGTTTGGGCAGTATAATCACTCTGGTGTTCCTTAGCCATGGTCATAAATAACGTCTTGTTTTCAGGATGCTGTTAAGAGATGAAAGATGTTTTGTACTCAGCATCTCTACCTATACTTATAGCTCTGACTCGAATTCCATGTCAGTTGTGTCAAAACACTCTCAGGTGTGCACATTCCTACGTGGGCGTGGGATGTATTTAAAAGCTACTTGTAAAAGGTTAAAAACAACACAATTCACAACAGAATAATTTTCCGATTATTTTTATTCCCAGTGAAAAATGAAGAAACCTCTGAAGTTCATAATAGTGTGTTCCCTTCAGTTGGAAAACAATCATGTCAGTAATCCGTCTCTGTGTGTTCTGTTCCAGGTGGGGAGAGGACAGGAACTATGATGGGACAACAAATAAGTACTGGGTAAGTAATGGCTCCTCACATTACTCATCACATCTGTTTCTCTCTGTTGTGTCTCTTATTTGTGTAAATATCTTATGATGTATCTACCACAGGAGGATGGTGGCACCTTAATTGTGGAGGACAGGTAAAGGTAATGGCTGGAGCGGAATCAGGGGAATGGTATCAAATACATCCAACACATGGTTTCCATGTGTTTGATGCCATTCCATTCGCTCCGTTTCAGCCATTGTTATGAGCCGTCCTGCCCTCAACAGCCTCCTGTGGTCTCTATCTACTATATCTACATTCTAACCCATTCCACTCTTTCTAGTGACTTTTTCAGATCGCTGCCAACTCGTGGGGAAGAACTGGGGGGAGAACGGCTACTTCCGTATCGCTCGCGGAGAGAATGAGTGTGAGATCGAGGGCGTTCGTGATCGGCGTGTGGGGGTAGGGGTCACCATGGAAGACATGCAGAGCCACCATCACCACCAACACCGGCGACGCAAGTAGAGACAGACACTCTAGGAACCCAGCACCCCAGAGCCCCTACCCTTCACCCCGTACCCACTTCTCTTCCTACCCTGGGGAGCAACACAACCAGCCCCAGAGCCCCTACCTTCACCCCATACCCAGTTCCCTTCCTACCCTGGGGACCAACACAACCAGCCCCAGAGCCCCTATCCTTCACCCCATACCCATTTCCCCTTCCTACCCTGGGAGAGCAACACAACCAGCCCCAGAGCCCCTACCCTTCACCCCGTACCCACTTCCCCTTCCCACCCTGGGGGAGCAACTCAACCAGCCCCATACTAAACTCTGGGGGAGCAACACAACCAGAACCCTGGAGTTCCCACTCTGACCCATGGAGGAACCAACTACCCCAAGAACCCCTACTCTTACCCCCCTTACCCCCTTACCCCCATATCCCCTTACCCCACACTGGGGGTAATGAAACCCCAGCCGCCCCCAACATAACTCAAGGTTTATGGCACCAAAACAAGCTCATGGCCTGCAGGCCTCCCCGGCTTCAGGACACAGCAATAAGCGCCTCAGGACTCACTATCCCAAAGACCACACTTCCCAGACTCCTCGGCATCAACTGTTTACTTCCTGCTTCTGTTCAGAAGCCTTCACTTCCACTGCTATGAGGATGAAAGGACTGGCTTGATCTGAACTCTCTCTCTATCGCTCTCTCGCTCTTTGGATAGTGAGAACCAGAGAGACAGAATGGTAGATGATACAGGCACCAGAGAGAAATGAACAATCCACTTGTGTTACAGTTTAGTTAGTGGTATCACTGAGGACCTAACTCTTAATCATGCTAGCTACACTACCAGTCAAAGGTTTGGACACACCTACTCATTCAAGGGTTTTTCTTTATTTTTACTATTTTTTACATTGTAGAATAATAGTGAAGACATCAAAACTATGAAATAACACATATGGAATCATGTAGTAACCAAAAAAGTGTTAAACAAATCAAAATATATTTGAGATTTGAGATTCTTCAAATAGCCACCCTTTGCCTTGATGACAGCTTTGCACACTCTTGGCATTCTCTCAACCAGCTTCAAGAGGTAGTCACCTGGAATGCATTTCAATTAACAGGTGTGCCTTGTTAAAAGTTAATTTGTGGAATTTATTTCCTTCTTAATGCGTTTGAGCCAATCAGTTGTGTTGTGACAAGGTAGTGGGGTATACAGAAGATAGCCCTATTTGGTAAAAGTCCATATTATGGCAAGAACAGCTCAAATAAGCAAAGAGAAACGACAGTCCATCCTTACTTTAAGACATGAAGGTCAGTCAATACGGAAAATGTCAACAACTTTGAAAGATTCTTCAAGTGAAGTCGCAAAATCCATCAAGCGCTATGATAAAACTGGCTCTCATGAGGACCGCCACAGGAATGGAAGACCCAGAGTTACCTCTGCTGCAGAGGATAAGTTCATTAGAGTTACCAGCCTCAGAAACTGCAGCCCAAATAAACACTTCACAGAGTGAACAGAGTAACAGACACATCTCAACATCAACTGTTCAGAGGGGACTGTGTGAATCAGGCCTTCATGGTCGAATTTCTGCAAAGAAACCACTACTAAAGGACACCAATAAGAAGAAGAGACCTGCTTGGGCCAAGAAACACGAGCAATGGACATTACACCGGTGGAAATGTGTCCTTTGGTCTGGAGTCCAAATTTGAGATTTTTGGTTCAAACCGCTGTGTCTTTGTGAGACTTGGTGTGGGTGAACGGATGATCTCCGCATGTGTATTTCCCACCGTAAAGCATGGAGGAGTAGGTGTTATGGTGTGGGGGTGCTTTGCTGGTGACACTGTCTGTGATTTATTTAGAATTCAAGGCACACTTAAACAGCATGGCTACCACAGCATTCTGCAGCGATGCGTCATCCCGTCTGGTTTGGGCTTAGTGGGACTATCATTTGTTTTTCAAAAGGACAATGACCCAACACACCTCCAGTGTAAGGGCTATTTTACCAAGAAGTAGAGTGATGGAGTGCTGCATCAGATGACCTGGCCTCCACAATCCCCCGACCTCAACCCAATTGAGATGGTTTGGGATGAGTCGGATGGAAGAGTGAAGGAAAAGCAGCCAACAAGTGCTCAGCATATGTGGGAACTCCTTCAAGACTGTTGGAAAAGCATTCCAGGTGAAGCTGGTTGAGAGAATGCCAAGAGTGTGCAAAGCTGGCATCAAGGCAAAGGGTGGCTATTTGAATAATCTCAAATATAAAATATATTTTGATTTGTTTAACACTTTTTTGGTCACTACATGATTCCATATGTGTTATTTCATAGTTTTGATGTCTTCACTATTATTCTACCATGTAAAAAATAGTACAAATAAATTAAAACCCTTGAATGAGTAGGTGTGTCCAAACTTTTGACTGGTACTGTATATCATTGATTAATGTATTCCTATTACTGTCACAGATCTGCAGTTGCAGTTGCAGTAGCCACGCATCTCTACACATTCCAAAGAAAGCAGAATCTTACACTGGAAAGGGTGTTGGGCTAAGGCTTGGTGAAAGGTGGGGTTGAGGGTTTAGTGAACTTTCCTTTTGACCAATAATTTATTTCCCCTCATTTACCAAAAAACAATGTTTTATTTTTAGGTTAATCCCACTAAGTGCATAGTACAGGATTGAGTCTCAGCAAGCTCTGGAAATGTTCAGTACCACATAACCTGTCTGTTTATGGAAGACATGGTGTCAACCTTCAACTTAAATCTCATGACCATGACAGCTCTTCACTGAATCCAACTGCTTGAACATAACATTTCTGTATGAATAATATTAGTGGGTCAACCATTTATACATCTGCCTTAATAGACAGTATACACTCTTAGAAGTAATTGAGCCTGGAAGAACCTTTTGAGGTTCTAAAACTGACACACAGGGGGAACCTTTTCAGTCCAAAAAGGTTCCTTGAAGAATCCCTCTGAAAAGGGTCTTCGAGGAACCCTGTGTAAAGGTTCAAATCGAACCCTTTTTTTTGATGGGGAGGGGTTCAATTTTTGAACCTTTTTAATAATATATTGTAGAAGTGGAAGCCTCTCTGTTGAAAGTATCCACCGTTTGTGTATCATAGTCTTAGTCTGTTTCATTCTGTGTACACTGTGTTACGATGATGCTGAAAATATTCTTATTGTTGCTGTTGTTGTATTTTACTCTTATTTTATTACTTGCTTTGAGATATGTGGTTGTCTCACACACTCACACACTCCCCCCTCCCCTGACCAGTTGCTTTGAAGAGTGCATGGGTGGTGCAAATACCTATTCTGAAAGGTGAACACACACAAAATCAAAGTGCCTGGCTCTAAGGAGAGGAGGAGGTCGGACTCAGCTGTCAAAGTCTGTTCAGTGCTGTTTCATTGTAGTATTTTTGTCAGTTCGATTATCTAAGCCTAATATTTCACAGACACAACATGCTACTAACACTTCAGTATTTAGTAATAGGCGTGTGTAGGCCTACAACAGACTCATTGTGACATTTCAAAGGTTGTGCATTTCCAAAGAAGTGTTAGGTAGGTAGCTCAAGCCTCAACTGAAGCCAGTGATCACACAGGTTCTGATATACTGATATAACTTGATTTAACTGCCTTATGTAATGTTGCCCTAGGTGCTCTTTTTATACTTTCTTTTTAAATGTTTTGAAATGTTGTTCCAATTTGAGATATATTTTGTGTGCCTATCATGAGTTTTTAAATGTCTCAGTTTCCAGAGGTGGCAACTGTCCTTTTAGACACCACATCATGTATCAGTTCACACCGTGCAGTCTCACTTCACAATAAACTGCTTGGCTTCCCAGAAATTATGTATTTTTAACTGTGCCACCTTTCCAATATGGCTTCATGTTTTCACATTGTTCATGTAAATCAGCCAGGCTCCTATACACAATTTCGTACATTTCAAGTAGGCCTCAGTTTTAAACCCCATTACAACCATCACCTCATGAGAAAAGGATAGAGACGAGGAAAACCGATATGTTCAGATGGACAAGCAATGTTCAATGTGGAGGAAGGGTACACTCTTAGAAAAAAGGGTTCCAAAAGGATTCTTCGGCTGTCCACATAGGAGAACGCTTTTTGGTTCCAGGTAGAACCCTTTTGGGTAATCTGGAGGTGAAAGAAACTCACACCTGTTTAGGAGAGGTGCTGGCTAGCGGATTAGAACACCTGTTTAGGCGAGGTGCTGGCTAACGGAGTAGAACACCTGTTTAGGAGAGGTGCTGGCTAACGGAGTAGAACACCTGTTTAGGAGAGGTGCTGGCTAACGGAGTAGAACACCTGTTTAGGAGAGGTGCTGGCTAGCGGATTAGAACACCTGTTTAGGCGAGGTGCTGGCTAACGGAGTAGAACACCTGTTTAGGAGAGGTGCTGGCTAACGGAGTAGAACACCTGTTTAGGAGAGGTGCTGGCTAGCGGAGTAGAACACCTGTTTAGGAGAGGTGCTGGCTAGCAGAGTAGAACACCTGTTTAGGAGAGGTGCTGGCTAGCAGAGTAGAACACCTGTTTAGGAGAGGTGCTGGCAAGCAGAGTAGAACACCTGTTTAGGAGAGGTGCTGGCTAGCGGAGTAGAACACCTGTTTAGGAGAGGTGCTGGCTAGCGGAGTAGAACAACTGTTTAGGAGAGGTGCTGGCTAGCGGAGTAGAACACCTGTTTAGGATAGGTGCTGGCTAGCGGAGTAGAACACCTGTTTAGGAGAGGTGCTGGCTAGCGGAGTAGAACACCTGTTTAGGAGAGGTGCTGGCTAGCGGAGTAGAACAACTGTTTAGGAGAGGTGCTGGCTAGCGGAGTAGAACACCTGTTTAGGATAGGTGCTGGCTAGCGGAGTAGAACACCTGTTTAGGAGAGGTGCTGGCTAGCGGAGTAGAACACCTGTTTAGGCGAGGTGCTGGCTAGCGGAGTAGAACGCTTGGAAAAGAAAAGGAGAGCCGCACACTCTAGGAGCTCAGACGCAATAATTTAATAACCTAATAACCAACGTTTCGATAGACAAGCTGTCTTCATCAGGGTATAATTAAGCAATAAGGCCCGAGGAGGTGTGGTATATGGCCAATATACCACGGCTAAGTGCTGTTCTTAGCACGACGCAACAAGACAGGATTGTGTCGAGGCACAGATCTGGGGAAGGGTACCAAAAGATGTCTGCAGCATTGAAGGTCCCCAAGAACACAGTGGCCTCCATCATTCTTAAATGGAAGAAGTTTGGAACCACCAAGACTCGTCCTATAGCTGGCCGCCTGGCCAAACTGAGCAATCAAAGGAAAAGGGCCTTGGTCAGGAGGTGACCAAGAACCCGATGGTCACTCTGACAGAGCTCCAGAGTTCCTCTGTGGAGATGGGAGAACCTTCCAGAAGGACAACAATCTCTGCAACATTCCACCAATCAGGCCTTTATGGTAGAGTGGCCCGACGGAAGCCACTCCTCAGTTAAAGGCACATGACAGCCCGCTTGAGTTTGCCAAAAGGCACCTAAAGGACTCTCAAACCATGATAAACAAGATTCTCTGGCCTGATGAAACCAAGATTGAACTCTTTAGCCTGAATGCCAAGCGTCACGTCTGAGGAAACCTGGCACCATCCATATGGTGAAGCATGGTGGTGGCAGCATCATGCTGTGGGGGATGATTTTCAGCGGCAGGGACTGGGAGACTAGTCAGGATCGAGGGAAAGATGAACTGAGCAAAGTACAGAGAGATCCTTGATGAAAACCTGCTCCAGAGGGCTCAGGACCTCAGACTGGGGCAAAGGTTCACCTTCCAACAGGACAATGACCATAAGCACACAGCCAAGACAATGCAAGAGTGGCTTCGGGACAAGTCTCTGAATGTCCTTGAGTGGCCCAGCCAGAGTTGAACCCGATCGAACATCTCTGGAGAGCTGAAAATAGCTGTGCAGCGACGCTCCCCATCCAACCTGACAGAGCTTGAGAGGATCTGCAGAGAAGAATGGGAGATACTCCCCAAATACAGGTGTGCCAAGCTTGTAGCATCATACCCAAGAAGACTCAAGGCTGTAATCGCTGCCAAAGGTGCTTCAACAAAGTACTTAATAAAGGGTCTGAATACTTACGTAAATGTGATATTTCTGTTTTTCGTTTTTTATAAATTTGCAAGAGTGTGCAAAGCTGTCATCAATGTAAAGGGTGGCTATTTGAAGAATCTCAAATATAAAATATATTTTGATTTGTTTAACACTTTTTTGGTTACTACATGATTCCATATTTGTTATTTCATAGTTTTGATGTCTTCACTATTATTTTACAATGTAGAAAATAGTAAAAATAAAGAAAACCCTTGAATGAGTAGGTTTGTCCAAACCTTTGACTGGTACTGTAGGCCTACAAACATTATTTACAATGGATAGCAAAAACACAATAATCACAAGAATGGCTTCAGATCAAAGGCTACGTTGAGACAGAAGGGAGAAAGGGTATTTAAATGAAAGATCCAGGCGGCCTCTAGTTTTAACAATAAACTGTCAAGGTCACCCGCTCTCCTAGGGAGGGTGACATGTTCGATGCCGATATAACGTAATAGAGCGGTTCACTTCCAAAAAGTGGGCCGCAACTGGGTACGTCAAGTTTTTTGCACCTAATGGTTCTACGATGCTCCAAGATTCGTACTTCGCGCTTCGTTGTACCCACATAGGTTTTACCACAAGGACAAGCTATAAGATAAATTAGCCTTAGTGGAGCACGTAATAACACCTTTGATTGGGATCTGTTTCCCTGTTTGGTGGTGTTTGAAGGATCTACATTTGTAAGTGCCATTGCATTGAGCACAGCCATTTCACTTGTAGTTTCCATCCGGTAGAGACGCAAATAGACGCTGTGCAGGGGTATTTTGGAGTGGTAAATCAGAGTTTACCAATTAATCGCTGAGATTTCTGCCCAGCGAGAATATGACCAAGGGAGGATCCGAAAACACATTACCGATACTGTCATCGGATCTTAGAATGTGCCAATTTTTTGAATGATTCCCTTCATTTGTTCGGAGCACTTTGAATAGCGGGTAGTAAGAACGCAAGAATGCTTCTTTTTGCGAGACTGTCCTTGAAAGAGATCATGTCTCAATTTATTTTGGATTTTCTCAATGGCAGTATTCATCTGACCGTTTTTGTGCCCACTCTCCCTGAATTTTCTTTGCATCTCATTTCTGTAGAAATCTGATAGTTTTTTGCAAATTCCTTTGATTCGACAGAATTGGCTGTAGGGCAAACAGTTTTCAAGGGAAGTGGGTGAAAGGGTTCTACATGGAAACCAAAAGGGTTTTACCTGGAACATTTAAGGGTTCTTCAAAGGGTTCTCCTATGGGGACAGCCGAAGAACCTTTAAGGTTCTAGATAGCGCCTTTTTTTCTAAGAGGGTAGGCTATAGGAGGTAGAGCAGACATAGCTGTGTGTTGTGTGAGCCATGCAGTCTACAGAATATTTACTTTAATTGGAAATGGCGCGAGAGAGGATGAGTATGACTCTGCTGGTCATCTACTGTATGAACGTTTGAACATCTTGAAGAACGATCTGGCCTTAATGGCCATGTACTCTTATAATCTCCACCGGCACAGCCAGAAGAGGACTGATCACCCCTCAGAGCCTGGTTCCTCTCTAGGTTTCTTCCTAGGTTCCTGCCTTTCTAGGGAGTTTTTCCTAGCCACTGTGCTTCTACATCTGCATTTGCTTGCTGTTTGGGGTTTTAGACTGGGTTTCTGTATAGGCACTTTGTGAAATCTGCTGATATAAAAGGGCTTTATAAATACATTTGATTCGATTAAGGGAGGATGATGTGGCGGGGTTGGGGTGAGGTGCATCATGGGTTCATGAGGCATGACAGTGCAGAAATAATTGATAACAGAAGGGAGGTGGAGATGGAGGTTGGGACTGGGGGGAGTCAATGACAGGTTGTTGTGTCATAATATTTTCTTTACACTTTACAAAATATTTATGAGTAGAATTGTGAGGTGTTCCCGCATTATTAATTTATTCTAGATTTTACATTACCATTATAAGCTACCATAACTGTTCATAGATATAACCTTGCAGTTTATTGGTGCAAGTCAAATCTGTTTATCCTTTAAAATAATGTTATAGTACTATCCCATTAGTCTATAGGATGCAGCCCCCTAGCCACTGAAAAACAAAAGGGCTGTGTCCCAAATGGCACCATATTCCCTATAGTGCACTACTTCGAACCAGGGCCAAGGGCAATATGGGCCCATTAGGCCATTAGGGCCTACTGTATGAGGTTATTGTCAAACTGTTGGCTAACCAGATGGATCCCCTTTCCCATGCAGTCATCCAGACAGCTGTATCCTTATAGGGATAAACCAGTGATAGACAGATAAGCCTGTCTGGATCAATGGGACGAGAGGAGCAGGCGACTGGATCCAAGTCATGCGGAGAAAAGGGGTGGAATTTGTCCAAAGCTGGATCCAAGTCGGACCGACTGTTCTTTTTCAGTTTGAGTGACTCCTGAGTGCGATTAGTCTGCCCATTCAAGGTGCCAAGATCCGTAGACAGAAGGTCCTAGTGGGATACTAATGAAAGATGTAAGTGGATAAGGGGCACAGCACTCTCTCCATGGACAAACAATGAGTTATGACATCTTGGTCATCAACAAGATCTTCGTCTGTCAGCCATTTTGGATGGTATTCAGGTAGTACAATTTCTCTGACATTGAAGAGCTGCTCACTCACTCAACCAACCAAACATCTTATACTACAGTACTGTCCTTCAAAACACTCTCAAAACATTTACAGAACTCCAGTCAGAAGTTGTGTATTCAAAGTCAAAGAATCACTTCATATTCAGTGATACATAGACTTTATTTATGATGTGGCAAGATGTGTAAATTATATAATATGTTATGTTTATTATTATTAGCTGATCTTTCTGTCTCTTGTATTGTGAGTACTAAATGAAAAACCACCATAGTTTTCACCTGTGAGGCACAATAAAGTCTCTTAAAACAACCATCCATGTGTGACTCATGGTCTAATAATGGAACACAATACCCAACATAATACAAATGTAACCAGCAGCCGAGTCAAAATGTAGAAATAAGGATATGAAATTGTTTGTTAATGTCAACTGTTCATTTCCTTGGGGAAAAGAGTTGAAGCATTGTCTTGGCAAACGTTTTCACATTTAAAGAAATGTAAAAGAAAAAAGTAACTAGTAGTGTCTGGAACTATAATTCATAAACAAGTGTAGTCAGAGAGAGAAAATTGTCAGAGGACAGCAGGCGTTTAGTTTTGGGAGCTGTTGGCACACCTCTGTTGGGACGAAGGGGGTCACACTGGGGGCGAGGGGGGCGAGGGGGGTAGAGGGTGGGGGCACAGAGAGGTCTATGGGACGGGTGAGGCACGAGGGTGGGATGAGGACAGTTTGTATAGGACAGTGCTGTGTCAGCTCACTCCACCACCACTGAGAGTCATAACTCAGACGGACAGACAGACAGACAGACACAGGCCAGGGACAAAAACCTGGGGAAAGAGGGTTATAGAATTCTTATACTTTGCGTGAGAGTTAGTTACGTTGTTTCTGTGTGTGTGTGTGCTTGTGTGTGTGCGTGCGTGTATTGTTGCATGTGTGAATGTGCATGCCTGTGTGTGTACCTGCTTGTGCATGTCTGTGTGCAACTAGCTCTCACAGTCTCACGTCAGAATTAGACATTCATCCATGTTTCGCAAACATCAAATTTCGAAGTGTTTAAGGTTAAGTTTAGGCATTAACACCGAAATCTTAAGGTTAGGCATTAACTCCGAATCGTTAAGGTTAAGGTTTGGGATAGGCTTAAAACAAAACTAACTTTCTATCACTGGATTCAAACTTGCAACCTTCGAAATCAGAGGCAGATTCTTACGCCCATCCGCCATCCCTGTCCACAACACTCTAGCAAAACAAAAACCTATTTGAAGATAACAGCACTCACTGTTGCCCCTAATGATCGGTTTCCACGTCATCTCCCGATGTGTGTGTGTTGGGTGCGTGCTTGTGTGCATATGTTTGTTCGTGCAAGCTTGCGTGTGTATTGTATGTGTGTTTGTGTGTGTGTGTGTGTGTGTGTGTGTGTGTGTGTGTGTGTGTGTGTGTGTGTGCATGTGTGTGTGTGTTGCAATGGGTTCAGCCAACGAAAAGAAGAGGAATTTGATCAGTAACAGCTTTCATACCATAATCCCAGACAAACATTGTCACACAAACAAATCTATGTGTAATACTGTCAAAGAGTACAGATAGCATCCACTTGTGACTCTCTAGAACCATGTGATGGTGGAGAATTATCCCCAAATTTACCCTCTGTTTGCAGACAAACCTGTTTTGCTGTCACTGTTATTGGTTTTATGAAGACCTTCACACTGAGAAGGCTGTTAAACTGAAACGACTGATATGCTATCCATGATGCAGTAAAAATAATAAAATAAAAGTAAGCTTAATGCTAAATATTTTTCAGTGCGGACCCATTACATTTTTGCTGGTCCAGATTCACTGTTACTGGCAATGAATAAATCTGTCCAGAACAGTACACTGTGTGGACCAAGGGGGCCAAGTAAGGATGCCAAAGGCACCAAGTAAGGAAATTTGGACAGAGGCATGCGTTTGGTGACTACGTATTTACATTTCTCTCATTGTTCCTGGTTCAGGAATAGCCCAATCACCCATTACCTCAACGCATACTGTTTCTTTCCTTCCAGATGATGATAATTGCCGAATATCTCAGTTGAGGAGGAAGCTGTGATTATGGACTTGGCATTGGAAAGAACATGTCACCACCCCACCCCACCCCGGTGGTCCAGGAATTATCCGTCACATTCTGTTCTTCCTCACATTATAGCCCCCCGTGTTCCTTCAGTAGTTCTGTTAAAACCTAAAATATTCTTGAAGACATCAACAACCGTAAAGGGACAATGGGAGTTTCCACAGGACGAGGGCTGGGGTTCGCGGGAAGCCCTTTATCACAAACAACTAAGCTGTGAAAAAAAGGTGACTGGCTTCACTCTTAGCGTGTGGGATTGTTATCTCCTGTCAGACTGTTGACATCATGCCAGTTCATGTAGCCCTAGTGAACCCCCTGAGAAACCTTTTGGATTTTACCTTGATGTATTGTTTCCACTTGGTTGTGCAATAGTTTCATTATTACAGATTATACAACGGTTGGGTGACGTGGGTCTAATCCTGAATGCTGATTGGTTAAAACCGCATTCCAGCCGGTGTCTATTCCAGAATTACCACCGGGTAAATGTTAAAATGCCAATTTACTCTGTTCCATCTGACTGCGCAATCCGCTGTCTCATCAGCCCAGCCAAGCAATTTACAAACTTGATCTCCACTATAACAAGCATCTAGACATGTCCTGGAGGTCTCATGTTTTAGCCACATTGGGCCCACTCTTTAACGCTGCGCCTCTGGGAGAGTAAAAACATGATTCATTGTGGTACATATAGAACAAGGAAAATAATATCCACAATGTATGACAAATCTTTACCTGTTGCAAGGTGTGGTCCTCTTTCACCATCATCCGGTTGCTTTGGCTATGGGATTACCCAGGCAACAGAAGCAACTCATCTAGCGGTATGTGCGAAGCCCTGCTCATGAAAGCTGGTTTAGTGCCGCCATCTTGTGGTGAAACTTTGTGTGCATCACGTATAAGACGGCCATCCTCACTAACACAACCCATATCTAAAACCTCTTCTCAGAAAGAGGTCAAAATAAGTAATTGAAAGGTGGACCTTGCATTAAGGATCAACTTAGAGGCAACAGAACATTTAGATAGGAACTTTATTGGAAAATATGAGAAATTGCCAAGTCAGCATGGCTGCCATATTCCTAATCAAAACTACAAACATTTGCATGTACAAAAGTCTGTTGTCATCTCGCGTATATGCTTTTGAAAAGGGCACTAAGAAGATATAATAACCCTTGCAGTGTCAGCCATTTTGAAACATATTATCCTGTTAACTCCTGTTAAAAATGGCTGACAATGCAAGGGTTATGATATCTCCTTAGTGCCCTTTTCAAAAGCATATACGTGAGATGACAACAGACTTTTGTGGACACACCTACTCATTCAAGGGTTTTTCTTTATTTTTACTATTTTCTACATTGTAGAGTGAAAATGAATGGTATAGTAGTGTCATGCCCAAACACTAGGTGGCACCCTTTTGTAACATTTCTCCTCATGTTCAAGTCAACATTTTAACATTTACAGTCATTTAGCAGACTGTCCATTGCTATCCCCCCCCTGGTGGGCGAAGCTGCCTGACAGGCGGTACTGCATCCAGTAGTCTGTTGCCGTGGAGACCAACAGCAGGATGTTCCCCACCATGGCACAGAACAGGCCCCCCTCCGTGAAGCTATACATCCTGAGAGATGCTGCTGTGGCCGCTGCGTGGTACCTGATACCGCATGGGAAGAGGAGGGAGAGGGGGATAAACACACCTGGATTATATTACGTATTGAAGGTATTGAATGACAGACACTCAGTTTGCTATGGTCACCTCGTAGCTCCTGATACTGGGGAGGGGCGTGAGGGGAGTTAGACACACCTGTACTGATACTGGGGAGGGGGACGAGGAAGTTAGACACCTGTATCTGTCTGATTTGATCTTTATAACACACACTCATTATTCCATGCTGTGGTGCAGACTTCAATAGAAACATTAATACGTTTAGTACTAGTCTTGACACTGGGGATAAGTGTTACATGGTGACAGTGGACAACAACATCGAATAGACAATGTACAAATCGCTGAGTATCAATGATCTCAAATCACATATATTACAGAGCTTATATTTAATATCAGTTGTGCTCAGCTCATAAGCACTACTTTATATGATGCTATGGCAAACACAATAAGTCAGAAACAATCAAAGCTTGACGACTAGAATCAAAGCTTGATGGCTAGAATCAAAGCTTGACTGACTAGAATTAAAGCTTGACGACTAGAATTAAAGCTTGACGACTAGAATCAAAGCTTGACGACTAGAATGAAAGCTTGACGACTAGAATTAAAGCTTGACGACTAGAATCAAAGCTTGACGACTAGAATCAAAGCTTGACGACTAGAATTCAAGCTTGACGACTAGAATTAAAGCTTGACGACTAGAATGAAAGCTTGACGACTAGAATGAAAGCTTGACGACTAGAATTAAAGCTTGACGACTAGAATCAAAGCTTGACGACTAGAATCAAAGCTTAGCGGCTAAAGACATGCTAAGGGATTATTACTTAATTTGAGCAATTTACATTTTGTATGTCTTAAAATGACACCTGTTAACATATATGAACATGTGCTCCATATATCATAAACGAACATTGTCATGGAATGGATGTTTACAACTAGCAGCGTTAAACATCAGCTCTTTTGATCAACGCTTATTCAATCACTAGTTCACCAATGTCTTCACCTTTCAGACTTCAGTTCACCATTAGGTTGAGTAACTGTCTCTGGCAAAACTATACATTTTTATCAAGGGAACATTATATAGATATATTTAGGATGCCCCTTACCTTGTTTCTTCAGTAAAAGCACCCTCTTAACTGTCTACCTTTCTGGTGAGAAAGGGAGAGAGGGATAGAGGGAAGAGAGAGAGAGAGAGAGAGAGAGAGAGAGAGAGAGAGAGAGAGAGAGAGAGAGAGAGAGAGAGAGAGAGAGAGAGAGAGAGAGAGAGAGAGAGAGAGAGAGAGAGAGAGAGAGAGAGAGAGAGAGAGAGAGAGAGAGAGAGAGAGAGAGAGGTTGCAAGCTTAGGAGGAGAGATAGGAGAATGAAAGAGAACTCCACTGGGCTGAATTCCAAAAAATTGGTCCCCATGTAACAGATGTACTTCAACGAGCCATCGCAGGGGGCACGGGATCACGTGACCTTAGTCCTTTCAGTGTGGGCTGCTGAGAGGGGGTTAGGGTAGGCTTTGGCTGGGGGGCTCCATATTCTTTATGTTTGTTTGTATTTGGTATGTTCTAGAATTGTGGGTGTGCATAGGTATGCAGTACTGCTGGAGTCAATGCAACATGCTGAAGCCAACATTTTTCCTTTCAATGGATCTGGGGCTGTGGGGGCATGGATAGACAGTTAGACACACATACAGGGAGGGATGGCCCCTCTGTCTAACTGGTTGTCCTCTCTCTAATATACAGAATACATCTGTAATCTGTAGCTCACCTGCGTCCTCATAATACTGTTTTTAATATACACCGTTAGTTGAGCAATGTGATCATAGTTTTCCATGTCACAGTATTTGAACAGTGTATACACACTCCAATACACTCACACTAACCACACTAACAACACACACACACACTGCTATTCTCAAGACAGCTACCAACGGTTCTGTGAGGCCTGAGTAAGGGATAGGTCATCTTCGACTGACAGAAATGTCATACCCTTCATCAAAAGCCACCACCACTGCGGCATTTAACAGAATCAATGGATCAAATCATAGCAATTAGAACTGCCATTTCATTTCACACAATCTTCCAATCAGTGTTAGCATTTATTCATGTGACAGATGGCCTGAGGATGCAGACGCCACAGATGCAGATAAGGGGTTTTCTGTTTGCTTCATTATGCAAGGCGGTGGGTGCGTGGTGATAACCTTATAGAGATAAAAGTGATGGTTGACAATTTCAGGACCTGTGAAACCGAGACTGTGCATATGGAGATTAAGATCTAAATCAGTGTTACATATGCTATCTGCTTTTCTTTTTCTTAAAAAGGGTAGCCTACAACAGCTTTGTCAAACTTCTATTCCAAATCACGTTTGGTTTGCATGGTAGGCTACAGACACAATAGTCTTGTTTGCTAGACTCGTTGCACTCCACCAGTAGAGCTTGTGTCAGAGATACAGCGGATGTGGGAAGAGATTAACACAATAATAAAAGTGGTCAACTTAAATATATTGATTATATTGATATATAAAACTAAAACAAAAAATAATATTCTAAGTTAGGAATACAAAGAAAAACCTTTCCCAGACAATTCAACAGGTAAGGTAGCCAGTCTTCAAGACTGGGTACCGCTCCCTTGTGGAGTGGGAGAGCTATTACATTAGTGCCTTGTCATCTGTTGCTTTTAGGTAGCCTGTCCAAATCAAATCAAATCAAAATCAATTTTTATTGGTCACATACACGTATTTAGCAGATGTTATTGAGGGTGTAGCGAAATACTTGTGTTCCTAGCTCCAGCAGTGCAGCAGTATCTAACAATTCACAACAACAGACACAAATCTAAACGTAAAAGAATGGAATTAAGAAATATATAAATGTTAGGATGAGCAATGTCGGAGTGGCATTGACTAGAATACAGTAGAATACAGTATATACATATGAAATAAGTAAACAGTAAGTAAACATAATTAAAGGGACCAGTGTTCCATTATTAAAAGTGTCCGGTGAAGATAGTTCACTCAGGCTGTTTGTTTACCATTGAAAAAATGGTCAGTTCCGGTCTACTTAACAGGGTGTGTCCCAGAGACACCAATGTAATAGCAGCTGGGTCTGATCTACTTAGTTCATTGCCTTTAATTGAACCAGAAAAAAACAGCAAGTGGGGTGTCTCGCTTCCTCTTCTGTCTCTGGCCTGTCATCCTGCAAATGTACATTGTTTGAGCATGACTTATCTCCCAGTTTCCAAGAGTAAAATACATTACATTTGTGCATTTGAATATTTTGGGGGTCCCCCCCCCACTCCCCAAAAGTTTTTATTTTTTATTTTTATTATTGCACACCTTATGCCGAGTTCAGATGCTAGTCAGAACTAGAAAACTCGGAAATGTTGGACTTTCTGATTCGTTGAACTCGGCTTTCGTATAACTACAATCAGTTAGCAAGTCAGATATTTCAGAGTTTCCTAGTGCCGACTAGCACGTGAACGTGGCACCAGAGAGCTATTTATAACTTGTCAGAAATGTCCAGATCAACTAGCACGTCAGCTAACGTTTTTTAGCTAGGTTTATTAGCCCATAGGTTGTAATGTTCGAGTCGCTCAAATATCACGACTACACATTAGACATGGCAGCATTTTTTAGAAAATGAGCTTTAAAAATGTGTAGAATTGCAGGAAATAAGCTTTAAACCTGCAAAATATTCTCTCCGGGTGTGAACAGTTTGTGTCATGAACAGTGCTTGTGCCCATAGAAATAGACGTAGCGCGTAGGGGGGAGCGGGCTGGTCCCAAGTGCTGGAAGAGGGGCCTGAGTGATACAGTTTGGGAACACCTGCATAGATAATTGATATAAGTCAATTTTTCTGGAAAGGAAGTAATGACCTATATTGACCCGGAAGTGGACGCCAAATCTGAACGATTCCATCAGAGGAGTAAAGATGGCGGACAACGGCGGCGCAGATCCTGTTAATAACAACAATAATACAACTGTTGCTTTGGAGGGAACTATTATCAAGGTCACAGTCAAAACCCCAAAAGATAAGGAGGAAATCGCCATCTCGGAAGATGCCTCTGTCACTCAGGTTCGTTCATTTTGTCAATCCGTACTAGCTGGCCAGTGAGCGGCAACTTGCTGCTATGCTACATCATCATCATGACCTGCCCACTTGCCTTGCTTGATTAGCCTGTGTCTGTAAGCATGTTGCTAGCTAGCGAACTAACATTTAAGAATCGGCCTGTGTGTAGCGATATTTAAAGCTAGCTATTGACTTGACAAGCTATTCACAAACGTTGTTATATTGCTAGCTAGATAATACGGCTCACAACTATTCCTCCGTATAACTGTTTAACTGTTTATGTACCCTAGTTAGCTAGCTAACCGGCTTGCTAGTAAGGTATTCCATAATTACACAGTCAGTAAATTGTGTCGCGTGACTTCTGTATGTTAGTCATGGCAAAAAAATTAATCAGCTTCTATGTAAGTAGCTAACATTAGTTAGGTAAATTGTTAACTAGCTAACATTGGACTAATTTTGTTAGCTAAGTGTTAGCTAGTATGCTAGTTTCTTAGCTGTTTCTCCAGAACCTTCTTTGCGCTACGTAGGTAATTAGTCTAGAAACAGTATTCTTCATCAGAATGTAACAGCATCTCATTGTTCTGAATGTCAGTTACTGGACTGTGAATCTCTTCTCCCAATGAATGATAGCTACACTGGTCCCATGTTTCACTTTAATTTGTTTTGTTATGAATCTGTCAGCTAATGCCACTTTTCTCCCTGTCACTCCAGTCCTGATTGATACCCTGAACAGCTAAATAGCCTACAGCTTATTTTACTCCTGTTTAATGTGGATCTCATATGTGTAGTATTCTTGTAGTTAGTTGTAGACTGGGGCCAGGTGTTGAATCACACAGTGTTGTCTTGTATTCAGAGAAATGTGTAGCCTAGCTGTTTCACAGTTGGAATCAGTTCTTTTGAGTAAAGCTTCTCTCATTGTGCAAAGCACAACACCAAGAGTGAGTTGGTATTCGTAATCAGGTAGTAGGATTCCTATCATAGGTTAAGCAATGAGGATTTACCCAGAAACAAGGCTTTATAATTAAAATCAGCTAATTGTTTGACTACGTCTTTTTCTTCTTTCCTCGATTTCTCCCTTTCTTTCCTCCCCCCTCTTTCTCTTGCTGTCCATCCATGTCTTTCTCTCTTTCTGCCCCCCCCCCTCTCAATTTCAATTTAAGGGGTTTTATTGGCATGGGAAACATGTTTACATTGGCAAAGTGAAATAAACAATGACCTCTCTCTCTCTCTCTTTCTCCAGTTTAAAGAGGAAATCTCACGGAGGTTCAAAGCCAAGCAGGATCAGTTGGTTCTGATCTTTGCAGGGAAGATACTGAAGGACGGGGACTCTCTCAACCAGCACGGAATAAAGGACGGCCTGACAGTCCATCTGGTCATAAAGACAGCACACAAGTAAGATGATGCAAATTCTCAAAGCGGAATGGACATTGTGTGTTTCAGGAGGATATGTCAGTCTTCTTTGGACATTTGTTTGGCAGGAATGAAGGAATTGGAATAGGGAATTTCTTCATAACATTTTGAAGAGGTGAATAAGCTATATGTAGTGGAGTTAAGATTGACTCGGGCCATATATGCTTGCTTACTCCACAGCTTGAAGTGTCTCCACTTGCGTCGCTGAATAGCTTTCGGTGGCGCAGCTGGTTAGTACGTATTCAAGCGGGCGGTCATGTGTGTTTCCAAACAAGAGTAACACTTGTTGGAGCCTTGGTACAAACAGGGACAGCGAAGGAAGCTATACGGTTAGAAGCACCGTGAAGCTCCCACGGGGGGCCAGTATGAAAAATGTATGCACTCACTAACTGTAAGTCGCTCTGGATAAGAGCGTCTGCTAAATGACTAAAATTTAAAAATTTAAATGTAATACAATATATGGTCCGAATCCATCTGTGTGTGAGCCGATGCGTGTGCACAACAACTTGCATGCATGTATCTCAATGGAAGATTTGTAGGCAGATACCAAGTTGATGTGAATATGTAAACATAACTGATCCATGCATTGTCCCTCCAGGGCAGGAGATGGCGCTAGTTCCTCCACCTCTTCCTCCGGCACCACCCAGGAGGGCAGCAGTAGTGGCAGCTCCTCTGGCCCCAGTTCTGCAGCCCACCCCTCCACCGTAGGGTCCACTGGAGGCCCTGCCTCGGCACCCCCACAGACCCCCAACATACTGAGTGAGTTTGCTAGGCTAAATACACCCACACACATGTATCTATCCACTCCCTCACACACACCCAACAATTTATACAGAAAAAGACAACCATCATCATTACCATCACCGCCTCCTGACCATACCCCTCTCCCTCCCTCCTAGCCGGGTTCGGTGGCCTGTCCAGCCTGAGCAGCATGGGCATGGGCTCAGCTAACTTCATGGAGCTGCAGCAGCAGATGCAGAGCCAGCTGATGTCCAACCCGGAGATGCTGTCCCAGATCATGGAAAACCCCCTGGTGCAGAACATGATGTCCAACCCAGACCTGATGAGGCAGATGATCGTGGCCAACCCCCAGATGCAGCAGCTGATGGAGCGCAACCCAGAGATCTCCCACATGCTCAACAACCCCGAGCTTATGAGACAGGTAAGGGGGTTTGGCCAGAGTGTACTGTGTCACATACAGCTTGGGATTGGCTGGGGTGTACACAGAAGTTGGGCTTAGTATGTAGCAGGTGCTGTTTTTGCTCTCATTATTTTTGAACTGTGGGAAGTCGACTGCTTTGAGTGGCTGATCTTTATGTTTAGCTGCATTCTAAGTTATATTATATAAAGAGGTCTTAGGGGTGGTTTCTCGAACACAGATTAAACACCCTACCCCTCTTGAGTCCCTGTACCCCAGAACCCAGTCTAGCTGATACACTCCTATCAATATTGTCCTGTTTCATACCATCACAACTCCTTAACACCCCTTCCTGTTCCCTTCTCCTCAGACCATGGAGCTGGCCAGGAACCCTGCCATGATGCAGGAAATGATGCGTAACCAGGACCGGGCGCTTAGCAACCTGGAGAGCATCCCCGGAGGCTACAATGCCCTGCGCAGGATGTACACAGACATCCAGGAACCCATGTTCAGTGCCGCACGAGACCAGGTACCCACTATGGCACCAACTGAACTTATTCCTCTTGGTCTTGCTTGTCCCCATTGTTTATTTTGTTAGATGGGGAGTATGAGGGGGAATCTAACTTTCACATAAGTGAAATGTTCATCAATTGACATCAATGCTGACAAAGTAAAAATGTGGCTTCAGTGGAAATAAGGATTCACTCATTATTGAGCTTTTTTAGCCTCAGAAACGAACTCTAATCTATCCCATGGAGAGTGCTTAACAGAAACTGGTATTCAACATGTTGATAATGACTTATCTCTCTCCTCTCTCACAGTTTGGAAACAACCCTTTCTCAGCCCTGGGGGGCAACTCTGACGGGGGGGTGCAGCCCTCGAGGACAGAGAACCGGGAGCCCCTGCCCAACCCCTGGGGCTCCACCAACCCCTCTGAGGGTGGAGGGGGCACGGGCACCACAGGCACCTCTACCACCGGCAGCACCACCCCCAGTGTGTCCAACCCTCTTGGTGTCAACTCTGCCAGTCTGGGCAACGGTACGGGAATACATAGACATACTTCCTGTTTAAGAGAATAGCATTCAAGAGGTTACTGCAGTTTCATATACTGTAATATCACGTGGATGTGAATTCCTAAATACATACATTGGGGAGAACAAGTATTTGATACACTGCCGATTTTGCAGGTTTTCCTACTTACAAAGCATGTAGAGTTCTGTAATTAAAAAATAAAAAAAATCCAGAAAATCACATTGTATGATTTTTTAAGTAATTAATTTGCATTTTATTGCATGACATAAGTATTTGATCACCTACCAACCAGTAAGAATTCCGGCTCTCACAGACCTGTTAGCCCTCCTGTTCTCCACTCATTAACTGTATTAACTGCACCTGTTTGAACTCGTTACCTGTATAAAAGACACCTGTCCACACACTCAATCAAACAGACTCCAACCTCTCCACAATGGCCAAGACCAGAGAGCTGTGTAAGGACATCAGGGATACAATTGTAGACCTGCACAAGGCTGGGATGGGCTACAGGAAAATAGGCAATCAGCTTGGTGAGAAGGCAACAACTGTTGGCGCAATTATTAGAAAATGGAAGAAGTTCAAGATAACGGTCAATCAACCTCGGTCTGGGGCTCCATGCAAGAACTCACCTCGTGGGGCATCAATGATCATGAGGAAGGTGAGGGATCAGCCCAGAACTACACGGAAGAACCTGGTCAATGACCTGAAGAGAGCTGGGACCACAGTCTCAAAGAACCATTAGTAACACACTACGCCGTCATGGATTAAAATCCTGCAGCACACGCAAGGTCCCCCTGCTCAAGCCAGCGCATGTCCAGGCCCGTCTGAAGTTTGCCAATGACCATCTGGATGATCCAGAGGAGGAATGGGAGAAGGTCATGTGGTCTGATGAGACAAAAATAGAGCTTTTTGGTCTAAACTCCACTCGCCGTGTTTGGAGGAAGAAGAAGGATGAGTACAACCCCAAGAACACCATCCCAACCGTGAAGCATGGAGGTGGAAACATAATTCTTTGTGGATGCTTTTCTGCAAAGGGGACAGGACGACTGCACTGTATTGAGGGGAGGATGGATGGGGCCATGTATCGGGAGATCTTGGCCAACAATCTCCTTCCCTCAGTAAGAGCATTGAAGATGGGTCGTGGCTGGGTCTTCCAGCATGACAACGACCCGAAACACACAGCCAGGGCAACTAAGGAGTGGCTCCGTAAGAAGCATCTCAAGGTCCTGGAGTGGCCTAACCAGTCTCCAGAACTGAACCCAATAGAAAATCTTTGGAGGGAGCTGAAAGTCCGTATTGCCCAGCGACAGCCACGAAACCTGAAGGATCTGGAGAAGGTCTGTATGGAGGAGTGGGCCAAAATCCCTGCTGCAGTGTGTGCAAACCTGGTCAAGACCTACAGGAAACGTATGATCTCTGTAATTGCAAACAAAGGTTTCTGTACCAAATATTAAGTTCTGCTTTTCTGATGTATCAAATACTTATGTCATGCAATAAAATGCAAATGAATTACTTAAAAATCGTACAATGTGATTTTCTGGATTTTTGTTTTAGATTCCGTCTCTCACAGTTGAAGTGTACCTATGATAAAAATTACAGAACTCTACATGCTTTGTAAGTAGGAAAACCTGCAAAATCGGCAGTGTATCAAATACTTGTTCTCCCCACTGTACATATAAATCAATGACACCCATACATATATCAAGCTGGGGATTGTAAAAGCACACACCTACACCCACACACCATCAACCTCCCTCCCTCTGTGTGTGTCCCAGGCATGTTCAGCAGTCCAGGCATGCAGAGTCTGATGCAGCAGATCTCGGAGAACCCCCAGCTGATGCAGAACATGCTGTCTGCTCCCTACATGCGCAGTATCATGCAGTCTCTGGCCCAGAACCCAGACATGGCCTCCCAGGTCTGTAGCAGCAGAGTAGTGGGCCCTGGGGATTATCATGGATCATAAAGTCATTGATGCGTCTCAAATGGCACCCTATTCCCTTTAAGGTGCACTACTTTAGGGTGCCATTTGGGACGAGGCCAATCTGAACCCATGGGAGGGGTATCTATAGGAATCAGTGGGAATGGGTTGTTTTGTAATTAATTGTAATGAGAACAATAAAGCAGATCTGGGCTGTATTCACAAAGCGTAGGAGTGATGATCTATGATCAGTTGAGCCTTTTAGACCAGGGATGAGCAACGGGCGTCCCGTGGGCTCCCCACCTTTGTAGGCCGCGGATCAATCCCCCCACCGAACTCAGTCAGGGTCTCAACTTACTGTTGAGCGTTAGAATGGTAGAATACACAAGGTGCAATATTATTGAAATTTGGTTGTGCATCAGCAGTTTTTCCTCTTGTGATGTCAGACACTGACAGTCACTCAATTAGCCCATGTCAGCTAACATTTTTAGATTGATAAATGAGTCTAGCCAGCTATCTAAACTTGTAGTCATGGTCAAATTAGCAGCCAGGGGGGCCCCCATTGATTTTGTTAGTCAGTCTCACACTGATATAATTTCTCTCCACCCTAAGTCAACATTAGTAGAATTGCAGGAAATTAGCTGTAAAACGGCAAATTTTTCTCTGCCCCATGGCAAGATGAGTGGAATTACAGGAAATGTGTAATAAAATTGCTAAATCTTCTCTCCGCCCCACGGCAAAATGTGTAGAATTGCAGGAAATGTTTTATCTCCGCTGTCAAGAGGGGGGAGGGGGCAACAAAATGTAACTTATGGCCCTCAAAAGGTTATGGCTGCATGTGTGGGTACGCAGACCCGCGAGCCACTGTGGCCCCTCATGATGAGTTCAGATTTTGTGGCCCCCACCCACATCAAAATTGCCCATCCCTGTTCAAGACCATAATGAGTAAGATAACACGGACAGGGGCTGGGATGATCCTAAATCAGCAGTCCTGCTCAGAGCCAAGTTGGACTGCTTGGCAGCTGGACGGAACAGATCCAGCTGGCAGTGCTTTACCTCTAGGTATCTAGAACAGATCCAGCTGGCAGTGCTTTACCTCTAGGTATCTAGAACAGATCCAGCTGGCAGTGCTTTACCTCTAGGTATCTCCATGTAGATAGACAGATGTGAGGAAGAGGGTGAACACTGGGAAAGCAGCAGGCTGCAGCTGGTGAACGACAGGACCCTGACCTTGTCTGTCTTTCTCCATTTCTCTTTCTCTCTCCTGTCTTTCTCCATTTCTCTTTCTTTCTCTCGCCCCCCCACGCTCTCTCTGTCTCTCTCGCTTTCTGTCTTTGTCACCTTCTGTTTCTCCTCCAGGTGTTGATGAATAACCCCCTGTTTGCTGGAAACCCCCAGCTACAGGAACAGTTCAGGAGCCAGCTGCCCGTCTTCCTGCAGCAGGTACACACACACAGCCGCATTTATCTCAAACTGAGAGAGAGTTGAACCTGTCCCAAGGACCTGATTGGATTGATTGAGACTGGATGGACCCTAAACAGATGATTTGGGGATTGTTTCAGAATGTTAATTGATTCATTGTTAGTTTGAATGTGACTGATGTTGTTTAGATGCAGAACCCAGAGGCTCTTTCTGTGATGACCAACCCCCGGGCCATGCAGGCTCTCCTCCAGATACAACAGGGCCTACAGACACTGCAGACAGAGGCACCGGGACTGATGCCCAGGTACACACTGACTCGCACACACACACACACACCAGTGTTTTCCACAAGTACATAGAGTAGCCAGCCAAATAGAAAAAGTACCCAGCCAGTCGCCCTGGCCAGCCAGTCACCCCCAGCTCCTTTTTTGCCCAAGTAGCTCTATTTTGGTGGTCTCTGGTACATTCTAATGTCTTGATTCCATCTGAAATACACAGCTAAATTATTGAATACTTTATTGAGTTGACCTCCCAGATTGAAAAATAAGTTGTGGTATTGTGTAGAAAGACATGACTTTACAATTTAAATGATGAAAATGTATGAATTCAATGTGTTGTTGTCTAGGTTTAAATATATATGATCAGGACTATTTTCTAAGTAAGAGAGCATTAAACCTTTTTTAACATTTAACCTGTCTTCTCTTGAGATTAAAGTCTTATTTACAGTTTTACTGCAAGATATGAATTGCCACAATGATGTTTGTTCTTCAAATTATGTATTTTATTAAAACAGAACTGAAGTAAATAGCCCACATTGTCTTTAAAAATTATTAAACGTTTAGTGTTTCCAGGTTTTCGCTCTCAAAATCACACTTTTTAAATAGAAAAACACGCAAAATTGGATGTTGTAAGTCCACAACCATGCACATACACAGACGGGGGGTTCTCGTTGCCTCTTCAGGAAAGTTGCAGGAAATACGAATCACTGATCCATTATGTTCGTGTCTTATGATAAACTTGCCCAAATTAATTAATTTTCAATACATTTGTTTGATTCCCTACTAAAGGTCAACAAATTTTTTTATTTTGTTGAATTCCGTTTTAATACCTGGATTCCGTTAGGGGCCGAAACCTAGGAAATCCTTTGGTGTACTTGTCCCGATGCGACACAATGGACATATAACCACGTTGCATGGTTTATGACTGGCAAAGGGATATAGGAGATCGACTTTATTCAGCCAGTTCGACACCTTTTATAAACTAGTCAACACTTGCTGTTCAGTTGTCAATCAACGCTACTATGCACCACGACTCCACTCGGCTGGCTACGTGAAACACGTGAAATCAAATAAATGAATGTGTCAGAAATCAATAATTAGGCTAAGTCGTGGATTTTGACTCATCGTTACCACTTACATTACATGGGACTTGCAAATTCACGAGCGCCATGCACTCTCCCTCCGTGTACATACATTTGACTGCAACCAGAGATCTGTATATAATGACGAGATGCTCATGTCTCCGCCCTAACAATTGGAGTCATCCCAAAAGCAGGAAGGCAGGCGACAAGCTTAGGTCCAAAATAAACCCATAGAAACGCATTGGGCTTATTTTGGCTGGAGTGAAACCTCTCGCTTAGCCTCTTCCTCTATGCTTTGTTCCCCTGTCATCAGTCGCTTAGTGACTGACAGGCACCTATCCTATCAATAGATTGCTAGAAGATGCATATTGTTCATTCTAGCGGGAGATGGCTCGACGAACTAGCGAATTGAAACTTTTAAATGAAAAGTAGCCAACTTCATATGAAGTGGAAAATGTAGCCAGCTGAAAATGAGTCTGTAACCGGCTGATTGGCCGACAGCCGGCGCTAATGGAAAACAATGACACACACACCCCAACCACAAGACCTAGAGAAAAAGTGTTGAAATTAGTTGTTTGAGTTGTAGATACCCTGTTACGCAATCTCCCCCTAACTCCTTTGTCTCTCTCAGTTTGGCACCAGGTGGGCTGCCAGGTGGTCTCCCTGGAGGTCTACCAGGGGGACTAGTAGGCGGATTACCAGGTGGAATACCCACAACTCCCCTGTCCACGGGAGGGGGTGTGCCTCCAGAGAACCCCGCCTCTTCGCCGAGTGCCGGGGAAAACCCCGCCCAGCAACTGATGATGCAGCAGATGCTCCAAATGTTTGCAGGAGGGAATTCCTCGGTACATACCACACACATACACATACCTGTCTTCCCTAGTTCTGTTTTACTGTTTGATTGTACTGGTCGATTGATTTATTGATTGATGGTTGGTTGACTGATTGATTGAGTGACTGACTGACTGATTGTGACTGGTCCCCCTACAGAGCCAGAGCCCGGAGGTGCAGTTCCAGCAGCAGCTGGAGCAGCTGAGCGCTATGGGCTTCATCAACCGAGAGGCCAACCTGCAGGCTCTCATCGCTACCGGAGGAGATGTCAACGCTGCCATCGAGAGACTGCTGGGCTCACAGCCCTCATAAAGACACACTCACTCACGATGCATACATCGATACAGACACATGCATACATACCCACTATCCACCTCCGCAGCAAGGGGAAAACGCACATGCAAATACATTGTCTGCAGAGAACCAAGAGAAATGAAATAAACCATCCCAAACCAACACAGACGAGACCCGGTCAGGATATGTACCATTCTAAACGTCCACTGCAGCCTCCTGTCAGATCATTCCCTAACCATGGCTCCCCTATCCCCCGGTTTTAGCCACATCCATAGAGCTTTGCTCAGCAAGACCAGACTGACCAGACCAGACCATTTCCTCAACAGAGGGGTGCCCGGTGAAGGGAGGAGGGTGAGCGAGAAGGCACAGATGTGCCTCCCTCTAAACCCTCTCCTAAACAGAAATGCTTTACCCTACCAGATTCACTAATCCCTCTTCCGCTTTAATAAAGCTGAAGGGTTTATTCAATGGGGTGGAGTGTTTGTAGTGCGGCAGATAGAAATGCCTTGCATAGAGCTTTTTATGACGCTTCTTAGCACATTCCAGGGATTTGGTTCCTGTCTATATGTTGCATTTCTAGCTGCAATGTGTTTGTAACCTTCCACCCTTTTGACTGAGCATCTGATCTGCAGGGTAAGGTATATGAAGAGCAGAGAAGGAGAAAACCACAAAACAGAGCTTTGTCAATCTCACGGATATCAGTCGAGCCTGCCCGAAACCCTTTCTATTTATTGCTAAAAGAAAAGATCCCCCACACTTCCCTAAAATAAAAAATCATTCCAGATAGGATATCTCTATCTCCACTCAGCCGTGAGTTGTTCCCTGAAGGCAGGATTGCTGTGCCTTTTTGTCTTCAACAAACCATTTAACACCAACCACTCTTATCAAATGGATCGATTTGATCAAACCCAGGCTAGTCAAATCAAATGAGTCTGCCGTTGATGGTCTAGATTGACTTCACACACAGGCGTGTCACAAGATTGAGACCTTTGGTAAGATTGAGAAATGTCATGATAATCGTTAATAAAAAAGACAGAAAGGTGTTGTTCTGTGGAAGAAGACACAAAGACAAGACGGACAGATTTCCTTTTCATTTTAATCTGATTCATTATGTATTTTAATTTGACGTGTAAGTAGTACCTAGAGATAATCTGTTTTGTCTCATCATTGAAAAAAGAAAATAAATCTTCCTGGAAAATGTATGAATAAAATATAATGAAAAGAAACTTGCCAATTTTGGTATGGTGTGGCAATGAAGTTGTAGCTTTTTGCTTTTTCTGAGAATCTCAGCATTGTAGTTGTGGTTACCTTGGCAATGGCTCTTCCATAGCTGTGCTTTGTCTGTTGGCCTCAGCTTAAATCTATCACCCACATGTTGGAACTAACCTTTAACAGTACTGTACTACAAAATAAAACAAAGTTGGTCAATAAGAACCCTCTTTCTAAGTGTGTCCATCCTCCTCACTTGTAGTAGGAAAAATATAATTATACCAGGGTTGGGGTCTATTCCATTTTAATTCCAGCTAATTCATGAAGTACACTGAAATTCCAATGCTTTTCAATTAGGAAAATGTGGAAATGGAATTTGGCTTACTGTCTGAATTGAACCCAACCCTGAATTATTCTGCAAGTTCCATTCAGCAGTCCACTCAATGTTTTGTCTGCATTACCTAAAAGATTTGTATCTTAATGGCATTGTTGCAAAAATGAAATGTCTAGAATATTTACTTAATGTTTTGATCACCTCATGCTGGGAAAGGGAAAACTTTTTTGTTATTCTAAGGTGTTTCCATTGGAATGAATGGCCACCTTTAGATTACTTATTCCGGAAGTAGTGTTTTTTTTTGTCACGTTCATAGTTTAATAATGCATTTACCTGGTAGCCTGGAGGCTCCTCAGTGTAATAATGTAATTTATCCTCAACAAACGCTAACCTGAGGGGGGAACCCAAAACTGATCTTAGATCAGTGTTGTCTAAGGGTCAGTTCATCCTATTCGCCGTAGCACTGCCTCACCGCCATACACTGAAGATGCACCTGTCAGACGAAATAGGCAGACTAAATGAAAAGAGGGGGAGGGACGGTGGAGTCTATATTCTTGTGATGACTGACTGTTCATGCTAGTGGTTCTACCTGTTACACCTGCTCTTATCTCACCTTTCCTCCCTCCCCCTCTGCCTCTCCCATGTGTCAGCTGAGCCACAGAGGGATCGGCTCTCTGTCAAACCACAAATGAACTGCCCCCATCTACAGATAAAGGAAGAGGAGTGTTAGCCTAGCCCTAACATTTTCTCTCCTTCATTTTCACCTCTGTTACACCATCTCGCTGTCTTTCCACCCTGGCTCCTTGGGAGAGAAGAGAGTAGCTTGTCTGCTGTTCTCTCTATTTTTCTCTCATTCTGTCCTTCTCCCTGTCCTGGGATCTAATGCAGTAACAGCCCTAGGATATTGACTGAAACAGGTGGAGGAGGAACCTGCCAGGGCTCGACACAGGCACAGTATGGGTGACGAAAGCTACAACTTTGTCTTCAAAGGTGAGTCTTTTGTTTGTCAAATAATCTGATTCTATAAGGAAACAAATCCCCCATTCTCTGGTTTGTGCACACAGCCTTTGGGTTTAGCTTAGTGGTGCAAAGGTTAGAGTGTGAGAGAGCTGTTTGATCTTTGGTGGTGTTTAATATTTTTAGGGAAGAGAGATGGCAGGGAAAGCAGGAAGTAGCTTCCTGGGCATGGCAAAGAACCCATGTGTCCTTTGACCTAAAATGATTATATTTACTACTGTAACTTATTTGTAGTTGTAATAGCACTTGTGGATACTAAGGTTGCACAAGGCAAACAGTGTCAAGAGTAATTACTGTATTTTCTCATTCCATTGATTCCATAGAAGTGTCCGCTACGGGCTAGGCATGCACCTCTTTGACACCAAGTCTGGTGTTGTTGGGTAGGGTAGTGGGTACACGTGATGTGTCAGAATGATGCTAGAGCAGGGTGAAGTGGGGTTGAGAGAAGTAACAGTTCCTTATTCTATTTTATATAGCAGAGAATCATGCTACCTCTACATGGTACAGTTGACAGGTTGGTGGCACTTAATTGGGAAGGTAATGGCTGGAGCAGAATAGATGGAATGGTATCAGCCAACCCATGGTTTCCAGGTGTTTGATGCCATTCCATTTGCTCCGTTCCAGCCATTATTGTGAGCCGTCCCTCCTCAGCAGCCTCTTGTGCTGCGGTTATATCTGAAACATCTAACATTGCACCTAAGTCATGGTGCTTCTCACCATTGAGAAATGCAGTATTGATATATTACACTTGATAAAATCTCTGTCATCCTTTAGTGGTTCTGATTGGTGAGTCTGGTGTTGGGAAGAGCAACCTGCTGTCACGCTTCACCAAGAATCAGTTTAACCATGACAGCCGCACCACCATCGGAGTGGAATTCAGCACCCGCACTGTTCAGCTGGATACCTTCACCATCAAGGCTCAGATCTGGGACACGGCAGGGCTGGAGAGATACAGAGCCATCACTTCAGCGTGGGTACACACACCGGAACGCATGCACACACACTCCTTGTACACAATACACACACAGGAATACAGAGATCTACAGAGCCAATCACCTCAGTGTGAATATGTACACACAGATATTTGCAAACACAAACACATATATGCAAACACACCCATATTTCTCTGACTCCACTCATCTGATGCTCTCTCTCTCTCTGTCTCTCTCTCTGTTTCCAGGTACTACAGAGGGGCAGTGGGGGCTCTGCTGGTGTATGACATCACCAAGCACCTGACCTATGAGAGTGTGGAGCGTTGGCTGAAGGAGCTGTACGATCACGCTGACCCTCACATCCTGGTCATGCTGGTGGGCAACAAGAGTGACCTGGAGACCCTGGAGGACCGTGCCCACCGAGGGAGGCCAAGGACTTCGCAGGTGATCATTTACTTAATTACCAGTTACTTACTAGTTAATTGAAGTTAATCTTGGTTAACCCAGAACAAAAATCTTGGGTAATTTGGCTAAGCGCAGAATCTGTCCACGAGAGATTAGTTACCAGTTACCTACTAGTTACTGACCAATTATCTGTTACTTACCAGTTAGCAGATAGTTAGTTACCAGTTACCAGTTAGTTAGCAGTTAACTTACTAGTTACTTACCAGTTACCAGGTATTTATCAGTTACCAGTTACTTAGTTACCAGTTAGACAAGTATGCAATATGCAGTCAATGACAGAAAGTGACAAAATATTGCAATATTTTTCATATTGTTTTTCCATATTATAGCATGTCAATTTCTGACGGTAATGTAAAACAAATTACCAGCTTTGCACCAATGAAAAGTAATTCTACGGTTGGTTTTTCACGGCTTGATTGAGTATGATGTACTGAGAATAAACTCAACAAGGTATTCCTTCTCATGCAGAAAAGAAGGGGCTCTTGTTTATGGAGACGTCAGCTCTGGATTCTACCAACGTTGAAGCTGCTTTCCAGGAAGTTCTCACAGGTTCTTATTATGTTGCGCTTGTACTTCATACCTTTATTTACAAAACGTTAGACAACACCATGTCATGTGGATCTCTACTATTGTGCTGTGTGCACATTTCTGCTATGCACCTTTTCTGTGATCTGTGTATGCATGACAATGACCACTGTTTGACGTGATCATTTCTGTTACCCCCAGCGATCCACAAGAAGGTGGCCAGTCGAGAGGTGACCCACGGGTCCATCAGTGCCGTGACCCTGTCCAATACTACTGGAACGGCTAGCGAAGTCCAGGAGGAACGCAGGACCTGCTGCAAGAACCTCTGACCGGTTCTGACTGATTCTGACCAGCTCTGACTGGTTCTGATGGTTCTTTCAGGTATTAAAGAGAATCTTCCTACTCGGCCCTCATTCAGAATTAAGGGAATCTATGTTGATGACTACAGGAGGCATAGCCACAGGAAGTAGGGGGTGCTGAGGTGCTGCAGCACCCCTAAAAATTGTTTTGTAGTGCACTGGGCCTTTGCTAGTCCTGTATTAGCGGACCAATATAAATTATGCCCCCCGTCCCCAATCTGCAAAAAAAATCGCAGCACCCCAACCACCGAACATCTTCCCACAGCTATGACAGGAGGGCTGTCCAAACCAAAGACCAGGCCACATCTACACTTTGTCAATAAGTACACTATTGGTGTCACCTATATTCTTCCTGTTCGGCTAAAGGTTGCAGACCACTGAAAATATTTGTGTGGAATGTTTTTTTTTAATGCTTGTTAAACTTGAGCAAATTATTATCTGCCAAATAAGTCTTGTTGAGGTCTATTTGAAAGGAGGAACTGCGTTCTTTTTGGATATTCATCATGTTCATGTATTGTTTGTAACCAAGATGAAAAAATGGTATGAGGTTTTGTGTTGACTAAATTGGAACACTTGTAAAGGTTTTAACTTAAGTTCATGAAGAGTGTGAGAGTATGGCTCGGAGACTGGTTGGAGACCAAGTAGAAAAGCAACTTGATTCATGAATTTGAAATATTGACGTCTGATATTGCAACAACTATGCACTGTATCTAACCTTTTATAGACATGTATTTTATGACAAACTTATATCATGAATCTTTTTGATAGAAAATTGCTTAAAGATTGCGGAGTTCATTCACTATTACTTTGCTATTCTCCTGCAGAGGGCAGTGCTGTTTTAAATAGATCTATGGTGCCTCCAAATACAGAGTTTAAAGTGATGTCTCCATATCAGATCTGCTATTGATATCTAACTTTACGTCACACATATTTATACAGTAGTTTATGAAACACACACACAGGATTTTCAATCTTATAATAAACGGCCCTAAATGGATGGCATCATCTACAACTCAATTGAGTCAGTCTGGGTGTGGTGTTTATGTGAGTGTTTGTGTTGGTCATGGCCTATATCATTCTCTCAACACACACACACACACACACACACAACACACATATACACACACACACACACACACACACACACACACACACACACACACACACACACACACACACAGTAAGAGTGGACAGCAGTGCAGCCAATGCTCTTCTGTAGAGATGCTTGACAGGTCAGTGCTGTCACATGACAGATGAGAACCCCTGAGGTGGCTGCCTGCCTGCTCCTGGGGCACGTCTACAGCTGACATTACCACGACAACCTCATCACCATTCCAATGGAGTGAGGGATTCCTTCTCACACCCATAGAAAAAAGCCTAAACAAACCTGGTTTTGAATCAAGCATTTTGAGTGTGGGCATGTGAACATGTGTATAAAAGTGTCTGTAGCCATAGAGAATGATAGAGTCCTCTAGTGGCCAAAAGGCGTATTAGCAATGGCTGCACCATTGAGGGCTTCCACCATTTTAATGTAGTCAACTGGATGGAACTTCTGCTTCATTGGCTGGATTCCTCCTGGTGACCTTGTTGAGTCATGTCCAACCGGGTCATCAGGAGGGATCAGCCAATCGTGAAAAGGAAATTGACTACTTAAAAATGGAGATGGCCTCAATGGCGCTGCCCATGCTGTCACAGACGCTATAATGGCACAGATACTAAGATGAGTCCTCTATCAATATATGGTCTGTAGCTCATCTGTGGACCATGGTTTAAATTAGGCTTTTTTTGTAGCTCTGCCAATCTCCACTATTGGTGGTTAGTGACATTCATGACAGATACTGCCTATCTCTGTCTCACAGATGTGTACAGAGAACCTTTACAGCGTGTGTGTGTGTGTCTCTCAACTGGAAGTGATCATTTGCTACAGTGAAATGATCACATAGGTTTCATTACAATTATTTTATGAACGCAAAAATACAGAACTTTCCGCACAGGGCACTAAATGTTTAATAATTTCCTGTGAATTATGATTTTGTTATAGAGAGGGGGAAACATATGGTTTGATAATCGGGGCAGGCTGAGCTGGATGAAGTCCGTAAATCTCAGTTTGCTTCAAATAAAGGTGAGGGAGATCATGAAAAAAAGAACAAGACCTATTGCACGGTGGAGTAGAAAGGGAAAGGTCTCTGGCAGCGTGAGATTTGTTACTCTACTCCGTGCATTTGACCGAATTCCTCAAATGCTTCCCAGATTTTCTTGTCTGACTGCGGTTTGACCCCTAGCTATCGAAGGTAAGTTTGAGAGTGGCCTGAGTGAGCGTGGTAAAAGTGGGATTGAAAACGTCCATGTGATGGCCATTACGCACAAGCCACTTGGCGTGTAGCCCGTAAAACCATGTGTAAACCTCGGGACGCATTCATGGCGATTGGTTGAGTACCACAGAGCCTTTAAAACACCAAGACTGGTCGTATGTCTTCCCGTTTGAGTTTTGACGTGAGTAGTTGCTATCCGTCCACTCTGCTTTACGCTCGATTACGTCTGATTCCCTTGTGGGTTTCACGATCGTCGCACCACACCTGTGTTTTATCGCGACCCCTACGACCTCTGCATTCATCCTGATCCTTGGCCGCAGAGAGCATGGAACTCTCCCCAAACCCAGCAGGGAATCTATCTAACAGAATCCACCGGTGCCCTGTAAAGTGATGGATGTCAATCTCTCTCTCTCTCTCTCTCTCTCTCTCTCTCTCTCTCTCTCTCTCTCTCTCTCTCTCTCTCTCTCTCTCTCTCTCTTTTTTTTTCCGTCTCTCTCTCTCTCTCTCTGCACTGTGGTGCACTATGACCTAAGTACAAGATGTAATCTGGTGGAGACCCTTCTGGTATCTACAGTATTCCCAGACATAATGCAGCCATCAGGTATCTCTCTAGCCCATCCAGAAGTGTTTACTATAAGGTTAACCGTGAAGTTATGTGCGTATTAGCTGTGTTTATGGTTCATCTGGTGTTACGGTTCAGCCTAGGGACAGACCAGCCTGGTTCCTGAGGTTTGACAGGAGTTTGGTAAATTTGTCCGCCTGTCTGTAATGTTCAAAGACACACTCTGTGACCGATCGAGGTTTCAAACTGGGTCATTGGCAAAGGCATAAGACTGTGTTACCCTGCTGAGCTCTAACGCAATCCCCATTTCACAGGCAAGATTATTTACTCATGGTTCAACTTCAGGCCACAGGAGTTTCTGTCTTATTCCCTCCTATTCCCTCCCTCCATACACTCCTACATATGTATGGAGAGCTGACTGGTTGTGCTAGCTCTAATCAGACATGTATTGATCAGACTGGCTGAGACGAGGGCGGAGCAATATGTTTACAATCAAGGAGGTCTAAATATTATCTAGGGCTGTGGTGTGTGTGACTCTTCCTAAAATGTTTGTTCTTGTTCTGCCTCGTTTTGGCTGCCGGTGTCTGAGTGTCCATTTGTGGATACATTTTTGGTAAGGGAAAGGCAAGTGGAAATTACACATTTCAGAAGCTTTTTTAAACCTCAAATACAATACACGTTTTACAAGTTTTCCTAAACTGGGTGATCAAATTAAGATCCAACATCGGTAGAGATTACTATAGATCTTCCTCTATATACTGCATGGCTACATTCTACTGACAGCTACATGTGTAAGGAACATCAAAGGTTATCGCTCTGTGTTGGACTGTGTAATTTACAGTATACATTATATAGCCTACTGTGTGTGTGTGTGTGTGTGTGTGTGTGTGTGTGTGTACCCTGTGTATCGTGTCTACCCACATGTAATGCACCTGTGATGTGGAATCTCATTCCAGGTTCCCCCCGCAGAAGATTTACCATTGGAAAGTCTCCAATGTCTGTGATTGTTGGAAAACACATCCCACATTTCATCGACTAACGTCATCACATAAACACATGCTCTAATGGCCTGCAGATCACCATGGTGATGTTGTTATGGTGACAAATCAGGTGGCTTGAATGATTGTTGACATAGCATTTAAATCCTCTCGACCAGGAGATGTAGAATGGGTCTGGATTACTAGAGGATGTACTGTATATTTGGAAAGAACTTGGAAGTGACCACTTAGAGAACATTGAGTACTTGAAGACTTCTAGAAATACGTTTTTCTATTTTGAGCACCTAGTTAATTGCAATGTGTATATCAAATCAAATTAAATGTTATGGTCGTGTACACATATTTTGCAGATGTTATTGCAGGTGCTGCGAAATGCTTATGTTTCTAGCTCCAACAGTGCAATAATACCAAACAATAAAAAACAATACACACAAATCCACCCCCCAAAAAAATTAAGAAATATCAAAACGAGCAATTTCAGAGTGGAATATAATATATATACTGCACAAAAATTTAAATTTGTTGGTGTGTGTTGGTCCCATGTCTCATGAGCTGAAATAAAAGATCCCAGAAATTGTCCTTACTCACAAAAAGCTTATTTCTCTCAAATTTTGTACACACATTTATTTACATCCCTGTTAATGAGCATCTATCCTTTGCCAAGATAATCCATCCACCTGACAAGAATGGGGACAATAAAAGACCACTCTAAAATGTGCAGTTTTGTCAGACAACACAATGCCACAGATGTCTCAAGTTTTGAGGGAGTGTGCAATTGGCATGCTGACTGCAGGAATGTCCACCAGTTTAATGTTAATTTCTCTACATAAGCCGCCTCCAACATTGTTTTAGAGAATTTGGCAGTACGTCCAACTCGGCAACACAACTGCAGACCACGTGTATCCACAACAGCCCAGGACCTCCACATCCGGCTTTTTCACTTGCGGGATCGTCTGAAACCAGCTACCCGGGCAACTGATGAAACTGAGGAGTATTTCTGTAATAAAAGCCCTTTTGTGGGGGAAAAACTCATTCTGATTGGCTGGGCCTGGCACCCCAGTGGGTGGGCCTAGGTCCTCCCAGGCCCACCCATGACTGTGCCCCTGCCCAGTCATGTGAAATCCATAGATTGGATTGAATTTATTTCAATTGACTGATTTCCTTATATGAACTGTAACTCATTAAAATCATTGAAATTGTTGCATGTTGCATTTATATTTTTGTTCAGTATATACAGTTGAAGTCAGAGTCATTAAAACTCGTTTTTCAACCACTCCACAAATTTCTTGTTAACAAACTATAGTTTTGGCAAGTCGGTTAGGACATCTACTTTGTGCATGACACAAGTCATTTTTTCAACAATTGTTTACAGACAGATTATTTCAGTTATTCACTGTATCACATTTCCAGTGGGTCAGAAGCTTACATACACTAAGTTGACTGTGCCTTTAAACCGCTTGGAAAATTCCAGAAAATGATGTCATGGCTTTAGAAGCTTCTGATAGGCTAATTGACATCATTTGAGTCAATTGGAGGTGTACCTGTGGATGTATTTCAAGGCCTACCTTCAAACTCAGTGCCTCTTTGCTTGAAATCATGGGAAAATCAAAAGAAATCAGCCAAGACCTCAGAAAATAAACTTGTAGACCTCCACAAGTCTGGTTCATCCTGGGAGCAATTTCCAAACGCCTGAAGGTACCAAGTTAATCTGTACAAACAATAGTACGCAAGTATAAACACAATGGGACCATGCAGGCCGTCATACCGCTCAGGAAGGAGACACGTTCTGTCTCCTAGAGCTGAACATACTTTGGTGCGAAAGTGCAAATCAATCCCAGAACAACAGCAAAGGACCTGTGAAGATGCTGGAGGAAACAGGTACAAAACTATCTATATCCACAGTAAAACAAGTCCTATATCGACATAACCTGAAAGGCCGCTCAGCAAGGAAGAAGCCACTGCTCCAAAACCGCCATAAAAAAGCCAGACTACGGTTTGCAACTGCACATGGGGACAAAGATCGTACTTTTTGGAGAAATGTCCTCTGGTCTGATGAAACAAAAATAGAACTGTTTGCCCATAATTACCATCAAGTTATGTTTGGAGGAAAAAGGGGGTCGCTTGCAAGCCGAAGAACACAATCCCAACCGTGAAGCACAGGGGTGGCAGCATCATGCTGTGGGGGTGCTTTGCTGCAGGAGGGACTGGTGTATTTAACAAAATAGATGGCATCATGAGGAAGGAAAATTATGTGGATATATTGAAGCAACATCTTAAGACATCAGTCAGGGAAGTTAAAGCTTGGTCGCGAAATGGGTTTTCCAAATGGACAATGACCCCAAGCATATTTCCAAAGTTGTGCCAAAATGGCTTAAGGACAACAAAGTCAAGGTATTGGAGTGGCCATCACAAAGCCCTGACCTCAATTCCTATAGGAAATGTGTGGGCAGAACTGGAAAAGTGTGTGCGAGCAAGGAGGTCTACAAACCTGACACAGTTACACCAGCTCTGTCAGGAGGAATGGGCCAAAATTAACCCAATTTATTGTGGGAAGCTTGTGGAAGGCTACCCAAAACGTTTGACCCAAGTTAAACAATTTAAAGGCAATGCTACCAAATACTAATTGAGTGTATGTCAACTTCTGACCCACTGGGAATGTGATGAAGGAAAAAGCTGAAATAAATCATTCTCTCTACTATTATTCTGACATTTCACATTCTTAAAATAAAGTGGTGATCCTAACTTACCTCAGACAGGGAATTTTTACTAGGATTAAATGTCAGGAATTGTGAAAAACTGAGTTTGTATTTGGCTAAGGTGTATGTAAACATCTGACTTCAACTGTATAGATATTTATATTTATATATATATATATATGTGTGTATGTATACAGTGCCTTGCAAAAGTATTCATCACCCTTGGTGTTTTTCCTATTTTGTTGCATTACAACCTGTAATTGAAATGGATTTTTATTTGGATTTCATGTAATGGACATTCACAAAATAGTCCAAATTGGTGGAGTGAAATGAAAGTAATTACTTGTTTCTAAAAAATAAATAACGGAAAAGGGGTGCGTGCATATATATTCACCCCCTTTGCTATGAAGCCCCTGATTAAGATATGGTGCAACCAATTACCTTCAGAAGTCACATAATTAGTTAAATAAAGTTCACCTGTGTGCAATCTAAGTGTCACATGATCTCAATATATATACACCTGTTCTGAAAGGCCCCAGAGTCTGCAACACCACTAAGCAAGGAGCTCTCCAAACAAGTCAGTTTATGGTGTAAAATAGACAATATGGACAGTATATTAATAAAAACGTGTGTACAGCAGTAGTTGTATAGGATGAGACTAGAATTAAGCAATAAGTCCAGAGGGGGTGTGGTATATGGCCAATATACCACGGCTAAGGGCTGTTCTTATGCAAGACGCAACGCAGAGTGCTAGGACACAGCCCTTATCCGTGGTATATTGGCCATATATCACAAACCCTGAGGTGCCTTATTGCTATTATAAACTGGTTACCAACGTAATTAGAGCAGTAAACATACATGTTTTGTCATACCCATGGTATACGGTCTGATATACCATGGCTTTCAGCCAATCAACATTCAGGGCTCGACCACCCAGTTTATAATACAGAATATACATATGAAATGGGTAAAACTGTAACGATCCCGGCAGTCTGAGTCGGGTCCTGTCTGGTGACTAGTTTTTCCTGTTCGTGATCTCCAGTTTCCCGAGGGTTCGGGAACGCTCCGGGGAGCTCTCTTGTGTTCCGCACCTGCATCCCATCAGCAATCTGCACACCTGGTCCTGATCATCACCCTTCTTAGGCTCTGGCCAAACATCCAGTTCCTGCCGGATCGTTAGCCATGAACAGTAGGTTTATCAGAGTATCAGTCCTAGAGCTTCTAGCGTTAGTTTTGTTGTTTTGTACCTTGTTGGTTTATTGTTGACTTACCTCCGTTTTTGTTCCATCTCCAGTCACTCGTCCGGAACCCTCACCCTACCTCTGCCTGATGGTCGGCGGCTGCCGAGCCATCATTGGACCAACAACTGCACCCTCAACAACTCATCCACGCCGCCCGCTCTGTTCCCTGGATTATCCTGCACCTTTTTTGAATCTGTAATAAACCCTCACCTTCGCTCAACTCTCCTTGTCCTGGTCTGCTTCTGGGTTCTGTCTGAGGAACCGTGACAGAACGATCCGGCCAGTAATGAACCCAGCGGACCTGGACTCTGTTCGCCATGCCATTACCCATCAGGAGAAGATGTTGGGCCATCATAGCACGGTACTACAGGAGATCGCGTTGTCAGTTCGGAACCTTTCTACCGGTCTGACGGAGGTCCAGAACCAACGCAAGTTTCGGTGGAGGATCCACTACCGGTTTCACCCATCTCGCCTGCCGCTTCTGGAGCTGTGTCCTTCCGTGAGCCCGAGGTTCCGGCCGCCGGATAGATATGAGGGGAGCTGGGAAGATGCCGTTCCTTCCTTATGCAGGTGGATTAGTGTTCGATCTACAGCCCTACTCTTATGCCACAGACAAGGCTAGGATAGCCTTTGTGATTGCGTTGCTGCGTGGTCGAGCGCTGGAGTGGGCTTCGCCGTTTGGGAACGACAAGACCCTGCATGGCTTCATACCAGGGTTCACGGCCGAGATGAGGAAGCTCTTCGACCATTCCGTCCGAGGGAGGGACGCAGCTAGGCGCCTGTTTTCGCTTCACCAAGGAACTGGCGTGGCCGACTTCGTGATCGAGTTCAAGACGTTGGCGGTGGAGAGTGGGTGGAACGAGGAGTCTCTGCAAGCGGCCTTTACCAGGGTCTGTCGGAGCAGCTCAAGGATGAGTTGATCTCCTATCCGGAGCCTAGTGACCTGGACAGCTTGGTAGCCTTGTCTATTCGGGTGGATAATCGAGTCCGAGAGCGAAGGAGGGAGAAGCAATGGGGTCCGTCCAATCGATCAGCTTCTCAGTTCCCAGTCGGGTCGGGTGGTGGACCAGAACACGTCGATCATTCTCCACCACAATGGATTAGTGGAGAGGTCCTCTCCCGATTCTGAACCCATGCAAGTGGGGCGTGCACGGGTTAACCAAGGAGGAGCGTCAACATAGACGTAAGACCAACTGCTGCCTCTACTGTGGTAGCTCGGAACATTACATCTCCACTTGTTCCCGGCGGTCGTCAAACTGCCCGGCTCGCTAAAGTTGGGAGGACTTTTAGCGAGCCAGTTTCAACCTCTCAGTACCTCTGTCAGACCCCGTTTCCCGGCTACCCGTGAACAGGAATCAGAGCTTAGCGCTTAACGCTTTTATCGATTCAGGTGCCGATGGAAGCTTTCTTGATGCCGAGTTGGTGGAACAGCTGGGGGCTTTCCAAGGAGCAATTGCCGGAAGCCATTGAAGCGACCACTCTGAACGGCAGTAGTCTGGCACGTATCACGATGAGGACTGAACCCGGTTAAGATGCGGTTGTCGGGGGAATCATTCTGAGATGATTTCATTCTTCATTCTGCCGTCTTCCCATGTTCCTCTGGTCCTTGGATACCCCTGGCTGAAGGAACACAATCCCACGTTCGATTGGGTGACGGGGCAAGGTAACGAGTTGGAGCCTTGATTGTCATGCTAACTGTCTCAAGACTGCCTGCCCCCATTCGGTTCCCAGTCAGGTGATTGAGGCTAAACCCCCAGATTTGTCCCTGGTTCCCGAGACATATCACGATTTGGGGGGAAGTTTTCAGTAAGCAGAAGGCTCTGTCACTCCCTCCCCACCGACCATATGATTGTGCCATCAACCTGGTTCCTGGAGCTGTCTACCCCAAGGGAAGGTTATACAGTATCTCCCGACCTGAACGTGAGGCGTTGGAGACCTACATCAAGGAGTCCCTAGCTGCTGGTCTCGTTTCGTCCCTCGTCATCACCCCTGGGGGCAGGATTCTTCTTTGTGGGTAAGAAGGATGGCTCTCTTCGACCGTGTATTGATTATCGGGGGTTGAATGACATCACGGTCAAGAACAAGTATCCCCTGCCATTGATGAGTTCTGCCTTCGACTCCTTACAGGGTGCTACGGGTGTTCACCGAAGCTAGACCCACGCAATGCGTATCACCTGGTCCGGATCAGAGAGGGGGACGAGTGGTTGACGGGTTTCAATACACCGATGGGTCACTCGAGTATCAGGTGATGCCGCGTTTGGACTGACCAATGCTCCAGCGGTATTCCAGAGTATGGTGAACGCAGCGTCCTGAGAGATATGATCGGTCTCTTTGTGTTTGTTTACCTGGATGACATTCTGATCTTTCTCGAAGGAACCTTCCGACCACGTCCAGCATGTCCGGCAGGTTCTGCAGCGATTGTTGGAGAATCGCCTGTCTAGGAAGGCCGAGAAGTGCGAGTTTCACGCCCACACGACATCCTTTCTCCGGGTACATCATCTCCAGGGAGAGATTAGGATGGACCAGGAGAAGGTTAGAGCGGTTCTGGAATAGGCCCCAGCCGGTACGAGATTGCAGCTCCAGAGATTTTTGGGGTTTGCGAATTTCTACCGCAGATTCATCCGGGATTACAGCCGTGTAGCCGCTCCATTAACTGCCTTGACTTCCAGTATCAGGACCTTCAAGTGGAATCCGGAGGCGGATCGATGCGTTTCTGGATTTGAAGAGGCGATTCACCAACGCACCGATTCTCTCTCAACCGGACACGGCCCGTCAGTTCGTCGTTGAAGTGGACGCGTCTGATGTGGGAGTTGGCGCCATCCTGTCGCAGCGATGCTCCACGGACAGTAAACTCCATCCCTCGCCTACTACCTCGTCGGCCTTTCGCCTGCGGAGAGGAATTACGATGTGGGTAACCGGGAGCTTCTCGCGGTGAAACTTGCCTTGGAGGAGTGGCGCCACTGGTTGGAGGGGCGGAGCAACCGTTTATTGTCTGGACTGACCACAAGAATCTTGCTTACGTGCAATCGGCTAAACGTCTCAACTCCCCGGCCAGGCCAGGTGGGCGTTGTTTTTCGGATCTATCTAAGTTTTTCCTGACGTTCCGACCTGGATCTAAGAACGGCAAGGCGGACGCCTTGTCCCGGATGTTCTCCAAGACGGAGGAGAGTGGGTCCAAGACCGAGACAATTCTCCCCGGAACTGCGTCGTGGGAGCAGTTATGGAAGATTGAGGAGGAGGTGCTGGCGGCCCTTCGACTCAGCCCGCCCGGTAACGGTCCACCCGGTCGGTTGTTTGTGCCTGAGTCGGTTCGTCCTGCTGTCCTCAAATGGTCCCACGCCAGTAAGATGGCTTGTCACCCTGGCGTGGCTCGGACAATGGCGTTTCTTCGCAGACGTTTTTGGTGGTCCTGCCTACACGGTGCGTCGCATCATGGATTCCAGACGGCGGGGCCGGGGTTTCCAGTATCTCGTGGACTGGGAGGGGTATGGTCCTGAAGAGAGGAGTTGGATTCCGCGGCGACAGGTCCTAGATGCTGACCCCATCAGTGATTTCTACCGCCTCCATCCTGGCGCTCCGGGAGGTCCGCCCGGTGGCGTTCGTCGGAGGGGGTACTGTAACGATCCCGGCAGTCTGAGTCGGGTCCTGTCTGGTGACCAGTTTTTCCTGTTCGTGATCTCCAGTTTCCCGAGGGTTCGGGGAACGCTCCGGGAGCTCTCTTGTGTTCCGCACCTGCATCCCATCAGCAATCTGCACACCTGGTCCTGATCATCACCCTTCTTAGGCTCTGGCCAAACATCCAGTTCCTGCCCGGATGGTTTGCAAGACAGTAGGTTTATCAGAGTATCAGTCCTAGAGCTTCTGCGTTAGTTTTGTTGTTTTGTACCTTGTTGGTTTATTGTTCTGACTTACCGTTTTTGTTCCATCTCAGTCGCTCGAACCCTCACCCTACCTCTGCCTGATG